>NW_026057585.1:17869552-18053015 GCF_023721935.1 Panthera uncia | reverse complement strand
AGAAAGAAAGAAAGAAAGAAAGAAAGAAAGAAAGAAAGAAAGAAAGACAAAAAGCAACAAAGATTAGAAAGGACCAGAGAACTCCACCAGAAACCCCAACTCTACAAGCATCATAATGGCAAGAAATTCATATCTTTCAGTACTCACTCTAAATGTCAATGGACTCAATGCTCCAATCAAGAGACATAGAGTAACAGAATGGATAAGAAAACAAGATCCATCTATATGCTGTTCACAAGAGACCTACTTTAGACCTAAAGACACCTTCAGATTGAAAATAAGGGGATGGGGAACCATCCATCATGCTAATGGTCAACAAAAGAAAGCTGGAGTAGCCATACTTATATCAGAAAATCTACACTTTAAAATAAAGACTGTATCAAGAGATCCAGAAGAGCATTATATCATAATCAAGAGGTCTATCCACCAAGAAGACCTAACAATTGTAAACATTTATGCTCCAAATGTGAGAGCACCCAAATATATAAATCAATTAATCACAAACATAAACTCATTGATAGTAATACCATAATAGTAAGAGACTTCAACACCCCACTCACAGCAATGGACAGATCATCTAATCAAAAATTCAACAAAGAAACAAAGGCTTTGAATGACGCACTGGACCAGATGGACTTAACAGATATATTCAGAACATTTCATCCTAAAGCAGCAGAATATACATTCTTCTCCAGTGCACATGGAACATTCTCCAGAACAGACCATATACTGGGACACAAGTCAGCCCTAAATAAGTATAAAAAGATTGAGATCATACCATACATATTTTCAGATCACGATGCTACGGAACTCGAAATCAACCACAAGAAAAAAATTGGAAAGGTAACAAATACTTGGGAGACTGACGAACACTACTAAAGAATGAATGGGCTAACCAAGAAGTTAAAGGGGAAATTAAAAAGTATATGGAAGTCAATGAAAATGATAACACCATAACCCAAAACCTCTGGGACGCAGTAAAGACGGTCGTAAGAGGAAAGTATATAGCAATCCAGGCCTTCCTAAAGAAGGAAGAAAGGCCTCAGATACACAACCTAACCTTACGCCTTAAGGAGCTGGTAAAAGAACAGCAAGTAAAACCTAAAACCAGCAGAAGATAGGAAATAATAAAGATTAGAGCAGAAATAATGCTATTGAAACCAAAAAGACAGTAGAACAGATCAATGAAACCAGAAGCCGGTTCTTTGAAAGAATTAACAAAATTGATAAGCCACTAGCCAGTTTGATCAAAAAGAAAAAGGGAAGGACCCAAATAAATAAAATCCAGAATGAAAGAGGAGAGATCACAACCAACACAGCAGAAATACAAACAATAATAAGAGACTATTATGAGCAATTATATGCCAATAAAATGGGAAATCTGGAAGAAATGGACAAATTCCTAGAAACATATACACTACCAAAACTGAAACAGGAAGAAATAGAAAATTTGAACAGACACATGACCAGTAAGGAAATCTAATTAGTAATCAAAAAACTCCCAAAAAACAAGAATTCAGGGCCAGATGCCTTTCCAGGCGAATTCTACCAAACATTTAAGGAATAATTAAAACCTATTCTCTTGAATTGTTCCAAAAAATAGAAATGGAAGGCAAACTTCCAAACTCTTTCTATGAAGCCAGCATTACCTTGATTCCAAAACCAGACAGAGACCCCACTAAAAAGGAGAACTATAGACCAATTTCCCTGATGAACATGGATGCAAAAGTCCTCAACAAGATTTTAGCCAACCGGATCCAACAATACATTAAAAAAATTATTCACCACGACCAACTGGGATTTATACCTGTGATGCAGGGCTGGTTCAATATCCACAAAACAATTAATGTGATTCATCACATCAATAAAAGATAGGACAAGAACCATATGATCCTCTCAATAGATGCACAGAAAGCATTTGACAAAACACAGCATCCTTTCTTGATAAAAACCCTCAAGAAAGGAGGGATAGGGGCACCTGGGTGGCTTTGTTGGTTAAGCGTCCGACTTCGGCTCAGGTCATGATCTCACGGTCCGTGAGTTCGAGCCCCGTGTCGGGCTCTGTGCTGACAGCTCAGAATCTGGAGCCTGTTTCAGATTCTGTGTCTCCCTCTCTCTCTCTGCCCCTCCCCTGTTCATGCTCTGTCTCTCTCTGTCTCAAAAATAAGTAAACGTTAAAAAAAATTAAAAAAAAAAAAGAAAGGAGGGATAGAAGGAGCATACCTTGAGATCATAAAAGCCATATATGAATGACCCAATGCTAATATCATCCTCAATGGGGAAAAACTGACAACTTTCCCCTAAGGTCAGGAACAAGACAGGGATGCTTGCACTCTCTCTCTCAAAAATAAATAAACATTAAAAAAAAAGTTTGTACCATTAGGTGATTACTAATACCCCTTTACTTTTAAATTCTGTAATTTAAGACATTAAAAGATAGTATGTAGCATTTCCTAGTTTCTTGTTCTTTTAAGTATTTTCTACTTTTGTCTAGGTATTTTCTAAGTGTGCCCTGCTTCACTCCATACCTTCCAAAATTAAAATTAAAATAATATCTACATGTGTAGTAGAAAATTAACTTTACCCAAAGAAAGATCGAGTCTTTATGTCTGACTACTGGAAGGTAATTTCTAGGATCCTGGAATGTTCTGTTCTTTGACTGTCTGAGAGCTCTGGCCATAAGACAGTCTAAAAGCATGATTTATTAGGGGACTTTGGTCTATGCAGGATAAAGTCCAACCACTGGAAGAAGTGGGGACTGAAGATATAAGCTTGACCTCCAAGAGGAACCAGAAACTAAAGTACAGCTATGTAGACAATATGTGATTGAGCCCCAATAAAAATTCTGGCTGTCAAAAGACTCAGGCAGACTTCCTTGGTTGATATTACTCTGCGTATTTTCACACACTGTGGCCAGAAGGAGTTAATGTCATTCATGAATCCACAGAAAGAAGGAAGCTGTATGTTTAGACCCCTCCCAAACTTTGTCCTATGCATCTCTTCCTTTGGCTGATTTTCTGTATCTTTTCTTTGTAATAAATGAATTTTCTTTGCAACCATGAATAAAATAGATTTTAGTGAGTTCTTTGGGTCTTTTAAGCAAATTATCAAAACTTAGGATAGTTTTGAAAAACAAATTGCATTTGATATCAGAAATCAAACGTCATGCAGACTCTGCAGTTTGATTAATTTTGGATCCTGTGATAGTATATTGCTCTGCTCTGTATCTACATCCTTGTTAAATTAATTTACTACTAAATAAAAAGAAATGGGAGGGGCACCTGGGTGGCTTAGTCAGTTAAGCGTCAGACTTCAGTTCAGGTCATGATCTCGTGGTTCATGAGTTCAAGCCCCACGTCAGGCTTTGTGCTGACAGCTCAGAGCCTGGAGCCTGACTGGATTCTGTGTCCCTCTCTCTTTCTGCCCCTCCCCCCACTCATTCTCTCTCTCTCTCTCTCTCGAAAATAAATAAAACATTTTAAAAAATAAAAAAAAGAAATAGAAAAAAGATACAGTATTTTAATCTATCAGAATTAAAAGCCAGGTATTCCTAAAGTATTGTATCTTATGTTATTAAAAATTTCCTCCCATATTACTTATTTCTGTAAATCTAGATAAGATATTGTACGGGCTTCATGATTAGCAATCAGGTGGGGTTTTTTTCCTATCATTTTTGAAGTTAATTAATTGGCTTGAAAGCTGCTTTCAATATGATAAAAGTGAAAAACAAGGTGGGAAATGAATACTATCACTCGCCAACCGATGTATAATTGTTACTTTTTAAGAACATCATCTTGCTTTTATATACAGAAGTATGAGTAAAAAACTTTGAAAAAGATGTGATCTAATAGATAAATCATAATGATTCTACATTCTAATTACTTATCAAGAACACATTCTAATTTATGAATTCAAAAAAAAAATCTGTTACTCTAGATGCTAAGTAAATAATCAATGCCTCTATAAACACTGTGATAAACTTAACAGTTGACCTTTCCAGGTTGGAATTCTTAATAGGATGTAGAATTCTCTGTGTTTTAGTTCAGACCAACAGGCTGCAGTGTAAACTTTTATGAATAAGAACATTTGAAGTTCTTCTTACAGAATGGAAAGAAAACTATGAGTGTTGACTCTGGCAGCTAATAGCATATGCTTACCCACTGATCCTTCAGTGAAGAGATGGACAGAATCACAACTGAACATGCTGTATAATCAAAACCAACCCAATGTTCTTCATAGCTCTCTACATTTAGAACCCTTCGCCAGGAGGATCATTTTCTAGAGAATGAACAAAGTAATTGCTGTCTAGGTTTCAAGCTGCATAATGGCTCTCTTCACAAATGACAACCTACACTTCTTTAAAATAAGAAACTACAAGGAAAAACACAACATAAATTTAGTGTCTCAGAAGATTAAGCGAAAAAGGCAATCATTTAATTATTACCTGTTGTTAAGCGAAAAGATAATACCTTTTACTCTACCAAATGACTCAGGCAGGTAAGAGCACATTGTGAGATCTCATCACTGGGGTAATTGATGTATGCCACAAGAACCAATACAGCACAAAACTGCAAAAATCCTTTGAGTCATATGTTGTCAGAGGCTAAGGTTCAACAAAAAACCAAGTTCATCTTAAGTTTTCAACAAAATATATCCTGTGAAGATCTAATAAACAAACAAAAGATGTCCTCAAATGGCTCTGAATGTTAAAAAATGGAAATGGTTAGAGACATTATCGTCAACTGGCTGAAGCAGGCGCCTGATTTACTCCAAGACTAGGTCAGATAAGGTGATGCTTCCTTTGAGGAGCAGTGTTACTATGCACCCTACTGCTGTCATTTAAACAATCTTCAGTCAGTGACTTTCCCTGGAGTATGCTATGAAGGGTTCAAAAGGGGATTCAGGCTTCGTGTGGTCCCCTCCCACAGATTTAGTTGTTTGTGTAAAATAATTGCCTTGCCAAAGACCTCCCTCCCAAAGATTCTTATTTCCATTTATAAACAGGTTATTCAATTTTTTCAAGAATAAAATATTCATAATATTAGGAAAAATATTTTTAATCAAAGCAGTACATAGTTCAAGTAAAAATAAGCATTTAAAATTATACCTACTACCATGCACTATAACCATTAATTAGCAATAATGATGTCTTATCTCACTACTATAAAAATACTCCAAAGAGTAGAATATTGAAAAGTTGTTAGAAAAATAATTATGGAAGCAGAAAAATGTTGAATGAATAAATTAATTCAACACTTAATCTCCACATGTATAATTAATTTATGGTTATACTATAAACAGGAATCAGACATTACTTGAATAGTCATTTACTTCAGGCTAGATGAAAGCTACAGGAAGCATAGAAAAAGGAGCACATGTCTTAGTCTATAGTTCATCATTCTCAAAGAACATAGATGCAGATAAAAAGAATTTGAACACTTGTATCTTTAAATTACATGGTGTACACATCTAATAATTTAATCAAAAAATAAATATATCATCTATAAAACAGTTTTATTTAAATGTATTGTAATTTTGCAGCTCTGTTGAATATCACTCTCATACCTTTAGATCTTACAGAAGAAATAACTCGTACGGTAATATTAACATATATAATAGAGAAGTTCACTTAACTATATCAGAACTAAATATGTAGATACTACAAAAATATAGCTTTACCAAGAATGGAGGTGATTCCACCAAATTAACCCCTCACTTAATTAGTAAACTTTCATTTTCAGCCCCTTTTTAATGAAACATGATTCAACTAAACTAACATTTACTTGTTCTATTGGGACTCCAGGAAAAAGTAAAAATCATCAACTTTGTTCTCAATAAGTTTTCAGTGCAGTTATGAAAACCAGAATATATGAAGAACTATGGAGTAACTCCAGTTATGATCATTAGAAATATACAAAACAGAGTCATAATATTTAATAATGCTTTGGCATATCATGGACCTCAGGATAAAGCAAACATTGTATTCCTAGAAAATAGCAGAGTATCTCACAAGTGTAGTGAAATGTGTTAGGGAATATTGTTGTCTCTTCATTCATTCATTCATTCATTCATTTATTCATT
This sequence comes from Panthera uncia, assembly GCF_023721935.1. Taxonomy (NCBI): domain Eukaryota; kingdom Metazoa; phylum Chordata; class Mammalia; order Carnivora; family Felidae; genus Panthera; species Panthera uncia. The sequence goes on along the minus strand of NW_026057585.1, from coordinate 18,046,934 downwards.
TATTCAATAGTACATTTATTGTGCATCTATTTTGAGCCAGATACTCTTCCAAGAACTAAATATACAGCAGTAAATTAAAAAATGAAAATAAAGTTTTACACTTATGGAAGTTTCATTCCAGACAAGATACAAGTTTTCTCTCTTTTCTTGTATCTAAGTCTTCAACATCTCCCTCTACCACCGCTTCTCTGAATTTGGCAAATAACCTAGTCTGGACTCATCAGAGTACCAGATACTTCTAGCAACATAAATTTGGTCAGCATGAAGCACATGATCCAAGTATAAAGTAAGAATTTTTCCCTGGAATTGACATTTCTGTTCAATTTAGTTGAAGTTTCTGTCAATTCAGTTTGAGAAATTCTAAATTCTGGCAAACAAAATATACCATAAATTATCATTAAGTGGATAAATTCATTATCCTAAGAAAATTTAAGGTAAAGATAAATCACCATAGTTTGTAGCTCAGAGAAAAGCATAGAAAGAATAAGTCATAAATAAACTTTTAAAAATATAACATTTAATTTAGTAAATCAATCATTTCCTACCAAAGAAACAACAGAACTCTAATAATCAAAGAATTGTTACATAGGACTTATTCCTCAAGGTAAGTAGGAAAAAAGGGATTGATTATAATTTTTAGTAAATTATAAGAAGGAGTAAATGGTGAAGGGCTGTACATTAACTTCCATGGTCCACATTGTTCTCAGTAACTCTTGGGCAAAGGTAAAAAGTATTGTATGCTGTTTCATACGCTACTGTTTTTGTTTTTGTTTTTGTTTTTGTTTTTTTTGATTTGGGAATTAAAATTAAAATTGTACACTCCATAAGGACACAAATCTATCTTACATAAACTGCTAAAAATATTTCTTTTTCATAGCCGTCATTTGGGAAGTAAATTACTACAAATAGGATATTCTCAGAGGGTATGAAGTAATCTTTTTATTTTTTTTTAAGTTCATTTATTTATTTGGAGAGAAAGAGAGTGGCATGCACAGGAGGGCAAGGGGCAAATAAAGAGAGAGAGATAGAGAATCTCAAGCAGGCTCCATGCTGCCAGCCCAGAGCCCAATGTGAGGCTCAAACTCATAACCCTGAGATCATGACCTGAGCCAAAAGCAAGAGTCCGATGCTTAACTGACAGAGCCACCCAGGCACCCCTCAAGTGATCTTTTTAAAACATCAAATTTACTAACAGTACTAATTAAGATGTAAATTGTAGGCCTTAGTTAACCTATATAATAAGCTAAAACCTTCACAGTCATAGTAATTCAAATTCATGTTAAGCTCTTTCTATATATTATGTCACATAACTTTTAAAAATCATTATTTTTAATGCTATAGATATCGTTATCTTTAGTAAAAGTGTCCCATTAGTGTATCTTGTGTCTGTTCACGGGGAGTCAAAGTAGACATAAGAAAGGCATGTAAGTCACCATGCTCCCTTTCTAGAACCACTATTTATAGATGTTATTTACTTCTATAACAGAGATACATTGGGCATGTTTTTTGGTGAATTATTGAATACCTGAAGATTAAAATCAGCATTCAGCCAGAGTCAATGTTTCAAAGACAAAAATCATCATCACAGAATGAACTTATAGAATATAAGAATAAATATGAAATTAAATCAAGTGATTTAATTTTTATTAGAAATTTATTATTAAAATATAATAGTCAAATTTTAAAAGTCTGACATCATTGTGTAACAACAGACTGGTCCTGTGGTCACTAACTTGGACATTTGCCACACTAAATAGAAACTCACTTCAGCTGAGGTCAGTAAGGAGTACCTTGTTGGGCTGGTTCCACCAAAAAGTATGTGTGTTTGTATATTAGCTTTATAAAATGATGCCAACGTTAACAAGCTATTAAGTGTTTCTTCCTCTCTAACATTAACTGATTAATGTAAAGAGTTATATACTCTACTCTGTAAGTCCTAGAGTAAAGATTTTGGTTAATGGTGATGAAGCAGTTTCAGGATGCAATCACACAAACTAAAATTTTATAAGAGATAGCTTTTTCAGTATTTTTAGATGCAGACTTAAAACTGATTTTTTAAAAACTTATAGTTACTAATAACTAGTATTTTTTAGGAGCTTTCTTGTGAGAAAGTATCTGGGGCCAATTTTGTATTCTTCTAATTCATCTTCAAGATATAAAGAATTCCCAAGTAAGATATCTGTTTTGAAAATCCTATGGCCAAGACAGAATTAAATAATTAACAATTAAATATGTCTTAAAAATTATTTTATTAGTGGGAACAGTGGATGTACCAAATAATTCTAGAAAAAATTAGAATTTTAAATGATGTTCTAGAGAACATCAGTACAGCTGAAAATCCTTTTCACTCTGGTTATTGTCATTGATGAACAGGAATGGGCTACTGTGGTCACAGTTCTGTCAGATGACCAACTCACAGTGGCCATCAACAGCAGAGAAAACTGGAGAAAATTAGTATTGCTAGTCTAGATTCTGCATCTAGGAACTTAGAATTTTGACTTGAGAGGCAGGAAGAGACTTTGTTGGGTTGGGCCTTGTTAAAGCGTTAGTTGTAAAAGTAAGTCCCACCATCTCTGCTGCTATGGTTTTTGGAGCTATCCTGGTTTGAACCTTTCCTAAGAGTTGAGTCCTTTTGAGCCAGGGGTCATTCTTTTGAAATTTAGTCCTAAAACATTTAAGGTTTAATTAATTTTGTTTTGTTTCCAAGTTACAGCCCCTGCATTTTGTACAATTCTCCCCATACCGCTTCCCGTTGATGGTGTGCCCTTCATAACTCCTGTTCAGGTGACTTTGGCAAGGGATGGCTCTTGGCTCCCCTAGGGATCATGTCCTATTCCCAGCTTGAATGCTTTAGTGGCCCGGGGTGGACCACCTGCAAGTTTTAGCCTCGCTGGTCTCAAGGTAGAGTAATTAGCCCAAGAAATACTATATTAATTTTTCCGGATATGCCACAAAAGAATCCATGACAGAAACAAGCCTACGAAATAGAAAAATATTTACAACCCAATAACTACATGAAATCTAAGTGTCAGGTTGTTATCCAAGAACTGTATAAGTCTTGTGCTCAATACTTCAAGGAAATTCCTCTTGTATTGCCAAATTCAATATTGTAAATATTCATTCTTTCAAAATGAACACATAAATTAATATAATCCAATAAAAAGGCCAACATACACTTCACTGTTCTTGTTCCGTTTTATGTTTTTCCAAACTTAAAATAAACCTAAAGCTAATTTAGAAAAATCAACATATAAAATATCAAAAAAAAATAAATTGCATGTGTGATGATGAAAAACTCTTGCAATAACATAGTAAAATATATTATAAAATTACAGTAATTAATGCAATTTAAACACTGGTACAGATAGATAAATCAATGGAGTAGAATAGATGGTAGAGAATAGGACCTTAGTGCATATGGCAATTAAGTATATGAAGTTGGTCTATATAATTCAGAATATTTAAGGTTACAAGTAAAAGAAACACAATTCAAACTGATTTAGGTAAAAGGGGAACTTAACTGACTAATAGAATCATACCATAGAAATGCAAACTTTATAGCTGAGTCAATGGAAATCAGGGATTCTTCTTTCTTTCTATGAAAGTCCCTAGTGATTGTCACAGTGCCTGGCACGGAGAAGACAGGCAATTAATATTTGTTGACTGAATGAACAAATTAAGAAGCCTGGGATTCAATGTCAAGAATTTGGATGGGTTATGCAGTGGTAGATGAAGTAAAAATTTGATTCTCAGTCTCAGTCATGAGGATAGAAGTAAAATTGTGTCCAAGAATTTTAATGCCTCAGAGAAAACACAAAACTGGGACCAGAGAAGAGAAAATACTAGAAAAGCCCTAGGTCACAGAATTTAGGGGTCAGGAATGAGGGGGAGAATGAAGTCTAAAGATGCATAGGTTCAAAACTAGTTTACTAAGTGGCAGGATCAATGTACAATTTGGATAGAAAATCACATCTATAAAAGCAAATAAAAAATACTTACAAAAATAACTTAAAAATCAAATGCATGCTACCCAGAGAGGAAATAGCTCATGTTCTCAATTAAACTTAAGTTTTAAGTTCCATATTCCAGAGAACTTGCTAAGAAATCAACAGCAACAAAATCAGGTTGGCAATGCCATCATCCCCATTTTACATGTGAGGAACTAAAATTCAGAGAGGTAAGCAAGTTGATCAAGATCACATAGTTAATGTGGTAGAGCCGAGATCCAAGCCCTAGATCTCTGACTCCAGAGCCCACACAGATAAACTCTATGCTGAACCTAACGTGTATGAATATATTTGAAATGAGAACTAAACACATTAGAAAAATAAATTTATTTTAATGCATATGTTACTTGTATATGTATTTGTGTGCATTTCACCCCACAACACTAAGGTTTACCAACTTTCATATTCTATTACTGCTTTAAGTCATGTTTAGTCTGCTTTGTCCTTCTACCCACCTGGTTGGCAAGAAATTCAATTTTTGTCCTTTTGGGTTCTCCTCAATAGCTCCATGGATTCACATAAAATTTCTAGCTTTCTATGGTGACAGAAAACCAGGGAAAGTACCCAAACCATAATTCCATGAATGTTACCATCTTTACTATTGTTATTTTGGCTGCATTGTTGCTAGTTCAGAATCTGAAAACTGTTATCTATCTGGTGGGCCCTGAGGCTTCAGACTGCCAGAGTTGGCTCTTAAACTCTTGTCCATTCATCTCAAGCTCAGCCTTAGAAACTTTTTCTACTCTCTTAAGATTTTAGTATTCACACATGTAAGATCAGTCTGCATGAAATGTCCAGCTTCCCTACCAACAAAGCAAATGGCCCTTACATTTCTTTGAAATCTTAGACTGCTATCTTGAAATGTTTCTCTTCATGTCTGTAGTTGAGCAGTACCCTTTACAGTCTTGACTTAGGTTCAGGCTACTCCTCAGAATCTTCAATTCTGTACTATATCCCAGGCTACCCCAAAATGGTGGAAAAAGGGGTTGTCCAGATATCAAAGTATTGGGACCACAAGGGGTCTGTGGAAGCACACATACAGGTGGCTTAATAGAAGACAAAGCAACATTGAGTCTTTAGTCACATATTTTTAAGTCCCATGTGTCCTAGCTGGCAGAGTACGAATTCAGGTTACTAAAATCATCTCTTATATCTGATTCTCTTCTGGAATGAACCACCACTCCCCACTCCTTCCCTTCTCCAATGAACTTTCAAAATTGAAAACAGTTTTAGGGAGGAGTTCAATTTCCACCAGGTGGAGCTCACAGTGGACAGTTTTCTCAGAGTAGCCTCTCCTTATGCCTGTTCATGCTGGGCCTGAGCCACACTTCCTGGAACCATGCCTCATCTGCCCAAGGCCAAGTCTCCAAGGTGTCTGGCCTCAGAATCAATGTTGAAACTTTTAACCAGCCCTCTGGTTGATATTTAAAAAGCTGATCTTTTTGTAAACTTGTTCTAAGCTTGTTCAAAACTACTCAGACATTCGGCCACAGCACTGAACAATTTTGAGAATCAAATGGTCTCCAACTGTGAGGTTCTAATCCCATTTTATCATTGTTAGTGTTCTATGACCTCAGATAATTTCCATTCCTCTAGCAGCTCTATATTCCATTCAAATATCTTCTCAATCAACCCAAAAGTTTTATCCCCTTCAAATATTCTCAGTTTGGGACTATTTATAATTTTCTTCATTGGAAGAATAGTGTTCCCAACTTCTAGTCAAAACATTTCAGCCTATGTATAAATGATATTCAAGTTTGGGGTTATATAGAAATTCCAGCACAATATGACAGAGGTCTCCAATGTATTTCATTCTAGCTTCAGCAGAAATACAGTGTTCACTATGATCCATTCTACAAATGTATATGTATTTTTAGGTATATAAAAATACAATTAATGAAAATAAATAATGCAGACTCTTATGATATGTGATGAAACCAAATATTTCTGTTTTATTCTATCATACTTCATTTAATGTTCTAGAAAATGCTTATTTGATTCTCCAATTTGATTTCATGATTCACTAACAGGTCTCAAAAGGCAATTTGAAAAACACTCCTGTAGGATCCTGGGGACATTGGCTAGTTTGTGTTCCTCTCTCAAATGGAAATGGGTAAGTTACTTTGAAATTCATAGTATGAGATAGGGGACTTAAATTTTATCTTCTATACTCTTTATATCTCAGTAGTCTCTTAGGGATCACAAAGAAATTCATTGGAAAAGGCTTATTTTTCTCCCCTTACTGAACATTCTGCCAATTACTATATATCTGCTCACAGTTCTTAAAATTAGCTCCCTTCACACTTAATCTCATATCAGATTTCGTATTCACCAAATCCACAGAGTTTTATGAGTGCCTACCAGACATTAATTCTCCAGTATGGTAGTAACCATTATCTCAAAATTAACTCTCCCCAATTCTAAGTACTACGATTAGTCTTCCTTATAAATATATGTTGCACAAAGCTTTCTAATAATCTCCAATTTATTCCACACATAACTGGTATTAATTTTACCCATAATATTCAATTCTAAGAAATTTCATAGTGACTCATACTTTTGAGTTAAATATCCTCCAAGGCTCTACATAACTTGCTGGCCATAAATCCAATTCAGTCAATATTGGGATTCTTTCCCATGAAATGTAAAAGTAATCCTTAGTTTATATGATGTCTGAAAAACAGTCCATTATTTCCACCTTACCATTGCTCCTTTAGCTTCACATTGCTACAATTAAGCAGTGAGGCTGACTGCTCCAGAGACAGTGGTACTCTTTGAGTTTAAACCAAACTCAGAGATTCACATCCACTGATCTCCATCTGGCAGCACACATCAATCTCCAACCTCATCCCCAATGTGGAATACTATTATGTCACCTGGACAAGGGTTTCAGTAACATGCAGAAATGCCAATGCGCCTTTTGCAAATCTCAGGTAACTTCATACTTTTGGACTAGCCATATCTTCCGCTCCCACTGAAAACTCACTTTTATTGCCTCCTTCACTGGAATAATTCAGCCTAAAAAAATATGTTGTGCATTTCCCTCTCAAATGTGTTACTGTGGAAACTTGGACCTTTAAAAACATAATGAGAATTTCTGACTTTTAGGGAATGGAGTGACTATGGAAAGGAAAGGTGCTTTATTATTTTATTGTAAGTATCCACAACAGCAAAGAAATGTAAGATAGCAGGTGTGTGTGTGTGTGTGTGTGTGTGTGTGTGTGTGTGTACACATACATGAGTGACAGAGAGAGAGAGAGAGATGGAGAGATGGAGAGATGGTGAGAAAGGAGATTCTTGTTACAAATTCATTCTAAGCACTTAAGTCTACCTTCTTTTAAGTACTAGAGGAAGTTTAATAAGACAGCATAGAAAAAAGGTACATAAACTCCTTACAAACACTTCCCCTTGATTCACTAGAATCAAGACGAGACTACAGATTATTTATTACCTTAATTTCTAAAGTTGAATGTCTCAGTAAATAAATACAAGATTGAAAACAATAAAATAGAGGATGTAAATTAATACCAGGAGAATTGTAAAACTATATTTTATATTACCCCAGAGAAGAAAGACTGCCTATATTTTTTGAAGAAGCATGGCAAATAGGATTTAGCTAACTCTGCATCTGTGAGACTTCAAAAGTGGATCTCATCTGAGGACAACCTCAACCATAAAAAGTAATCAATCCTGTGTTCTTAGTATGGCCAGGAAAATCATACACACCCTAGGCAACCAAAAGAATTAATAATAAAAAAACCCATGGGACTAGACTTTTAAAAATGGGTTTTCACCCCTTCTTGACCCAGAAGAAATAGCACTGGTAATATCATATATAATAGAGAAGATACCAGATAATCAATGTCAGGGATTATCATTGTTTTCCTTCTCATGCACGGCACAGAAATATAGTTGTTCTAGTTTGATTAATTGCATTACTATTCTTATTACTTTGTGCATAATAGTGATGAGAATGAAATGTAGTAATTACATAAAGTTTCTCTTATTTTTTTATTGACTTCTTACTTATTTTTCAGCAAACCAAAAAAATTAAGACTTTTGCTTTGTTTGCCATAGCAATTCCAATGATCTGACTCCATCTACATTTTTTCAGTTGGTTTCTTTCATTTTCTGAGGTTAACTTTGCAGTGGCTTTTCAAGTTTCTGTTTCTACTTAAGAGTGCTTAGTGTTTTTAGGCAGTTCTAAAATTCTTAAAAACATATTTGATTTACCATACATGACCAAATTTTCATCTATGTGAATGTGTACAAACACACACACATAGCATGGACAAAGAAATAAGGAGAAGAAAGGAGAAGAGAAGGAAAGATAAAACTTATCTTAGAGTTCTAATTTGAGTTAAGAGGCCCAATTATTCATATGAGTGCTTTAGTTCACTTTGAGTTTATATTAATTTTGCTAATAACTTTTGCTAAGTTATTTCGCAGTAATAACTTAGCTTAAAATCTTAGTGGCTTACAAAAACAAAGGTTTATTTCTAGCTCTTATTTCTTGTCTTTCACAGTTCACTGTGCTTTGCTTCATATTGTTTTCATTGCAGAACCCACACTGAAAGAATAGCCCTATCTTGCTTTCATGGCAGAGAGTAAGAATAATGTTGGAACCATGAAAATGTTCTTCTAGTTTCCAGCCAATAGTCTTACATATCACATTTACTCATCCTCCACTGGTCAGAGCCTCTTGCATAATCAATGGGCCGTGAAACAGCAGTACAATCCTCTCTCAGGGATGGATGTTGCAGGTCACATGGCAATGGGCAATAACGCATTCACACTCTCTCGGTAAACAATTAGAAATAACAAAGCATCTACTATAGAGTCTGTGTCAATATTTCTTCTTGATAGATTCTATTATAATTGTATTCTAGAGTGACTGGGAATGGGCCTAACCTGGAATTGGTTTTATTCATTATAAGCATATTGTTGGGGCCTCCTCGCTCTCTGTCTGGTTACTTCTGACTCAACAAAAGAACATTAGAAAATGAAAGGAAGATTAGATCAATATCCAAAGTTTTAGTTAGAGAACTTGCATTTAAAAACCAGGCTGCTTCTGGTATACGTTTGTCATGAATTGTCAGAACGTACTGAATGAAATCGTCAATATTACCTGCATAGGTGGATTAACACATAGCAGGAGGATAACTCAATCGAATTGTTTTCCTCTCTTCCTACTAGTTTAACAGGGTCTAATGGAGGTACTCCAGGGAACAGACTTTAAACTAAATGGGCCTCTGGACTTGAAAATCTCTGTATGTAAAAAGAGGTGTTGTTGGGTATCCCTCAGATATGTCAGAGAATCACCAGTCATCATCAGTAACATCTATTGCTTGTCACCTGCACCAAACACTAGTTGGGGAAAAAGCAATTTTATCAGCACTGACTTCATTCCAGTCAAGCAGCTAACTGGAAATAAAAACAATTAAAAAATTAAAAAAAAAATTCTTACCAATCTATGCTTGAGGAGTGTGGACATTTCTTAGCTTTTAGGGAACAATCAAGGTCAGTGTTCCTTTTGCTTCTATAAGGGTAAGACCTAAACAGAAGGTAGGAAGAGAGAAGGATGACATTTCCCCCAACGTATGAAGAGAAGCAGTAAGTGTATGAGGATCAGCACTGCTGAGTCAGGCTACAGACTTGAAATGCTCCCAAGCTTTTCTCCTTCTAAACTTGTACTTCTATGAACCATGCCTTCTCAGGTTTTGTACTTCTTTTTTTTTCTTATAATGTTTATTTATTTTTGAGAGAAAGAGAGAGAGAGAGAGTGCAAGTGGGGGAAGTTCAGAGAGAGAGAGGGAGACACAGAATCTGAAGGAGGCTTCAGGGTTTGAGCTGTCAACACAGACCCTGACACCGGGCTCAAACTCATGAACCATGCATGAGATCGTGACCTGACCCAAAGTTGGATGCTCAACCAACTGAGCCACCCAGGAACCCCAGGTTTTGTACTTCTTTTCCCCATGGGTTTACAAGGATGATGGCTGTGGTGGATAAAATTAATTTTATTTTCTCCTTACTCTGTCAACATAAAAGCACACAAAAAATAACATGTTATATTACTTTATAGTATTTAGACTAGAATTTTGTCAGAAAAAAAAAGATTAAAGTAATGGAGTATCAGACACACTACCTACAACAAAGCTCAAAAACTATTACTTTCTTGCATCTATAACATTTGCTAATATGATAGGTATTAAATCTACCTTAATTAAAATATTACGAGGGCACCTGGGTGACTCAGTTGGTTACATGTCCCACTTCTGCTCGGTCATGATCTCATGGTTTGTGAGTTGGAGCCTCGCATCAGGTTCTGTGCTGACAGCTCAGAGCCCGGAGCCTGCTTTGGATTCTGTGTCTCCCTCTCTCTCTACCCCTCCCCTGCTTGCGCTCTGTCTCTCTCTCACTCAAAAATAAAATAGACATTAAACATATGTTTTAAATATTACGCTCCCTTTCAACACCATAACTTTTTAGAGCTCTAATTATATGGTATATCTTTAATATGGCTCAATTTTTAGATAAGTCTTAGTTAACATCAAATAGAACATAAAAATAGTCATCAATTTTCTTCTGCTTTATATAAATAGCATTCCAATATCTTTAATTCTGTAAGCTTATTTTAAACAGTAAAATGGCACTTAATAATGTCATCATTTTGATTAAGTACCATATCATACCTTTGGATGAAAAATGTAAAACTTTAAGACTATTGCTGGAAGACTCTACATTATTTAATTTAATATTCATTCATTAACACTGGATAAAATCTAATTTCTCTAGGTTTCATTTTACTACAAAATAACCAAAAAATTGTTGCAGTGATTCCCATATTTTACAGTTCCCTAAGTCGTGAGAAAGTTTACACTGAGATCTCTGGGTAATTCCAAAGAAGGTAATGCCAAGGGAGTAGAAGAAGCATGGCCTAGCAGTTTAAGATTTAGATACTGCTTCTTGCAGAAAGAATACAGAAGAGCATAAGAGAAATGCAGGCCATCTCTATTTTAACACTGCTGTTTAAGAGCACATTTACCCAAAATATAAAATATATGATGAGCCATAAAGAAAAGTATTCTTACAAATCAAATGTTAATGATCCTTAAAATTACATAATAGATTTGCTTGTTTTGTTTGCATTCTACTTTTCTTCTAAACCACTATTTTTCAATGTTTCCTCAAGAAATTAAACTTTGTCCCATAATAGTACCATCATGGATACCACCACATTGATGTCACTAGATTCATAATTGCCCAACAGGCTTTTATAGATAAAAATGAATAGTTACCAGGACTTCCTCTTTTTTTGCCAAAAAAAAAAAAAAACCCAAAAACTACATCTAGACATATATTTTCCAAACTACAGAAGATTGAAGATTTAAAAAAAAAATCCTGAAAAAATCCAGGGGTGGGGGTGATATCTTACTTAAAGAGATGCAAATAAAAGATTTACATCCAACTTCTGAGAAGCCATGTGCCACAGACTGAATGTCTCCCACTGAAAAATTCATATGTTGAAATCCTAACCCCTGATGTGATATAGTATTTGGAGGTGAGGGTCTTTGAGAGGTGATTAGATCATGAGTGTGGAGCACTAATAAATAGGATTAGTGTCCTTATAAAAGAGACCCCATAGAATTCCCTCACCCTTTCCACCATGTTAGGACACAGTAAAGAGATGGCTGTCTGTGAACCAGGAGGTGGGTCATCATCACCAGACACCAAGTCTGTTGGTCCTTTCATCTTGGACTTCCCAGCCTCCAGAACTGTGAGAAAAATAGCTATTGTTTATGAGCCACCCAGTTTATGATATTTTGTTATGGCAGTCTGAAAGGACCTAAATACCATGCAAGCAAGAAGAGAATGGAGTAAAATATTTAAAGTATTGACAGCGAGAAAACAAAGTGAAATTACTCCTCAAAAATGAAGGAAAACTAAAGGCTGTCAGAAAAACAAAAATTGAAGGAATTTGTTGTTAGTAGATCTGCCTCGCAAGAAATATTTAGAAGATGTTTTTTAAAGAGAAGGAAAATGATGTATGTCAGAAACTCAGATCTATATTAAAAGAGTAAGAGCATTAACAAATGTATAAGAAAGGGAGGAAAATTATATCTTATTATAGTTTTAATTTGTATTCCTTTGAATAGAATTAAAGGTAAATATTTCTTTTTCCAAGTTAAAAAAATATATTCACTGGTAGCTTTTTTAACCTTTTAAAATTAATCTTCCTACAGTGAAAAGGTATACATTTTAGCAAATGATGTTGCAGCAATTAGACAACCATGGCCAAAATAAATACACAAGCCTTGATGTAAAACCTTACACTTATAGAAAAATTAACTCAAAATGTATTATAAATTTCATTAAAAGATAAAAGATTATAAAATTTTTAGAAGAAAATAGAGGAAAAAAGTCTAGGCAAAGGGTTCCTAGACATGACAGCAAAAAGCACAATCACTAAAAGAATTAATTTTTTCTACAAAAGACTCTGTCAAGTGTGTGAAAAACAATTTCAAAATTGGGTTAAAATATTTGCAAACTGCATATTTAGCAAGACTAACAAATCACAAAGGATTCAATTGGAAAATAGGCAAAAGATATTAACAGACCAAAGAAAATGTACAGATGGCAAAAAGCATGTCCAAAATCATTGAGCATTAAGGAAATACAAATTAAACGATAATGGAATATCACTATGTACCTTTTAAAATGGTTACAATTACAAAATAGTAATAATATCAAATGCTGATAAGGATGCAAGGAAACTAGCATCCTTTATACATTGCTGATGGGGAAATAAAATGGTACAGCCACTCTGAAATATCCTGTGGTAGTTTCTGGTAATACTGTATACACTTACCATATGATCCAACAATTGCACTTCTGCACGTTTATCTCAGAGAAATGAAAACTTAATTTCACATAAAAGCTTGTACATAAATCTTCATAGCAGTTTTATTGTCAATAACCAAAAACTGAAAAAAAAAATCCTTCAATGGGAAAATGGTTAAAAAAATGTAGTACATTCATGCAGTGGCATACTATTCAGAAATACAAAGAAACAAACGACTTATACAGGCAACAATTTGAATGTATCTTAAGGGCACTAAAAAAAATAAATAAATAAACGGCCAATATCGAAATGTTATATAGTATATTATTCCATTTACATTACATTTTTCAGATGGCAAAATGGAATACCTTGAAAATGATGAACTTTTAGAGAAGACAGATTAATGATTGCCATCACTATCTTCTGGCAATCACTAATGTGTTGTTGCATGTATAACTAGTTTGTTTCTTTGTATTTCTGAATAGTATGCCACTGTATGAATGTACTACAGTTAGGTAGAAGAATGTAAACGTTGGAGAAGCTAGGTATAAGGTACATGGGATTCTCTTTACTATTTTAGCAACTTCCTACGATTCTATAATTATTTCAAATTAAAAGCTTTAAAAATGTAAAATTTAACAAATTAAATTTTCCCAAACATTTATATATTGATGTAAATGTGTTTAATCAAATTCTTACATTGATTTATTTCTCATTTAATATATCAGATTATTTAAAATATTTCATCCCTGTAAGAATTGGAACTTTCAGTGTCTGTTTAGTATGTAGTCAGGGGAAAAGAGTGTTGTGCCTCACAGTCATGAAATCAAGCCCTGGTCGTGGGGCCCCATGCTGAGCATGGAGCCTGCTTAAGATTCTCTCTCCCTCTGCCCCTTCCCTGCTTGTTCTCTCTCTCAAAACAAAACAAAACACCAACTAAAGCCCTAGGAAAAGAAGATGCATGCCCATTTCCAGGTGCCGATAATATTTATTTCAGCCACTACTTGGCTACAGATTATGTCTTTGTATGGTAAACACACACATTAAATGGACTAATTCCTTTTTCTAGGTACATAGGATAAAGTAAGTTTAATTCAAGGGAAGCATGCTAGTATATTATGGAACAAGCCGTTCGTGAAATCCGAATACATCCCCAAAGTCACTCTGTAATAGGTAGGAAGAGATACACCAGTCTAGAACATATATAGAGTCATAGGATGTGGTAGAAATGAGATCAATAGCTAATTAGATCCAGGGGCGCCTGGGTGGCTTAGTCGGTTAAGTGTCCAACTTCGGCTCAGGTCATGATCTCACACTTCATGAGTTCGAACCCCGGGTCGGGCTCTGTGCTGACAGATTCTGTGTCTCCCTCTCTTTCCACCCTTCCCCCACCTCACCCTCCCTTCTGCTCACGCTTTGTATCTCCCTCAGAAATAAATAAATATTTTAAAAAAAACTATTAAAAATAATTAGATCCAACATTATGGAAGGCCTTATATACCAAATAGAAGAGTTTGAATTTGATACAGAACTAGGTTCTCCTCAAACTGTTCTGCCTAACTGTCTCTAATAAGAGAGAGGAACATAAATATATGTGTCTCAGGATTCTGGAAGTTTGTTGAAGGTACCTGACACTTGCTAAAATTACTTTGAAGTCTCATGTGTTATCTTTAAAATTCAGCAGAAATTTATATGCTAATAATGAATATAAAATATATTTATTACTTATCAAAGTATTAAAATGCTGCACAAGTATTCATGAGGTATTGACAGTGTATAAAAGTATGTTGTGCTTATCCCGTGACATGATAGCATGTCATAATGTATACCCTAAAGCATAAACACCACAGTTTCAAAAGCCTGGCAGGGGCAACAGGTAGCCTTTTCTACATTCTTAAACAGAGGTGAAAGTGCACTTTTAAAAAGATTTACCTGAAAACTAATACCACAGACTTCATTTTTGGCAAAGTACATTCATATCTGACCCTTACATTAACCTATGGCAGTATGGCAGAGAAAGTATATTCATGTCCATTTATAAATAGATGAGGAAATTGAGACAGAGAATTTTAATTGCAGTTAGTTAGCAGCAGAGCCAAGAGAACCCATTTTGTGACTCTGAATCCAATGCCAATTCTATAATTCCTGATCACAGCAAAATATAGGATAAAATCAATTTATCTTGGATCACATTCAAGAGAATTTAGTTGTGCCAGTACTATAAGGTAGATTTTCCCCTTATAGGTCACCCTAACATATACTCTGAGGACAGCATTATGTAAGTTCTCTGGTATAGTAAGTTTTCATTTGCTACGTGCTATCTGCTACTGACACTGACGTCTTTTTCTAAGTGAAGAAATGTTATTGATTGTACTTAAAAGAATAAAATTGACCTGCTCAAATTTACTTGAAGGAAGGAAGGAAGGAAGGAAAGAAGGAAGAAAAAGAAAAATGTTCCCCCTCCCAAACCTCATTGAAAGTGGTCACTACGTCAGGGAGACACTTTTTTATAAATGATTTGGGAATTCTCACTGCTATATCCT
Source organism: Panthera uncia (assembly GCF_023721935.1). NCBI lineage: Eukaryota > Metazoa > Chordata > Mammalia > Carnivora > Felidae > Panthera > Panthera uncia. The sequence continues at coordinate 18,031,539 of NW_026057585.1, read as the reverse complement.
TAATTTTTAAAACTTTAGTGAGCAATTACTCTGAATAACCCACCAGAAACAGATAAGGACTCAGTTACCTTCCTGTTCTGAGGTTGGCTATTTGTAAGATAACTAACCTACTCTACTTGCGCTCACTGAATACTATGCTCATAGCTACCAACTTCTGGCTCTTTCAGAGGGTCCTCCTGCCTGGAGCCATTAAGAAAGTTTTTTATTTTTATTATTGTTTTTTTTTTTTTAAACATACTTACCCTTTTGACTAGAGCCAAAAGCTTTGAAGTTAGTTGTTGATAACGAACCTGTACCTGATGGGCAACCTGGACACTCGACTGAATTTTCCACTAGGACTACCTCAAAAGCATTATCATACTAGTCTCTGGTTCCAGAAAAGGCAGACTTCTTGGAGTTTTCTGAATTGGATTCTCTTGGCCTACTGGGCACAGAAAATCCTGCCAAATTAGACCTGGGTTCCTGGACTCCTGATTTACGAAAAGTATAGCATGGCATATTTGATATCCATGACCTTCTTTCATATCCACTGATAGCAAAAGTTTCTTGTTTTCCTCTAATCTTATTAGCAAAATATCCTTTGAAAAAACAGAAAAGGAGTAGAGATGATAATAAGAGAATGAGATAAGTAGCTAACTTTGAAAGCAGTTTCTAAAAGAAATAAACAGGGATTTTGGCCTAGGAAAAAAGCTTTTTTCATGAATTGTATTTTTGTTTTTGTTTTTATTTTTATTGACAACTAGGTAGACCAAAATTAAGAACCTAAGAATTTAATCACTATTCTCATAGGGAGTATAACTGCCAATTTATTTTTTAAATATTTCTGGCATACATGATTACATTGATAAAATCTACTAATTACGTTTAATCTTAGTTTCTATGTTCAGGGATAACATTCACTACTGTAAATAAAATTAATGGTAAGAAATTAGTTATAATATGTGTTAATGGTGACTTAGAAACTTCTGAAAAGAAAGAAATGTCAGGCTAAATTGTGATTAAAAGAACTAGTAGTTTCCAGGGCTCCTGGCTGGCTCAGTCAGTTAAGCATCCAACTTCGGCTCAGGTCATGATCCCGTGGTCCGTGAGTTCGAGACCTACGTCGGGCTCTGTGCTGACAGCTCAGAGCCCGGAGCCTGCTTCAGATTCTGTGTCTCCCTCTGTCTCTCTTTCTCTCTGCCCCTCCACCACCTCTCTCTCTTCTCTCAAAAATAAATAAACATTAAAAAAAAAAAAGACCAGTAGTTTCCAAACTTTGCTCAATATTGTAATCACCTGAGAATCTTTATTATTTTTTTTATTTTTTTTTAATTTTTTTTTTAACGTTTATTTATTTTTGAGACAGAGAGAGACAGAGCATGAACAGGGGAGGGGCAGAGAGAGAGGGAGACACAGAATCTGAAACGGGCTCCAGGCTCTGAGCTGTCAGCACAGAGCCTGACGCGGGGCTCGAACTCACGGACCGTGAGATCATGACCTGAGCCGAAGTCAGACGCTTAACCGACCAAGCCACCCAGGCGCCCCTCACCTGAGAATCTTTAAAAAGTCCTGATGGCTGACTCCCACCCTCACATTCTTATTTAATCCCTATGAAGTCCAATCTGAACATCAAGATTATTAAAAGTTCTCCAGTTCAACAGTTTATCTAGTGGAACCAAAAGTACACCACTAGAAGTCGGAAGTCCTTAGTTCAAATCCAGTCTCTTGCTTATTGAGACTGTAGAATCATTCAACTCAGATGACCTTTGCAAGGCTTTTTTTTTCTTATCTGTAAAAGAAGGATATTGATAATTCACTTTCTATCTTTATTATAGGGATTTTGTGGAGATTAAATAAGAAACTATACAGGAAGTCACTTTATAAATTATTATCAAGTAAAAGATGAAATGGTACATAAACATGAATTATTTATATTATATTATATATAAATATACACATATACAAAGAAATTTATTATAAGGAATTGGCTTACAGGATTATGGAGGCCAGCAAATCTATTAACAGGGTAGGCTCGCAGGCCAGACACCCAAGAGAACCAATGTTCCAGTTCGTTTGAAGGCCATCTCCACAGAATTATGTTTTGCTCCTGGTAGGGGAGTGGGTAAGGAGGAATGTGGTGTTTTTGTTCTATTCAGGACTTCACATGATTGGATGAGATCCACTCACATTATGAAAGACAATCTGCTTTACTCAAAGTCTACCAATTTAAATGTTAATCTCATCCAATAATACCCTCACAGAAACAAATAATGTTTGACCAAATATGTGGTCATTCCCTAGCCCAGCCAAATTGACACATGTAATTATTCAACACAGTATTACTGTAACCATTTTTAACAGGTAACTGAAAAAAAAAATCCCATCGAAGAACTAGACCAATTAAAAATGTAGGTTTATCATTACTGAGTTGTATTCTTGGCCCTCATGTTCACCTCAACTTTGTCCCAAATATGTTGACAAATATGTTGTGAGTTGAAGGACAACAAACAGAACTTCTCTCAAATCCTCAGAGGAAAATCATTTTAAGAAAAAGGTTTTCAACTATAAGTGATTTTTCCACCCTTAACCCCAGAGTTACACCTAGGGAAAAAAATGTCTCAGATTCCAGTGGCACCCAAGACTGGCCATATGAGTAGGTGGTATGATCTGAGAAATACCAAGAGGCCGCACCTGCCAAATATACCTTCCCTTAGGGACATTCCTGGAATTCTCATCATTAAAGACAAAACAGAAAGACCCTTTTAAAATGCATAGAAGTGCTAGGATACCATGGATTCATTTACCAGGTTGACTAGAACATGAATAAAAATAGCTTTTTAAGATGGAAAAAGTGCGTACTCTCTCATCTTTTCCCTGGCAAAACTATTTTTCTTTACCAGATAAAATTCAGCATCTCTAAATTAATGTACTTCTTTACCTGAACTCAAATAGAACATATACTTTATTGGCTATTATGGCTTTATTACCTGATTCCTTGCTAACTTGTCCATATATTTCTAGGTGGCCACATTGCCACATTTGGTTCTCCACAATAGGACCTACAATAAGCTTAAAAGAGATTTTTTTTTTTTAATTTTCTTAGTAAACACTGGTGGAGTTTGGGGGTTCCTTATCTTTATTGTTTAGAGAAAGCATAAAGTTCAGATTTTTAACCTTAAAAAATGTATATGAATTGCAAATAGAGAGCCATCAAAACAGTTGGAATATAATAATATTTGCAATTAAAACTCTAACATGAATAAGAGGTTTTTTTGAGGAATACATATATGATTTTTTTAGTGTTTACTTTTTTTTTGAGGGAGAGAGAGAGAGCTCATAAGCAGAGGAAGGGGCAGAGATGGAGAGGGAGACAAAGAATCCCAAGCAGGCTCCAGGCTCCAAGCTGTCAGCACAGAGCCTGATTCAGGGCTTGAACTCACTAACTGGGAGATCATGACCTGTGCGGAAATCTGACGCTTAACCAACTGAACAACCTAAGCACCCCAGGAAAATTATTTCCTGTGCTTATGAATACATATCTTATATTCCATGCAATCTGGGTAATCAAGAGTAAGGTTCACTTCCATCGTTAGCTCTTGAACCTAATCCTAAGTATTAGTCTTTGAAACTCCCTGGGTAAAATCACCTGAGTCCAATTCAAAAAATAAGGATATTTTGTCTCCACCCACAGATATATGTCTCTTCCAAGAGACTGCTTTCTATACTTCTAGACCTCCTCTAAAACTACATTTCTTCTCTAACTTCACTGTGACCTTGGCTAATGCTGCTGTGCATTTATCACTTCTTTCTACAATTCACAGCCTACCACCATCACCTCCAAAGGTGACTCAAGAATCTAGTACTTCTCTGAGTGATAGACTTCTGCATCATGGGCATCCTAACATTATTAAATACATGAAACACATGGTGGGTTGTAAAAGTCCTGATGGTTGGACAACTCTGTAAATATACTAAAAACCACTGACTTATACACATTAAACGGATGGATTTTGCAGCAAAATAAATAAATAAATAAATAAAATTAAAAGTTAAAAAAAAAAAACCTTAATGTGTGCAAATGAAACAAAAATGATATAGAGAATCTAGGGATCCCAGAATTGAAAGCAGAATGTTACAAAAGAATCTAAATATATTATAAATGTATGAGGCAACCATACTGAAGGAGGAGAGAAAAAAGCATTAATCTAAGATTTTTGAGAGTGAAGACTTAAAGGATAAAGGACTGTACATAAGCATTGTGTTCTACATTACATAGTTGTTGCTGATAAGGGTACAAATTAACAATTCTGAAACCACACATGTATACTGCCATTGAACAACTAAGCAAATAAATGACAAATAATGGGAGCCAAGTTTCTCACTATTGAAGTAGGAGATTATATAGATAGTCAAAGAAAGGAAACTACAGTGACCCATGTAATAATGGATTAAAATTGGAGACATCAATATAAACTTAATATACAGACATACAGTTATATATAGATTTATAGACATGCGACTATACAAACATATTCCTCACTCTGACAGTTGAGAAGGTCTAGAAGCATTGACACGCCAATAACAACAACCCCTCTTAGTGCCTAGATCCAGGGTTCCAATACCATTCTCCAATAAAAGTAACCTGAGATCCTTAAAGAAATGGCTACCTGGGACAGAAAATATATAAGATGGTCCTGGAGCATCTTGTAGTGACACTATACTGTAGTACAGAAAGTGTTTAAAAATCAAAACCTTACAGTGACAAGTGGTATGACAAAGAGATATAGAAGCCAACTAAAGAGCTCCCAAAGGCCAAATCCTTGAAAAATTTGAGCATTAAAATTAAATAGTATTGGATTATAATCCAAAGTAAAAATAGGATGCATGAGTCCATGCTAATACAAATAAATAATTAAAGAAATTAAAAAATGAAGAGAAATACTCTCCCATAGGGAATACTGTATATATATATATATATATATATATATATATATATATATATTATGTAGTTTTTCTATATAGTGATTATATATTACATTTAAATATAAAAATATATAGTAACATATTTTATACTATATTATTACATATTGATTTAAAAAACTTTTTGATATTCCACACTCAAAGAGGAGGTATACAACTCCCATTTTTGGGAATGGACTGTGTATAGTGACTGCTTCCAAAGAGTACAACAAAAACAATTCTAACTAAAGAAATTCCACAAAATACCAATATTTCTTAAAACTGTTAGGGTCATCAAAAATAAAGTCTGAGGGGAGCCTGGATGGCTCAGTCGGTTAAGCGTCCGACTTCACTTTGACTCAGGTCATGATCGCGCTGTTTGTTAAGTTTTAGCCCCGCATTGGGCTCTGTGCTGACAGCTCAGAGCCTGGAGCCTGCTTCAGATTCTGTGTCTCCCTCTCTCTCTCTGCCCCTCCCCAGCTTGTGCTCTGTCTCTCTCTGTCTCTCAAAAATGAATAAATGTGAAAAAAAAATTTTTTTAAAGTGCATAAAAAATAAAAATTTAAAGAAAAAAAGTCTGAGAGGGGCGCCTGGGTGGCTCAGTCGGTTGAGCTTCCCACTTTGGCTCAGGTCATGATCTCACAGTTCATGAGTTTGAGCCTATGTCAGGCTCTGTGCTGACAGCTCAGATCCTGGAGGCTGCTTCAAATTCTGTTTCCCTCTCTCTCTGCCCCTCTCCTGCTTGCACTCTGTCTCTCTCTCTCTCTCTCTCTCAAAAATAAACAAACATTAAATAAATAAATAAATAAATAAATAAAGCTTGAGAAGCTATCACAGCAAAGAGGAGCCTATGGAGACATGGCAATTAAATGTAATGTAGTATCCCAGACAGGACTCTGGATCAGAAAAAGAACATTAGGGGAAAAGTGAATAAAGTATGAAATTTGGGTAATAATAATGTATCATTATTGATTAATTAATTATGATAAATGTACCATAGTAATATAAAATCTGAAATAGGGAAAAATGGGTTTAGGGTTGTATGGGAATTCTCTGTACTATCTTTGCAATAATTCTGTAAATCTAAAAGTGTTCTAAAGTAAAAGCTTCTTGCACCTGGCTCACTCAGTTGGTAAACCATGAGACTCTTGATCCCAAGATCAAGAGAGGAGAGTTTGAGCCCCACATTTGGTGTAAATATTACTTAAAAGTAAAATCTTAAAAAAGCAAATAAAATGTATTAAATATACATTTATATTACTACATTTTAAAATAATATTTTAAGGGGGTTAACTTATATGTAAGCATGTTGTGGTTGACATTTATTGTCACTTTAGCCCATCTATCATCATTGTTTCCTAGAATAAGACAAAAGAATATTTATAATACTTTAAATGAAAACAAACTATCCCCACAATAGCACTATAATATAAGTAGCATTATTATACCCCTTTTATAGAGACTAACATAGATAGTAAGTGGTATATATGAGTAAGACCCAAATCCAGGTACCTCTGACTCTAAATTGTGTATTTTAAACTATCCTATCATACATACCTCTTCCCCAAACCATACACATGTGGTTAAAAGAATGGAAGAAAAAAGAAAGAAAGAAAAAGAAAGAAAGAAAGAAAGAAAGAAAGAAAGAAGGAAAAGAAAGAAGAAAGAAAAAAGAAAAGAGAAGAAAAGAAAAACTATCAAAGACATGTATTCAAAGAGAGTAATTTCTTCCTTGATGAATATGTGCATAATATTTTACATGCCAAAAATTGATAGTATCTATTACGTTGTGTCACATTTGAGCATAATATTTATGAAGTTTAATAGTCTTTACTTACTCTTTTCAAGATTAAGAAATAAGTTTGCACTTCTTTTTTGCAAAGAAATAATTTGTTTATTATATTCGAATGAAATTGTTCACTGTTTTTTGTATATACTTTATAATGCATAGATTGGTAGAAATAATTTTTTTAAATTAAACATTTTTTAAAAATATATATTATATAGAAGCTCAAGAATAATCTGTAATATTATTTTACTGATTTTACTGACATAAAGAGCTATTTAGCTTTTAGCTAATATTTGGAGTAGATATGGCTAGATATTTAATATTTTTCCCTGAACTGTATAGAATACAGTGTACCTTGTATTTTATGTTTTCTAAATTTCTGTACTTATTTAAATAAAATGCTACCAAGCCAAGTAAAACATTAGTTTGGTAAAGTTCAGTTCCAGCAAATGAACAAGAACCAGTTCTACAAATGAAAGGGGTCTGGTAAGATTCTAAGCCTTATTTTTCTCTTTATACAACTACTAATTAGGGGCAGAGACTGTAAAACAAAACCTAAAACTGTTCAGTAGAGAAATTTAATTAAGATTTCAACTTTATTCTTCTAAGAATAAATATGCTCAAAATACCTTATTTGATTCTTAATAAGCATGAAAAATCTGACTGACCCATTAACCCAGACTGACCCACTTTACAAATACAGTTGCAAATTTCAAATTTCTCCTGCTCACTTTATTATACTATGTTAAAATAAATGTTAATAAAATAAAATAAAATAAAATAAAATAAAATAAAATAAAATCTAGTCTCTCTTTTTAGATTATAATCCACGTGAAGACACAAATCTATTAAACTTGCTGGAACTCAAAATCTGCACTAATGTAATAACCAGAAACGACAATGAAAATCCCTTCCTGAACTGTGGTGGTCATTCTCTAAATGGCCCCAGTTGTGTTCAAAATAACCTAATCAAATAACTGGGGACCAACTACCTTCCTCTTTCTTTCAGAAAACAATTTGACCCAAGGTTAAATGAGGTTTTAATATGCTGTCATCCACAGAGAGAGGCTGAGATAATTTCTCTTTCAGTTATCAACAGTTCTAATCTCTATTTCTCTAGAGTCATTCCCATGCCCCTAAAAAATAAGGAAAATAATTTGTAAATGGGTCAAACTTTCAAAACTATTTCACAATTATTAACTATCAGGACCAATGGGATAGTAGGAAAAATCAGTACAAATAACAAGCACCGATGATCCACAGGGTCTCAGGGTCTTTCTAAGGCACATATAAGTACAAATTCCATGTGGCTATTTTTATCTGAGCTGTTGCCTTCAAATATTTTTAACAAGGCCCAAACCTATTTTAGTGTCCCTAATAATTGTTTGTATAATGTTGAAAAGAAATATTTATTGTCATTTGTCAAATGAAGGCATTGAAACAATGTAAATCCAACTTTGTGTTTAAAGTTACATAGATCTACATCTTTCCTTATTCTTCGCCAAAACAGAATTTGTCATAATGGCAGAGAAGCAATATGATATTGCATGGTACATCGAATAACAAGGGTTGGTCTGGGTAATGACAGAATTTGACTCCAGCCATGGCTTTTTTACCCGTGCTTGCTAATTACTTAATCTCTGTGTTCCTCAGTATACTTATATTTAAAATAAAGGTACTGTGCTAAATGACTTCTAAAATGTCCAATAGGGTCACCTTGGTGGTTCAGGTCACGATCTCACAGTTTGTTAGTTCAAACCCTGCATTCTGGCTCACTGCTGTTAGTGCAGAGCCTGCTTGGGATCCTCTGTTGCCCTCTATGACCCTCCCCCACGTGTGCATTCATTCTCTCTCTCTCTCTCTCTCTCTCTCTCTCTGTTTCTGTCTCTCAAAAATGAATAAACAAACGGGGTGCCTGTTTGTTAAGCTCAGTCGGTTAAGCTTCTGACTTTGGACCAGGTCATGATCTTACAGTTTGTGAGTTCAAGCCCCGTGGTCTCCATGCTGACAGCGCAGAGCCTGGAGCCGGCTCCCTCTTTCTGCCCCTCCCCTGCTCACACTCTGTCTCTGTCTCTTTCTCCCTCAAAAATAAATAAACATTATTTTTTAAATGAATAAACATTAAAACTTTCTATACCAGTGGGTTTTTTTTTTTTTAAATAAAAATAAAAGTAAATGTCCAATAGTTCTGGAGTTTTCAATGGAGTAGAAAGATCACAGTAAATGTAACTCCTAAGTAGGCTAAAAGAATTCCTAAAAAAAAGTCATCAAAGGCAAGATAAGAAAAAATGCTGTACTTCTTTTGTTAATATTATAAGGAAAAAAATCAATAAATAGAAAAGAATAAATTAGCAAATTTCAAAAACTTGAAATTTTTACTAATAAGGCAGTTTTTCTAGGATAGTGTATATTTAGTTAAGAAAATTCTTGTTTACAGGTGCCTGGATGCCTCAGTCAGTTGTGTCCAACTTGGCTCAGGTCATGCTCTCATGGTTCACGAGTTCGAGCCCCATATGGGGCTCTGTGCTGACAGCTCAGAACCTGGAACCTGCTTCAGATTCTGTGTCTCCCTCTCTCTCTCTGGCCCTCCTCCCTCTCTCTCTGGACCTCAAGCTTGGTCTCTCTCTCTCTCTCTCTCTCTCTCTCTCTCTCTCTCAATAAATAAAAACATTAAAATATTTTTTAAGAAAATTCTTGTTTCTCTAGTCTAAACTATAAGTTCCTAGAGGACAGGTACATTTTCTCTTCTTTTCGTTTTTATCATCCAAGTCAACTTCATTGTATAAGGTTGCTGTCAGTCTGTTTCTCACCATTTACTCTGAAATATTGGCACAAGCACAAAGCCACCATGTCATTCTCCCCTGAAACCTAAAAAAGTGTAACAAGTTCCCTGCTTGATAACTCCTGTTGAATGTCTAATAGGCATTTTGAATCTAATATGCCCCAATTGGAAACCTTGCTTGCCAACTTCATTAGTTTTTTGTTGCTATGTAACAAATCACAATAAACTTAGTTACTTAAAACAACACCCATTTGGGGCTCCTGGGTTGCTCAGTTGGTTAAGCATCTGACTCTTGATTCTGGCTCAAGTCATGATTCCAGGGTTGTGAGATCAAGCCCAGGGCAGGGCTCCATGCTGAGTGTGAAGCCTGCTTGATATTCAATCTCTCTCTCCCCCCTGCCCACCCTTCTCCCCTACCTGCATGACTCTCTAAAGTAAATAAAAAAATAAAATTAAAATAAAATAAAAAAACAATACCCATTTACCATCTCACAGTTTCTATAGGCTAGAAGCTTAAACTTCTCAGGAGTAGCTGAATTCTCTGTTCAGGATCATGTAGGGCCAAAATCAAGGTGTTGGCTGGAGCTATGGTCTCACATAAAAATCTTGGGGTACCCATCCAAGCTCATTTATATTGTTGACAGATTCAGTTCCTTGTAGATGTATTATTACTGAGGTCCCTATTTTCTTGGTGACTATCATCCAGGAACAACTATCAGCTAGTTGTTCAGCCTAGAGGCTCCCTCAGGTCTTTGCTATGAGATCTTTTCCTGTCTCAGTTATCTCAGTTTGCTGCATCTTTGAGGTCAGCAGAAAAGCATCTCTCTGACATTTCACTTTCCTTTAAAGGGCTCACCTGGTTAAGTTAGGCCCACATGCAATAATATCCCTTTTTATTAATGGAATATGAACTGATTTGTAACTTAGTTATGGGAGTGATATTCTATCATATTTATGATCCCTGCTCACTCTCAAGGAAAAGAGTTTACACAAGACATGTATACAAGAAAGCAGGGATCTTGGGACCAATCTTAGTATTCTGCTCACCATACCAACTTACTTCCAAACTTCTCTTATGCAGGTCTTCTTCCAATGACTAAACTGTTCTAGCCAAAAGTCTAAGAGTCTTATTTAATCCTTCTTTCCCTAACAACCTATAATCAAGATATCATGAGATTCTGTGAGCTCTACCTCCAAAGCATATGTTTGTCTCCTTCTCTCCATTAATTTCCTCTATAATCTTTTCTCCATGAAAAGTGGAATGACTTTTAAATTTTACTTTTTAAATTTTTAAAATTTTATTTATTTTTAAACATTTTTAAAATATTTTTTAAACTTTATTTTTTATTTTTTTTTAATGTTTACTTATTTTTGATAGAGACAGACAGATCAAGTGGATGAGGGGCAGAGAAAGAGGGAGACACAGAATCCAAGGCAGGCTCCAGGCTCTGAGATGTTCGCACAGAGCCTGATGTGGGGCTCGAACTCATGAACTGTGAGATCATGACCTGAGCCGAAGTTGGACACCTAACTGACTGAGCCACCCAGGAGCCCCTATTTTTTAAATTAAAAAAATTTTTTTAATGTTTATTTAGTTTTGAGAGAGAGGGACAGAGTGTGAGTGGGGGAGAGACAGACAGAGACAGAAACACAGAATCTGAAGCAGGTTTCAGGCTCCCAGCTGTCAGCACAGAGCCTGACGCTGGGGCTCATAGTCATGAAGCCTGAGACCATGACCTGACCTGAAGTCAGTCACTCAACCAACTGGGCCACCCAGGAGCCCTGGAATGACTTTTATTAAAAAATACTACTCCTCTCTCTGTGCTGATGTTGCCTTCAAGCCCTCTCCCAGCCTGATCCTTCTCCAGAAGAGTGGATCTTAACTCTCCTATTGTGTCCTCCTAACCTTTAACCCCCTCCTCCATTTTGTGGGCTAAATTACCTATATTTTATAGAGGAAACTCTAAATTTATAGAGATGAATGGCCCAGGATGGGCCTGTGTCTGTGTATAAATTGTGCAGACTGTGAAGAAAAAAAAAATTAATCACACCATGCTATCCTTCTTTGACTTCATTTCCCATTTTGACTAAAAGAATCCTAAACAAGGCCTACTAGGCCCTATGTGAAGGCTTGTTTGAGGGGATTCTATTTAACATTTAAATGACTGACTAATGGAGAGAGCCTTGTGACCATCATAGGAAAGAATATGTCTGGCAGAGAAGGTGGTTAATCCAGAAATCCTGAGGCAGAGATAAACTTGACATGTTTGAGGAACTGAAAGAAGGGTAGTAGGACAGACCACTTGCAGCGGGAAGGAAGTAAGGTAACCATAGTTTCTGACTCTTCTAGGAAAAATAAGTGTCAGGAAAGATAATATGTAACTTGTACCAATGTAATTTAGCATTGGTTTCCTCTGTCCGTGTTTAAACTGCTGCTACATGGGAGTGCTTTGTGGGTTCTTTGGAAATCTCTGATCACTGTGGTCTTACACCAATATCTCCCTTGATGAGAGTAAATACATTCCCATTGGGTGGTTGATTTTGATACCTCTCCTTATTATCTCTTTCTCTTACAGTAGTTGCCTTTTAGACAGGACTCTTAGAGTAAGTCTAAGGCAGCTCCAAGGCTCTTTATAAATGTCCCACATCTGGAGCAGAGGAAACATGCAATCCTAATACACTCTTGGTAGGAATGGAGTTACTTCCTACCTGCATCCTTTAATATGTTGCCACAAGCTGCTTCAGCCAGATTTTGTTGTTTAGATTTCTTGCATCTCTGTCCCAAGTTGCAAAGGGCATTTATGCAGTTCTGCTTGTATTCTATTCTTCTTAATGTCCCTCTCACTTGACTTGAGGTAAGTGAGAAGCAATCCACTACCATTCATGGGAGACTAACACTCTTACAATTATTTTCAATTTCCTACTATCTGCTTAATTACTGATCTTCACTTATATAAACACTGACCTTTCCAAAGCTGATTTTTAATGATGTGCTTTGTAATTCTAACATGGGTTGTTCTGTAGTTCTCTTTAGATGCTGGCAATAGGAATATACTTAACAGAACATACACTGGTACTATTATGCTGGGGTGTAGCTCCTGGCTTTATTATTCACCATAAATGTGACCCTGGTTAAGTTACTTAAACTTTCTGTGCCTTAGTTCCTTCATCTGAAAAATACAGAAAATAATAGCATAAATCTCACAGGGTTATTAAGAAAATTAAAGTAACTATATACACAGGCTTATATACAGTCATATACATATCCAGCTATGTAAACACATTTACACACAAATATACACACAGCTGAGCATGTATATGCTTGTGTGTGTATGTATATATATATATATATATATACACACACACATATATACATATATATTTATATACACATAGATACATATATATACATATATATACACATATATGTTTGTATATATTATTTATCAGCATATACTTGTATATATTTTACACCAGTATTTATGTACAAGTATATATATGTATTTATATTCACTAATAAATATTAGACGTACTTATCACCTATTATTTTATTGTCAATCTTTGTAGGCCTTAAAATTGAGACAAAAAAATCTCATTTTGAGATTCTGTCAAAAAACAGGAAGAAATAAAATGATAAATTTTCATGATAAATCACAAGTAAAGGATGTGTGTGTACTACACACATTGTTTCAAAGTGTTTCACAGTGTTGCAAAAATGTCTGAAATGCATATGAACATAAACATTCAAATTTATTTATTTTTTTATTTTTAGTTTTTTTTTTTACATTTATTTTTGAGAAACAGAGTGAGACAAAGTGTGAGCGGGGGAGGGGCAGAGAGAGAAGGAGACACAGAATCTGAAGCAGGCTCCAGGCTCTGAGCAAGCGGCAGCACAGAGCCTGATGCGGGGCTCAAGCCCACAAACTGTGAGATCATGACCTAAGCCGAAGTCAGATGCTCAACCGACTGAGCCACCCAGGTGCCCCAAACATTCAAATTTTTTTTAAAAAAACTAAAAAACCAAAAATCTTTCCTTTAACAAAATAGCCTGAGTTCATAAAATGCCCTAAGAGAGTGGCCATTATTATTTTTAACAATATAATACTATATATGTATTGCACTTAAGTGTTCAAAATGTATTGATTACATTATCACATTTGATTTATATTAGCTCATTTGAAGCAAAAGCCATTTTACATAGCATTATTACATTTTTATTTATTCTTACACAAAAAAACTGAAATTAAGAAACATTGTGATGTAAGGTGACCCAGTAAACAAAGGTAATAGAGCTAAATATAAAACAACGCTCCAGCAAGTCCTTGTTTATACTGCCGGACAATGCTCCCTATCCAAGTACAGGAGTAATTTACCCACTATTTGTGATTGCACAGTATTTTGTGCATTATTTGTAAGATATATAATTAGTATACTGAAGATAAGACTTATAGAATAGAGTAACAATTCTGTTTTATCTTCAATACTTCCTTAAAATTTATTCAATGTGGGAAATCTTCCCTGCCCTTGGATGTAAAATTGGCTAGGTCTCATTACTTTCCAGCTTACTCTTAGGTAGTAAGCAGTCCTATGATCCCTTAAGACCCAAAACATTGTCTCACTTCAAAAATCATAATATATACAATCCAGATTATTAATCAGTGTTTCAATAGCTATTCAAATTGAGACTTCTTCTCCTTCCCAAGGCCAAGGTCTATAGTTGGCTGCCTCAAAATAATTAGAATGCTTGATTGTCCTTTGCTCTTTTTCCTCATATGCCTTCCTCCTTCCTCACTGGCTAGCAGCTTTTTCAGATTCTTCCAGGGCCAAATAAAGCAGGAAATATAAAAGAACAAATGTTTTTTCCTTGGCTGATTGTGCCATATTCTCTGTGCTTGATATGTAGCTAAAGCCCTAATTTCTGATGGGATGATTGCATGGATACTTTGGAGGTTTCCATAGCTGTGGTGTTTCATTCTCCTGGCTGAATACTCTTTATCCAGTCTCTAATTTCCCTGGAGACTCCCTCCCACAATCTCACACTATTGGAGTCCCTTCAACAATCCAGGCTGGTCCTCTTTAGCAGCCCTTAAATGGCTTCGACCCAGCTCTCTTTCCTAAGGGCCCATGACTGGTCCATTCACATATCCTTTGCCATAGCAGGTTCTAGGAGAATATGCTAGTCTCAAAGCAATAGCAATAATCTCCTGCCTCTACACCAAGCAGCTAGTCAGCCTTTTTTCATCCTCTAGATAGATAAGGTGAGCATCTGCCTCCAGGCTTGGGGCACCACTAGATAGCTGGACGTTCTAATGTGAGTTCAAATAAGGTTGTAGGACAATAAGGATAAATGAAGCAATGAAAAATAAAAGCAGTGAACTTAGATGTCCTTCTTTGAATTTTGTTCTTTATAATAAGTGCAGAGGGTCTGACTTCTAATCCTTAAAATTCAAGTGTGCAAAAGTACTAACTTTATTTTTCTATACATAAACAATTTCTATTCTGTGCCCCCCTCCCCCCTGTTTTGCTGGGTAGTAAAAATAATCTTGGTCAATTTAGAGTAATCTCAATCATTTTAGTTACTTACCTTTGTACCTACAAACCCTTCACTGAGGTTACATCTAAGTTGCAAAGCTCTTAGTATCACACAATTAGAAAGTTTTATATGGTTCTTAATGGTCACTTCACACTAATTTCCATCATGGGGTACTTTTTTTCTCTTCTATATTTTCTGTCATTTGCCCTTGTGTATGACAGCTGCATCTTCCTCAAAATAACCCCTCCTACCGTCTGTTGGTTCCTTGCTCCCTCCCTGTGCTGCTCTCAACTTAATGGAAAAACATACTTTTGCTCTCTAGACTATATTAAAGAAGCAAGAGATTCTAAGAGGCTATCTTAGAGCTGTGTCTTGAATACCCCATCCATCTGTACTCTTTTGTTCCTCTCCATGCAAGGGGGAGAGTGTATAGATGAGGGTAGAGGAAGAGTAGGGTAGATACAAAGTATACAGCTTGACACTCTCTAAACTCCACTTGAGAAATATCAGGTCTCTTAGAATCCCAAATTTTTGAGATTGATCTATTGTTAATTCCCATTAACCCAAGAGTTGGGGAAACAAGGTACATAGACTCTCTTATCAAGTGATCCACCAATATCAAAATGCTCTTTATCCTCTGCTTTTGTCCTCTTCTCCAACAAAAAATTTTTCTTGGTGGGTTGGGAAAACTAGTTTTGATTGGTATAGTTAGTTTACTTTTGCACCTTGGCTTTTTTCTCCTATTATTTGCTTTGTGTGTGTGTTTTAAAAATTCCTTTTTATTTTTGCATTTGAAAGTCAAACACCAATACTTTCATTTTATTGTTTTTATTCTATTGTTTCATCCCTTTTCTAGGATATAAGCTCAGAACACTCTGGTTGCTGCTAGAATTGGGGCTAGGGTTGAGAGGGGAGCATAGGGTGGGGGAGAATACACCATATAATAACCAAAATATCAGGAAAAATGTTTCAAAATATTATATTGTTACATAATGACCAGGTTAATTAGGTTTATTAGAAAAGAACTATATAATTTAGAGTGACAATTTCATAAAATGTTCTATTATTTATTCTTAAGTAAAAATCAATTATTTTCTGAGTCTTAAGTAATTTGTGTCTAAAATAAGTCTTCTGTTAAATACTGGGTGCATTATCAATCTTGAGGCAGTTATTAAGGATTATTAAAACAAATACAAATGGAAAAATTCAGTTTCTTGCAGAAAGGAGTGCCTAATAAAATGTATTTTATTAATGATAAATATCACAATCTGAACTTTTATTATTTTCTCACCCATGTAACTGAATACTAAAACCCTCAGTTTGGGGTGCCTGGGTGGCTCAGTCAGTTAAGCGTTGGACTTCAGCTCAGGTCATGATCCCATGGTTCATGGGTTCCAGCCCCATGTTGTGCTCTGTGCTGACAGCTCAGAGCCTGGAGCCTGCTTCTGATGGTGTCTCCTTCTTTCTCTGCCCCTTGCACACTTGCACTCTCTCTCTCTCTAAAATAAATAAACATTAAAAAAATATTTTTTTTAACCCTCAGTTTATCTCACTCAATCACTGAAAGGTCTAGTCAAATAAGTTTCCATAAAACCTATGAAATACATCTGATATTAATTGTACTTCTTAAGTGTGGTGATCAATATGCCCAAATTCTTTCAAATTGGATGTTGTCTATACTTTCATATGGGATTCCAAAATTATCTGAACATTTCTGAATTTTTAAATTATTCAATTATAATATAATTAGGCCTAATTGAAAACCATTTTGGAAAGGATACAAGGTAAAATTATTACATATATATGTAATTATATATATTTCTGTAACTCTATGTAATATTTTTACCCTGCATGTTTTCCAAAATCACACAGACGCCCCAGCAACTTAATCTTTTTTTTAAATAAATTCTAATGTTAGTTCCTAATTAAGGAAAAACTTGAATACTGCTCTTCCTTAACACATGTTACAAAATAAAACCCCATTTCAGTGAGTCTGTAGTCTGCTCTTAAGAAAATCTAGAAAAAGAGTTGCAATGTGAGTCAAAGACAGAACACTGAAATTGATTCATATTTCACAGAGATCTGCAAAACTGTGGATCTAGATTGCAGCTCTTAGCCACTAGCCAGCTTTGCCTGCATTTCCATGATAGGCTCTGTCTTCACTTTTTAAAATACTAACAGGCTTCTTGTGGGTGGGATCAAATGACTGCCCCTCTCCCTTCACCTGTGAAATTTCAGAGCCTATTTGAAAAGGGCCATTGTTTCCCAGGAATGCCAGGCCTAGTCCAGGAAAGAAAGTCTTCATTTCAACAGGAATTTGGAGCCTGCCTGAGAAGGCCAGCCAGTTTACTTGGTGAAAACCAGCAATTCATTCAAGTTCTGAACAGTTACTATCCTGGCCTTACTCTCTTACTCTTAACTCTTAAGCTTTATGACAAATGTGGGTTTTTCCCTCTAAATTATAGGTGCGTGCATGTGTGTGTGTGTGTGTGTGTGTGTGTGTTTGTGTGTGTCACAGCAGAAAGAAATAAGTGTGTACGCAGTGCAGCATGCGCATAGGCAGTGAGCTGATGAAGGAAACCTCTCTCATCAGTGAGCTGCAGCCATGAGTATGAGACATAGGTTCCTCTGTTCCAATTT
Organism: Panthera uncia; assembly: GCF_023721935.1. Lineage (NCBI taxonomy): Eukaryota > Metazoa > Chordata > Mammalia > Carnivora > Felidae > Panthera > Panthera uncia. Next base: position 18,013,857 of record NW_026057585.1, on the reverse strand, counting down.
CTGCCCCTACAGTTACAGCACTCGACTACATTAATGTGACTAAGCTCATATGTTTAACAAGCATTTTGAAATAGGTTCCCAATAAAATATATTTGCACAAGAATACAAAACAAAGATATAATACTTGCATTCAAGACCTGGCCAGAAAGCTCCTGTCTGAAGCATATCAAAAATAATTTCTAAAGTAAAATTAGGACCAGAAGCCAAAATAATACATTGTTTTAAAACAAACAAACAAACAACAACAAAAACAAAACATCTCATACAGAGATACAGAGTCACATCTTTCTTATTACAGTCTACAGGGACTGACTATGAATTTACTACCTAAAATTCCTACTGTTTAGAGTTCTCTGACATTTTCTACAAAATGACTTGGACATTTTCCAAGATTTGTTCATTCTACTAATCAGATATTTAAGTTCACAGAATCCTTATTAAGAAAATCTACTGCTGCCCCTCAATAATTTCAAAACATCACCCAAGCATTCAAATTGACTAAAATGTAAAAAAAAAATTAAAAACAATAATAATGTCAATGAACTTGAAAGCAAAACACTCACCCTTATGTGTGTTTATTAGCAGAGAAGGAAGTAGTGATGCCAATACAGCCTCAGGATAGGATTTTGGAAATATTTTTTCAAGGCGAGGGCAAAGAAGTGTTAAATATGAACTTACATTAATTTCTTCATTCACAACCTTCATTATGGAAAGCTTTTTATTTTATTTTTATTTTATGATTCTTGACACAACCCAGGTTTAATCTCTCATTTAACAATAAAGTACCATTAGTTTGTGATAAATTACCATGTAATTATTTCCAAAAAGAATGTTCTAATATTAGAAAACAGAGTTAAACAAAGGCTAATCAAGTCAAACAATAACATTTTTTTCTTTGCTTCTCCTTCGTCAGATGTTTCCTGTGATCTTGTGAAAAACCTGATGTTGTAACATTATTAGTCATTGGACTTTAGGAAAGATGGGGCACAAAAGGAAGCTTGTCCTTTTGAGACCTGGTTTTGAATCGGTTACAGACGACAGAAAAATACTCTTTTGTGGCTGCTAAAGTTCAGGAATGAATTCTGGCAGTCTTACCCAATTCCCTAAAGCAGAGTCCACATTACCAACATCTAATTGGCAGGCTTCGCTTGTAACTCCCACTAGGGGCCAGGGTAATGAATGGATTTAGCGAAGGTGTCCTGAGTCATCTGTAGAGTGGCTGGTCTGGACACTGAGGCTCTTCCTTATAAACTCCCCAGACATGTCACTCAAGGAAAAGAGAGAGGCCTAGGAGTTTGTATAACAGTGACAGCCTCGGCAGTTTTATTGAATTGTATTCCTAAAATGCTTATTTTCTTTATTTGATCTAGAAAAGCAAAGGAAATTTTAGGAAAGAAAACATTCTTGTTGGATCACTTCATTCCTATATTTCCACTCCAAAATCTTTTATATTTGACTTGAATATGACTATAGTTGAATGTGACTTCCCCTAGGCCTATGACAAGTTATTTTTTAGGTAGTCAGGGAAGAAATTTGGCCTATTTTTGCCTAGAAAGCAAAAGATTAAGGGTGACCCAAAAGTCAGATTCCTACTCTGACAAGGTGAGGTTCTAAGAATAACATTATGTAATTTCTTTTTTAGTCCTTAGGCTTGCTCTATGAGGATTTACTTTCATGCATTAAGTAACTTTTATTACTATATTATTTGTTTACTCCCTCTAGTTCTATATATATCAATAGCATTAAATATTTAATATTGATTCATTTTTATCTTGTTAAGTCTTTAAATCATTTATGCCAAATTCTATCTGAAATATCTTTATTTCTGCCTCTTTAGCAAAGTTCCAACAGTCTCCCAAATCTGGCAATCAAGACTAAATACTGACTACACTTCAGTGGTAATACTATTGTCTAGTTGAAATTAGAGAAGTAGGGAGAGTTGAGAACAAAAACAAAATGGCAGTCATGCCAAAAATAATGACTGAATGTTGAAGAAAGCACTCTCACTTTCTATCAAGAGACTTATGAAGAAGTAATATTATTTATTTTCTTAGCAAACATTTTCAACATTGATTCCTCTTGAACTAATTCATAAGGCATTGTAATCTAATAGTTGCACAGAATTATGTCATGAGATCATTTTCATCCTTTGTTATGTTCTTAAGTCCCTTCTCTTTCTTGAAATAACCAATGAACATATACACTACATATACTACATTTTTTTAAATGAATAAAAAGATAAAGAGAAGTTTCAATAACAAAATCCACATTGCAAAGTTAGGTGCTTTGAACTTTCTCATCACCTTACCAGGGTTTCCGCATGGGCAGCCTAAAAGACAACTCAGCAACTGAATGGAACGGCAAACAATGGCTCCTTCACAAGTGGGTCTTTAATTGATTACGGCTGTGTTTATGGAAGCAGAAGAGAATTTACACAAGATGACAGATTCCCTTCATTTTAAGGGGGTTTTACTGGCATTCGCGTGGTAAGGGTGGTTTCTCTATTGACTAGTCCTGCTCTTTCCCCACATATACCCACCTGATAACTACCCATATGAATGAACATTAAAAATGATTACTTTATACCACTTTTTATTAGAAATATCTCCTCAGGTTTTTGTTTTTAATAAAGTAAAATTTACACTTTATAAGATATAGCTTGTGTTTAGAGAATCCAAACAAGATCCTGCTTTCATCTATCTTTTTGCTGTATATTCTTATAAATATTATACAAAATATTAGACAAAATAAACAACAGAAAATTCTTAAAACTAAATTTAAGGAGTCTTTATTCTTTCAATTTGTTTAAGAAACTGCAGAGATGGGAAATTTTAAATCATATGATGTGACTCTCTCACCCAAGTAGTAAGATTTACTTTCATCATTTAATTATCTAAAAATTTCTGATTTAAATTTTTGTTAAATTTTTATAATGTCTTTATGCAAGGGAGTACTATGGTCTTTCTAGCAATTTGGGACACACACAATTTCAGATTTAGCTATATTAACCTATAATTCCAATATGCTTTTCATTTGTCTGTTAATAGTGACCTCTACTGGTCTACTATAACAACAACATAGTATCTGTAGGTAGCTGCTCTGAGTCAAAGGTTTATCCAATGAAGAACAGTGGTATAATTGTAATATTAAGTTTAAAATATTAGACACACTGTGCCAGTTTATATTTTAAATCTTTAAACCCCACACAAATCAATGGGTTCCATAAATATCTGTGTATTCCAATTTAAAAACAAAGTGATATCTGAAAAGGTTTTAGCTGATTTATTCAAAAAGATTAATAAATTTTGATAACTCCAAAGAAGAAAAACCTAAAATGTATGTTAATGGCAATATTTTTGTTATGTAAAATTAAGAAAAAAAACATTATATTATGGGTATGACTTCTTTTTCTAAAAAACGTGTGAACATGAGTTGATATAAAAGAATAAATCTGTCTTACCTTAGAGCATTAACAGCATATTCTTCCTCATTCACCATGGACTTCTTTCCAAGCTAAAAGCACAAATGAGTACTTGTAAAACTTTCTTATTTTTAATAGATTGTATACATTTATTTTATTAACGCAGTATTAATTCGTTGATTTTAAATGACAATATACTTTGATAAATCCATGAAAGATAGAATTTCATTGTTTGCAGTATTAAATTTTGTAATTATATACAAGTAAACTGGGAAATATTTCAATATTGATTAAGTTACAGTTACCATTATGGATATTTAAGGTAAAACTTTCTGAGTCAAGTCAGCCAAAAAAATTAATCAATCCAATGACTAGTTTTCAATCCAACTTCTTAGTTTTAGTTATTTTCCTCTGTTTAAACTAGACATTCTAATGAACACTTGAAAATTATAAATTAATATATTGTAACTTTCTGACTCCAACCTCTTATCTTTCCATTTATTCACTTATCTTTTACCTCACTGAGTGCTCAAGATTATTGATATACCTTTATTTTCCCCTTGCTATGGCCTAATACTTCAAACACTTTCTTGTCAACATCTTACACTCCTTGGCACTTTTCCACTACATGCCAGTAGGCTAACATAATCCTAACTTCAATGATACCTTTCTGTCTGATTTACGTAGGCCTATTCTCAGAGGAGCTTGGCAATTATAGAATATGTTTGAGCTATAATGTCCCCAGTAACAAACCTGCAGGTGGCAGTAGTGCAGGAAGACCTTCCCCCAGGGGATCAGTGAAGGACCAAACCCTTGGATCCCTAAAATTTGGAGTTATGGAGCCTAGCCACAGACTTGACATAAAGCACAGGAGTGCTGTGCTGCCTGGCAGGCGGACAGTTCAGATGCAGGCAGGGTGAAGGCAGGGTGAGGCCAGGGACACACGGAAAAGTGAAAGTCTGCTCTTCCGTGAAGGCTTCCTGAAGGGTGGTGGGCATGAGTTCCCCACTCAGGGGTCAAGCAAGCAGGGCAACGCCATTTTCACACTGTCCATAGCACTGATCAAAGTCAGGGACAAAACAATGCCACCTAGTGGAGGCAGGAGCTACCTACACCAATCTCCCTGCACCCTGCAGGCGTGTCTACACTGGGGCAAGTCTCTCTGAGAATCAGTGCAACAGGCTCTTCCCCGGAAGACCAACACAAACCCTTTGTATGCACCAAGTCTTCGGATCATAGAGCACTGCAAAAGCTTTAGCTCTAGGGGAAATAGTATACAGCTTCCTTTTTATTTTTATTTTACTATTATCATTTTTTTAAATTTTATTCTCAAACTATTCCAAAAAACAGAAAAGGAAGAAAAACTTCCAAATTTATTCTTTGAGGCCAGGAATACCCTGACACCAAAATGAGATACAGAATCCACTAAAAAAGAGAACCACAATATCACTGAACAAGGATGCAAAAATTCTCAATAAAATATTAGCAAATTGAATCTAATATTAAAAAACTCATTCACATGAGCACCATGATCAAGTGGGATTTATTCCTGGGTTTTAAGAATGGTTCAATAATTCAAATCAATCAATGTGACACACCACATTAATAAAGGAAAAGAACCATATGATCCTTCCAATAGATGCAGAAAAAGCATTTAACAAAGTTCATAATCCATTCATGATAAAAACCCTCAAAAAAGTAGGTTTAGCTAGAATATACCTCAACATAATAAAGACAATATACAAAAACCCACAGCTAACATCGTCCCCAATAGGGAAAAACAGAGCTTTTTCTCTACCATCATAAAATGGATAAAGACAATTTATCAATTTATCAAGAAATCATAAAATTGATAAGACATGGATGTCCACTCTTATCTCAGGGATGTCTTATTTTACATAGTACCAGAAGTCCTAGCCACAGCAATCAGGCAACAAAAAAGAAACAAAAGGTAGCCAAATGAGCAAGAAGAAGTCGAACTTCCAGTATTTGCAGATAACATGATACTCTATATAGAAAACCTGAAAAACTCCACAAAAAAACTGCTAGAACTGATAACACAAATTCAGTAAGTCGTGGGATACAAAATCAATGTAGAGAAATCTTGCATTTCTATAACCAATAATGAAGCAGCAGAAAGAGAAATCAAGGCACCAAATTGCACCAAAAACTAAAAGAGATCTAGGAACAAACCTAACCGAAGAGGTAAAAGATCTGTACTCTGAAAAATATAAAACACTGATGAAAGAAAATGAAGATCACACAAAGAAATGGAAAGACATTCCATGCTCATGGATTGGAAGAATAAACATTGTTAAAATGTCTATACTACCCAAAGCAATATACACATTTAACATAATCTCTGTCAAAATACCACAAACATTTTTCACAGAGGTAGAACAAACAACCCTACAATTTCTATGGAACCACAAAAGACCTCAAATAGCCAAAGTAACCTTGAAAAAGACAAGCAAAGCTGGAGGCATCATGATTCCAGACTTCAAGGTATATTACAAAGCTGTAGTCATCAAGAGAGTATGGTACTGGCACAAACACAGACACACAGATCAATGGAACAGAACGGAAAACCCAGAAATGGGCCCACAACTATATGGTCAACTCATCTTTGGCAAAGCAGAAAAGGATATCCAATGGAAAAAAAGACCATCTCTTCAACAAATGGTGTTGGGAAAACTGGACAAGTCATGCAAGAGAATAAAACTGGATCACTTTCTTACCTCATACACAAAAAAATAAATTCAAAATGGATGAAAAACCTAAATGTGAGATAGGTAACTATTAAAATCCTAGAAGAGAACGTAAGTAGTAACCTCTCTGACATCGGCCATAGCAGCTTCTTTCTAGATATGTTTCCTGAGGCAAGGGAAACAAAAGCAAAAATAAACTATTGGGATTTCATTAAAATAAAAAGCTTGTTCACAAAAAAAAGGAATCAATGAGCAAAACTAAAAGGCAACTGACAGAATGGGAGAAGATCTTCACAGATGACATATCTGATAAAGGTTTAGTATTTAAAATATATAAAGAACTTATAAAACTCAACACTCAAAAAATGGATAATTCAATTTAAAAATGGGCAGAAGACATGAATATAGATTTTCCCAGAGAAGACATACAGATGGCCAACGACACATGAAAAGATGCTCAACATCACTCATCATCAGTTAAATACCCATCAAAACTACAATGAGATATTACCTCACGCCTGTCATAATGTCTAAAATCAACAACACAGTTGTGCCTGGGTGGCTCAGTCAGTTAAGCATCCAACTCTTGATTTTGGCTCAGGTCATGATCTCACAGTTGGTAAGATCAAGCCCCACATCAGGCTCTGTGCTGAAAGTGTAGAGCCTGTTTGGGATTCTCTCCCTACACCTCTCTCTGCTCCTCCCCTGCTCACACATGCACATGCATGTACATGTATTCTCTCTCGAAATAAATAAATAAACTTAATAAAAAAAACACACAAGAAACAACAGATGTCGGCAAGGATGTGGGGAAAGGGGAATGCTCTTGCTCTGTTGGTGGGAATGCAAACTGGTACAGCCACTCTGGAAAATGGTATGGAGATTCCTCAAAAAGTTAAAAATAGAACTACCCTAAGATCCAGCAATTGCACTACTAGGTATTTTCCCAAAGAATACAAAAATACTAGTTCAAAGGGATACAAGCATCCTGATGTTTATAGCAGCATAATCAACAATAGCCAAATTATGAAACAGCCCAAGTTTTCACCAACTGATAAATGAATAAGAAGTGACATATATATTATATCTATAATATATATATATATATATTATATATATAATGCAATATTACTTAACCACAAAGAAGACACACATTTGAGCTCATTTTAGAACTCTGTGTGTGTGTGCGTGTGTGTGATAATCACCAGGTGTAGTACTGAAGTGATGAATAACTATATTGTACACATGAAACTAATATTACACTGTTAACTAACTGGAATTTAAATAATAAAAACAAATAAAATGAACCATGTGACTAAAAAAAGATAAAATATTATAGCTCAATAATTATCATGTACTTTTCATATCAAGTTTGGGTCATATTAAAATTTTTGTGAAAGTTCAAAAACATAAAATGTCTTGTAGTCACTATTAAAAAAATAAAAATAAAAAATGAAAAAACAAAATAAAAAAGGGATTCTGTCAAAAAAAGAAAGGAAATAATAAGATTAAAAACAAAAACAGATGATGTTCAATAAAAAAAAAGTTGGTCTTGCAAAAATTTATAAAATCAAGAAAAGTCATAAAATTGATCAAGTAAAAAGAGGGAAGGCCCAAATAAAGAGGATTGGAGATGAAATGGGGACATAACTAATTGCACTTGCTGCTGGCATTAAAATTATAATAAAAGATATAACAATTATTTTTACAACAACTTTGAAAATAGGTGGACTAGAAAAATTCCTAGAAACATCCTACTAAATCTGAATCAAAAAAGTGAATGAAAATAGAAAAGTGCTACGATTATTTTAAAAATTGGATCACAATTAAATCTTTCAAGAAAGAAAACTTTAAGCACAAATAATTAGGCCAGCAAGTTCTATCAAACATTTAAGAAACAAATAATTATAGGGGCACCTGGATGGCTCAATCAGTTAAGTATCTGACTTTGGCTCAAGTCATGATCGCACGGTCCGTGAATCTGGGCTCTGCATGGGGCTCTGCACTGACAGTTCAGAGCCTGGAGCCTGCTTCCCATTCTGTGTCTCTCTTTTTCTCTGCCCCTCCCCAGCTTATGTTCTCTCTCTCTCTTTCTCTCTCTCTCTCTCATTCTCAAAAATAAATAAATGTTTAAAAAAAAGAATAAATAGGGGTGCCTGGGTGGCTCAGTCAGTTAAGCATCCGACTTCAGCTCAGGTCATGATCTCACAGTCTGTGGGTTCGAGCCCTGCATCAGGCATTGTGCTGACAGCTCAGAGCCTGGAGCCTGCTTCAGATTCTGTGTCTCCCTCTCCCTGCCCCTCCCCTGCTCATGCTCTGTCTCTCTCTGTCTCAAAATAAATAAAAAGCATTTAAAATTTTTTTTAAAAAAAGAATAAATAATTATAGTCTTTCACAAATATAATTTTAGGTATAGAGAAAAGAAGCACCCCCATTTTCCTTTATGAAGCTAATAAAAACTTGATAACAAACATTACAAAGACAGTTCTAGGAAGTAAACTGTGGCTTATTGAACTCACAAACATGCATTCCAAAATTATAAACAAAATATATCCAAACTGACTCCTACAATGAATTTTAAAAATAAAATATTGTAGGGTGCTTGGGTGGCTCAGTCAGTTGCATGTCTGATTTTGATTTTGGTTCAGTTCATGATCCCAGGGTAGTGGGATTGAGCCCCACAATAGACTCTGCACTGAGCGTGGAGCATGCTTGAGATTCTCCCTCTCCTCTCTCTGACCCTCTGCATCTTTTCCCTGATCATGTTCTCTCTATATAAAAAACAATTTAAATTAAATTAAATTAAATTAAGTTAAATTAAAATAATTGTGATCAGTTAAGTTTATTCTAGAAGCACAGAGTAGTTTTTTTTTGTTTTTTTTTTTTGTTTTTTTTTATGCTTATTTATTTTTGAGACAGAGAGAGACAGAGAATGAACAGGGGAGGGGAAGAGAGAGAGGGAGACACAGAATCTGAAACAGGCTCCAGGCTCTGAGCTGTCAGCACAGAGCCCGATGCGGGGCTCGAACTCACGGACCATGAGATCATGACCTGAGCCCAAGTCGGCCGCTTAACCGACTGAGCCACCCAGGCGCCCCTCAGAGTAGTTTTAAAATTAGGACTAAAAGTTTCAGAAAGATCGTCACACTCAAGTTTTTAAGCTGGAAAACAATTTTCTGAAAATATAATGGTACTAGCAACAAATGTTTATCAGGATAATAAAGATTATTACTGGCTTGGTCGGAAGATGGCAGCGTAGGAGGACGCTGGGCTCACCATGTCTTGCGGATCACTTAGATTCCACCCACACCTGCCTAAATAACCCAGAAAACCACCAGACGACTATCAGAACGGATTCTCCAGAGCCAAGCGTTGATGAGAGGCCCAGGGAAGAGGGTAGGAAGGGCAGCGAGGTGGTGTGCTCTACACGGACTGGCGGGAGGGAGCCAGGGTGCAGGGTCAGCCCGCCGGCAAAGCAGAGCCCCCGTCTGGCTTGCATAAGCAGAGGGCCAGATGGAGTGTGTTCTGAGAGCAAACGGACTTAACATCTGGAAGGTTATTGGTTAACAGCTCTGCTCGGAGAGCGGGAGGGCTGGAGGACAACGGGAGGGAGAGTTGTTGAGCCTGGGACGACAGAGCTCAGCTTGGCAGGGAGCAAAGGCACTCACCAGCACCATCTCCCTCACTCATCCCCCAGCCAAATCCCGAAGGGAACCAGTTCCTGTCAGGGAATTTGCTTGCACAGCGCAAACAGCCAACGCTGTGCTTCTGTGGATCTATCCCTACAGCGGCAGGTCTGACTCCCTCCCAGTGCGGCAGGGCCCCTCCTGAAGCAGATCACCAAGGGAAAAGAGAGCAGAGCCTGCCGGTTCCGCCCCCGTGCACCTTGTCGATCCACCCCAGCTAATACGCCAGATCCCAAGCACCACAAGTCTGGCAGTGTGCAAGTAGCCCGGATGGGCCACCCCACCCCACAGTGAATCCTGTCCCTAGGAGAGGGGAAGAGAAGGTACCCACCAGTCTGACTGTGGCCCCAGCGGTGGGCTGGGGGCAGACATCAGGTCTGACTGTGGCCCCGCCCACCAATGCAAGTTATTCAAGACGGCACAGGTGAAGTGCCCTGAAGTTCCGAACCACTCCAGGGACTATCCAAAACGACGAAATGGAAGAATTCTCCTCAAAAAAACCTCCAGGACATAATGACAGCTAACGAACTGATCAAAAAGGATTTAAACAATATAGCAGAAAGTGAATTTAGAATAATAGTCATAAAATTACTCACTGGGTTTGAAAACAGTAGAGAGGACAGCAGAGAATCTATTGCTACAGAGATCAAGGGACTAAGGAACAGCCAGGAGGAGCTAAAAAATGCTATCAATGAGCTGCAAAATAAAATGGAGACGACCACGGCTCGGATTGAAGAGACAGAGGAGAGAATAGGTGAACTAGAAGATAAAATTATGGAAAAAGAAGAAGCTGAGAAAAAGAGAGGTAAAAAAATCCAGGAGTATGAGGGGAAAATTAGAGAACTAAGTGATGCACTAAAGAGAAATAATCTACGCATAATTGGTATTCCAGAGGAGGAAGAGAGAGGGAAAGGTGCTGAAGGTGTACTTGAAGAAATAATAGCTGAGAACTTCCCTGATATGGGGAAGGAAAAAGGCATTGAAATCCAAGAGGCACAGAGAACTCCCTTCAGACGTAACTTGAATCGATCTTCTGCACGACATATCATAGTGAAACTGGCAAAATACAAGGATAAAAAGAAAATTCTGAAAGCAGCTAGGGATAAACGTGCTCTAACATATAAAGGGAGACCTATAAGACTCGTGACCGATCTCTGTACTGAAACTTGGCAGGCCAGAAAGGAATGGCAGGAAATCTTCAATGTGATGAACAGAAAAATTATGTAGCCAAGAATCCTCTATCCAGCAAATCTGTCATTTAGCATAGAAGGAGAGATAAAGGTCTTCCCAAACAAACAAAACTGAAGGAATTCATCACCACTGAACCAGCCCTACAAGAGATCCTAAGGGGGATCCTGTGAGACAAAGTACCAGAGACATCACTACAAGCATGAAACCTACAGACATCACAGTGACTCTAAACTCATATCTTTCTATAATAACACTGAATGTAAATGGACTAAATGCACCAACCAAAAGACATAGGGTATCAGAATGGATAAAAAAACAAAACCCATCTATTTGTTGTCTACAAGAGACTCATTTTAGACCTGAGGACACTTTCAGATTGAAAGTGAGGGGATAGAGAACTACTTATCATGCTACTGGAAGTCACAAGAAAGCTGGGGTAGCCATACTTATATCAGACAAACTAGACTTTAAATTAAAGGCCGTAACAAAAGATGGAGAAGGGCATTATATAATAATTACAGGGTCTATCTATCAAGAAGAACTAACAATTCCAAATGTCTATGTGCTGAATACAGGATCCCCCAAATATATAAAACAATTACTTACAAACATAAGCAACCTTATTGACAAGAATGTGGTAACTGCAGGGGACTTTAACACTCCACTTACAGAAATAGATAGATCATCTAGACACACGGTCAATAAAGAAACAAGGGCCCCGAATGATACATTGGATCAGATGGACTTGACAGATATTTTTAGAACTCTGCATCCCAAAGCAACAGAATATACTTTCTTCTCAAGTGCACATGGAACATTCTCCAAGATAGATCACATACTGGGTCACAAAACAGCCCTTCATAAGTAGAGAAGAATTGAGATCATACTGTAAGGGTTAAATTGTACTATAGGGCTAACGCTTAGCTTGAAAGATAACAACTTTGTTCTGACACTAAAGGTCAAAAGATAACAGCCTTGCTTTTACTCTTGTAAATTATAGTTCATACTCTTGTGAATTAGGCTTTACCAATGAAGGAAACAAAAGCTCAAAAAAGAGCATCAGAGACAAGGTCAAGGAGATCCACTGGTTGCAACTTAGCGGCAGAAAGTCTAAAATAATCACCTCATTCAATAACTGTTTCTGACTCATCTGGCAACTGTTTCTAACTCATCTGGGAACTGTTTTTCTGTTCTGTTCCCAGATAATGATAAAACGATGTGATCGGCTTTAAAAACTCTGTACCCCGGCTGTTCAAGACCACACTCTTATCAAGAGTGTTGTCCCGATCGGTCGGCCTTGCCTCTCATTGTAATAAACTTTGTTACAACTGTCACTGGTGCCCCGTAGCATTCTGTTTCAGGAGTCACGTGGATGCAACAATACCATGCATACTTTCAGACCACAACGCTATGAAGCTTGAAATCAACCACAGGAAAAAGTCTGGAAAACCTCCAAAAGCATGGAGGTTAAAGAACACCCTACTAACAAATGAGTGGGTCAACCAGGCAATTAGAGAAGAAATTAAAAAATATATGCAAACAAACGAAAATGAAAATACAACAATCCAAACACTTTGGGATGCAGCGAAAGCAGTCCTGAGAGGAAAATACATTGCAATCCAAGGCCTATCTCAAGAAACAAGAAAAACCCAAATACAAAATCTAACAGCACACCTAAAGGAAACAGAAGCAGAGCAGCAAAGACACCCTAAACCCAGCAGAAGAAGAGAAATAATAAAGATCAGAACAGAAATAAACAGTATAGAATCTAAAAAAAACTGTAGAGCAGATCAATGAAACCAAGAGTTGGTTTTTTGAAAAAAATAAACAAAATTGACAAACCTCTAGCCAGGCTTCTCAAAAAGAAAAGGGAGATGACCCAAAAAGATAAAATCATGAATGAAAATGGAATTATTACAACCAATCCCTCAGAGATACAAGCAATTATCAGGGAATACTATGAAAAATTATATGCCAACAAACTGGACAACCTGGAAGAAATGGACAAATTCCTAAACACCCACACACTTCCAAAACTCAAACTGGAGGAAATAGAAAGCTTGAGCAGACCCATAACCAGCGGAGAAATTGAATCAGTTATCAAAAATCTCCCAGCAAATGAGTCCAGGATGAGATGGCTTCCCTGGGGAGTTCTACCAGACGTTTAAAGCAGAGATAATACCTATCCTTCTCAAGCTATTCCAAAAAATAGAAAGGGAAGGAAAACTTCCAGACTCATTTTATGAAGCCAGTATTGCTTTGATTCCTAAACCAGACAGAGACCCAGTAAAAAAAGAGAACTACAGGCCAATATCCCTGATGAATATGGATGCAAAAATTCTCAATAAGATACTAGCAAATAGAATTCAACAGCTTATAAAAAGAATTATTCACCATGATCAAGTGGGATTCATTCCTGGGATGCAGGGCTGGTTCAACATTCCTAAATCAATCAACGTGATACATCACATTAATAAAAGAAAAGATAAGAACGATATGATCCTGTCGATCAATGCAGAAAAAGCATTTGACAAAATTCAGTATGCTTTCTTAATAAAAACCCTCAAGAAAGTCGGGATAGAAGGAACATACTTCAACATCATAAAAGGCATTTATGAAAAGCCCACAGCTAACGTCATCCTCAATGGGGGAAAAAATGAGAGCTTTTTCCCTGAGATCAGGAACAAGACAGGGATGTCCACTTTCACCGATGTTGTTTAACATAGTGTTGGAAATTCTAGTAGCATCAGCAATCAGACAACAAAAGGAAATCAAAGGCATCAAAATTGGCAAAGATGAAGTCAAGCTTTCACTTTTTGCAGATGACATGATATTATACATGGAAAATCCGATAGACTCCACCAAAAGTCTGCTAGAACTGATACATGAATTCAGCAAAGTTGCTGGATACAAAATCAATGTACAGAAATCATTTGCATTCTTATACACTAATAATGAAGCAACAGAAAGACAAATAAAGAAACTGATCCCATTCACAATTGCACCAAGAAGCATAAAATACCTAGGAATAAATCTAACCAAAGATGTAAAAGATCTGTATGCTGAAAACTATAGAAAGCTTATGAAGGAAATTGAAGAAGATATAAAGAAATGGAAAAACATTCCGTGCTCATGGGTTGGAAGAATAAATATTGTTAAAATGTCAATACTACCCAAAGCTATCTACACATTCAATGCAATCCCAATCAAAATTGCACCAGCATTCTTCTCTAAACTAGAGACAAGCAATCCTAAAATTCATATGGAACCACAAAAGACCCTGAATAGCCAAAGTAATTTTGAAGAAGAAGACCAAAGCAGGAGGCATCACAATCCCAGACTTTAGCCTCTACTACAAAGCTGTCATCATCAAGACAGCATGATATTGGCACAAAAACAGACACATAGACCAATGGAACAGAATAGAAACCCCAGAACTAGACCAACAAAAGTATGGCCAACTCATCTTTGACAAAGCAGGAAAGAACATCCAATGGAAAAAAGACAGTCTCTTTAACAAATGGTGCTGGGAGAACTGGATAGCAACATGCAGAAGATGAAACTAGATCTCTTTCTTACACCATTCAAAAAAAATAAACTCAAAATGGATAAAGGACCTGAATGTGAGATAGGAAACCATCAAAACCCTGGAGGAGAAAACAAGAAAAGACCTCTCTGAGCTCAGCCGTAGCAATTTCTTACTTGACACATCCCCAAAGGCAAGCGAATTAAAAGCAAAAATGAACTATTGGGACCTCATGAAGATAAAATGTTTCTGCATAGCAAAGGAAACAATCAACAAAACTAAAAGGCAACCAACGGAATGGGAAAAGATGTTTGCAAATGACATATCCGACAAAGGGCTAGTATCCAAAATCTATAAAGACCTCACCAAACTCCACACCTGAAAAACAAATAACCCAGTGAAGAAATGGGCAGAAAACATGAATAGACACTTCTCTAAAGAAGACATCCAGATGGCCAACAGGCACATGAAAAGATGTCAACGTCGCTTCTCATCAGGGAAATACAAATCAAAACCACACTCAGATATCACCTCACGCCAGTCAGAGTGGCCAAAATGAAGAAATCAGGCGACTATAGATGCTGGAGAGGATGTGAAGAAACGGAAACCCTCTTGCACTGTTGGTGGGAATGCAAACTGGTGCAGCCGCTCTGAAAAACAGTGTGGAAGTTCCTCAAAGTATTAAAAATAGACCTACCCCATGACCCAGCAGTAGCACTGCTAGGAATTTACCCAAGGGATACAGGAGTACTGATGCATAGGGGCACTTGTACCCCAATGTTTATAGCAGCACTCTCAACAATAGCCAAATTGTGGAAAAAGCCTAAATGTCCATCAACTGATGAATAGATAAAGAAATTGTGGTTTATATGCACAATGGAGTACTACATGGCAATGAGAAAGAATGAAATATGGCCCTTTGTAACAACGTGGATGGAACTGGAGAGTGTTATGCTAAGTGAAATAAGTCATACAGAGAAAGACAGATACCATATGTTTTCACTCTTATGTGGATCCTGAGAAACGTAACAGAAACCCATGGGGGAGGGGAAGGAAAAAAAAAAGAGGTTAGAGTGGGAGAGAGCCAAAGCATAAGAGACTCTTAAAAACTGAGAACAAACTGAGGGTTGAAGGGGGGTGGGAGGGAGGGGAGGGTAGGTGATGGGTATTAAAGAGGGCATCTTTTGGGATGAGCACTGGGTGTTGTATGGAAACCAATTTGACAATAAATTTCATATATTAAAACAAAAGATTACTATTACTAAGATCATTTCACTTTTTGTGAAGTGACAAAATATTAACTTGAAATATGCTGTGATAAATTAAAGATGCATATTGTAATCTGTAGGGTGAGCACTTAGGAAAAAGAAACAGGTACAAAGAGGAATATCTAAAAGCTATGGGAGGAATTAAAACAAAAGTCTGAAAAGTAGCTAACATGGTTAGTTACTGAGGGTTTAAACATGGGGTTCATGAAACAGAATTGGAAGAACTATAGTGTATACTCATCTTAATTAGAGGTGAGTAATCAGCAAATGCATTGGATACTATATTGTCACTCTTCAATATATTATATTATGTTTATTTTTAAAATCTTTGATTCTTTCAGTTCTCTTTTAGAATTGATTGTAGTGTCATGATGAATGAGATAAGACTTGATATGTAATATTTACATTTGTCTAACATCAGAGACGCTATCCTTGGTGACAAGATTTTTGTCGAGAGCCAAGAATATATCTCTGTTAACAATTGTGTGCTGTAGGTCATAAAATGCTAAAAATATATTAAAAATTAAAAAAAGATCAGTTGATAAAACCCTGAGGAAAAACACCTTTGAATATAGGGCAAAGCTTCCATTTGTAGGCCCACTCTTTCAAGTCTTCTGAGTACACTGATACCATTATGATTAATGGGGGAAGGCTAAAATTGGAGGGGATCTGGGAAACATACTAGATATAGACAGGATTTTAAATTTTTAAGCAAATTGACTTGTAACTTGGCATAAGATATCCTTTAATGACTAATTTGATTATGTCTTGGGGAATGGCTTATGTCAATAAGTTTACAGAAGATTCAGAAGTCAGACTAAGTAGTGATCCCTGCTATACAATTCAAGGATCTCAGAGAGACTAAAAGTCTTGTGAAGAATCAGTCCCATACATGGGATAGTAGGGCCATTGTTTGAGGCCACACAACTGAAGCACTCCATAATTTAGAGTATCTTATTTGTCAAGGCCATTTGGGCAGGGCCTCTCAAGCCCAGCCCAGCACCCACAAAGAAGTTGATCCCTACTTTTCCCCTTTAGAGAACTCTCCAACTCTCTATCCTTGTTTTTGTTTGTTTGTTTTGTTTTGTTTTGTTTTAAGTTTATTTATTTACTGAGAGAGAGAAAGAGAGGAGGAGGAGGAGGAGAGATAGAGAGAGAAGAGAGAGAATCCTAAGCAGGCTCTATAGTGTCAGCACAGAGCCTGACATAGGGCTTGAACCCATGAACTGTGAGATCATGACCTGAGCCTAAATCAAGATTCGTACACTCAACTGACTGAACCACCCAGGCACCCCTCCAACTCTCTACCCTAAGTGTGGTCTTGAATAGATGGCATGAGTAGTTTTGGGTTTATACTTATAGGAACCATAGTTGGTCTCTGTTTCCTGAAAGGTGGCTTAGCAAACCAATCATTTCTACTGGCTGGGGTAGTATTTATTTAATGTAAGATTGGCCTCCAGAATCCTATTGATATAATTTTTGAGGGCATTTCAAATACAGGCCAAGTTCAAGGCTATGAGCTATATTAGTCTTTCACAGAACATTGGCCTTGTGCATGGATATCAATTGTATATAGTTTAACTGCTGTGCCAACAACACCCAAGGGAGGTGGGACTGGCAGCAGACATTTTTTACTCTGAATATCCTGCCCCTGACATCCTGGGTGTTTACTCTCTTTGCCGAGTCCACCCACGTGTTAAGCCATCTTATCCTCCAGGGGTGGCTATGCATATCTTCTTTGAGGGCTTTCAAAACTATTGTTCTGTAATACCAATAGGTTCTTTCTTCTTCTTTTTTTTTTTTAATGTTTATTTATTTTTGAGAGAGAGACAGAGAGAGATAGCACGGAAGCTGAGGAGGGGTAGAGAGAGGGAGACACAGAATCCAAAACAGGCTCCAGGCTCTCAGCTGTCAGCACAGAGCCTGACGCAGGGCTCACACTCAAACTGGGAGATCATGATCTGAACTGAAGGTGGACGATTAACTGACTGACTCACCCAGGCGCCCCCAATGGGTTCTTTCAATCAACGTCCTCTCTTGCCTTTAATTGGTGTGATTTCATGCTCTTCCAGGTAAGTTTTAAGTCTTTCTAGGTGAAGAACAGACAATCAATCATTGTACAACTAGAACCACTTTTCTTGCACTGGTCCTAATGTTCCTCATCTTTTCTCTCACCACTGCCAGTATATGTAGGTACAGGTGCAGTCTGCATTAAATGAGATCACATTTTTAGAACTGCAATTATTGTGTCCTAGAGTTTAAGAGAAGACATTGTTATAAATGGGTTGCTCTATATTTATGCTATAAAATTCTACATGGTAAGCTTAACAAAACCAAAAAATAAATTATCATTATATTTCCTGCATGCTCTGAATAAGACTTGCATGAATGTCATCAAATAAAACACAGTTTGAGAGAAGAATTGGAAGTCACTATTTAGAGCAACATTATGGATGAGAGAGCAACATCATTAAGTAGTGACAAATAAATGGCATTGGAAATAGAAAGGCAAAAAGACCTGGATTGTTTCAATAAAAATATGTTCCAAAGACCATAGCATTGTAAAAAATAAGTTGCTATCTTTGTCTTGTAGTGGAAATATGACACTGGACAGGAATCACACCTTTGACAATAAAGAATGAAAAGAAATAGCTCCTGAATTAAAAAGGAATGCATAATGCTTGAGCACTGTAAAGAATTTTTATTCATACTATTGACAATAAACAAATATGATTGTGTATTTTTTCTATCCACTGTTTTCAATCTTCAACAAATCATAATACCTCCTATGGGCCCAGAAATTTTGTAGTTCTTAAAATCAGATTACTTATTTCTATAGTAAGTTACACCAAAAATATTTTCTTGGTGTCTCATTTATCCTAGGAATGATCCTACTTTTTGAAAAAGGCTGGGGCAGAGGATGGGTGTAAAGGAGTAGGAGAATAGTAGAGTCAACTAATTTTGAGTCTTTGTATTAGATGTTTTACATTAATTAGACATTTAATCTTCACAATTGGCCTATAAAATAGATATTAAGTGCTTTCTAAAAGTTTACTTATTTTGAGAGAGAGAGAGGGCACAAGCAGAGAGAGGTGTAGCAAGAGAGTCCCAAGCAGGCTCCATGCTATTAGCATGAAGATCGAGATCTCAGGCTGGATCTCACAAACCTCGAGATCATGACCTGAACCAAAACCAAGAGTCAGATGTAACTCACTGAACCACACAGCTGCCCCTACATTGGGTAATTTTTTTTTTAAGAATACATCTCTTTTTTTTTTTTAAGTTTATTTATTTATTTATTTATTTATTTATTTAGAGAGCGCAAGCACAAACATGCACAGGGGAGGAGCAGAGAGTGACAGAGAGAGAGAATCCCAAGCAGGCTCAGTGCTGTCACTGTCAGCACAGACCCCAATGCAGGGCTAAATCTCACAAACGGTTAAGATCATGACCTGAGCCAAAATCAAGATTTGGATGCTCAACTGACTGAGCCACCCAGACGCCCCTACATTGGGTAATTTTTAGAACCAACACAAATAACTTAGTTCTATCAACAAGAGTTTATTTCATGTGATATTTCTTGGAAAAATAATACAACATAAATACATTTTAACAATCTACATGACTATATAATCTGTCCTTGTGATTTTTCAGGTGTCCTTTAAAATTTTTTTTATATTTTATTTATTTTTTATAGACACAGAGAGACAGAGTACAAGTGGGGGAGGGGCAGAGAGAGAAGGAGACACAGAATCCGAAGCAGGCTCCAGGCTCCAAGCTGTCAGCACAGAGCCCGACGTGGGGCTCCGACTCACAAATTGAGAGATCATGACCTGAGCCCAAGTCAAACGCTCAACCGACTAAGCCACCTAGACACCCCTCAGGTGTCCTTTTAAATGTTCTTTGCATTTTCATCTTTAGGGAAAACAAGTCTTTAACAACATGAAGCAAACTTTAGTGTATCCATTTCTAGTCCTGTAATAAGGGAATATAACAATGACTTTAAATTTGAATTTGCTATCACCAACGAGAAATTCAAAAGATCCACTGAACACCCAATTTAAAGAGAAGAGTTAATGTGGCTGTAGGAAAACTCATTAAAGATAATGCTGATCTTTAATCATAATTGTTCAATTAAATAGAACAATTGGAAAGGAGCCATCATACTTTGTTTTCTGGTAAAAAATAAATGTATGCAGCAGAGAAATAAAAAATGCCTGATGGAATTTTCTGTGATCACCAGGTTGTTTCTTTCAGGGCAGATAATCCTCTTTCTGGTCAGTCATAATACAAAGGAGATGGTATAACAAAAGTCTAACATTTATATAATGTTAATCATATACTTGACACTATTCTAGTGTTCTACATATATTAACTCATTTAATCCTTATAATGTCCTAATGGAGAAGATACTATCTCTATTATTCCTATCACCATTTTGCAGAGGGGACCATTGAGACGGAGAAATTAAATCACTTCTCTAGGTCCACACAACTGGTTAATGGCAGAGTGGAATTTGAACCCAACTGATCAGGCTTCTGTGTCTATGTTTTAATCACTATGCAGCATAGCTTCTCTATAGAGTACAGTGGTGGAGCATAAATGTTGCGGCCAGAATGCCTAAAATAAAATTACAGCTCCATTACATACTGAATATGTGACTCTCAGCATAATTTCTCTCAGCCTCAGATTCCTCATTTGCACACTGGAATACCTGATGTAAATCTTTGTCAGGATTGTATGAGGTAGTCCACAAATAGCACTCAGTCTAGTGCTCAATAACTGGAGGCATTCAATCTTTATGAGCCAATTGTGATAATGAAGCCATTCTTCCTTTTCCTATTATGTAAGTAGAGTGATGTAGATTCATTGAGGAATAGCCTCAAACTTTGGCCTTATGGGCAAAAGGGATCAACCAATATATGGGTAGTTTAACATATAAATATTACATATCCTTAACTTTGTGCTTATATTTTTAATATGCTTGAAAATAATATTAGGTCATGGAACACATAATAAATTATGATATTTTATTTAATCTAAGATGCTATTGATTATGTCCCACAATCTTTTATGACACAATATTAGCAAAATGCTCCCAGTTACATGGAGATAAATTGTTTTTCACCTATAATTTTTATTGAACATATTTTATATTTATTCAAACATAGATTTTTAAATATTTTTAAATTTTATTTTAAAGAGAGAGAAAGAGAGTGCAAGCAGGGGAGAGGGGCAAAGATAAAGAGAGAATTCCAAGTAGGTTCCATGCTAGCATGAAACCTGACACAGGGCTCAATCCCATGACCCTATGATCATGACCTTAGCCAAAATCAAAAATCAGACACTCAACTGACTGAGCCACCCAGGCACCCCTAGACATAGATTTTTAACATATATCACATGAAGAAAAATGCTAGAAAAAGAAATTTGTTTGTTCCTAGAAACTTCATCATAAAGCCTGACTCTACTATATCTGTTTTTAACTTGGAGTCATTTCTTTCCTTATTTTTTCAACACAGTATTGTTCTCTGTGCCATCAAAATTGCTGGTGATGCAGCATTTCTTAAAAGATTCTTATCTGGGGCGCCTGGGTGGCTTGGTCGGTTAAGCGTCTGACTTTGGCTCAGGTCATGATCTCACGGTCCGTGAGCTCGAGCCCCGCGTCGGGCTCTGTGCTGACGGCTCAGAGCCTGGAGCCTGTTTCAGATTCTGTGTCTCCCTCTCTCTCTGCCCCTCCCCTGTTCATGCTCTGTCTCTCTCTGTCTCAAAAATAAATAAACGTTAAAAAAAATTAAAAAAAAAGATTCTTATCTACATGATTTTTCTTTTAAGTTGCTGATATACACTCTGAAAGTTGTGATGCTAGTGCCATTCTATCTGAATAAGTTCATAGTTTTACTTTTTTCCTCATTCAAATTACATTTTTCTGAAACTTAGGCACCTTTTGTTCAAACAGAAAGCTTTTAAACAAACATGTGTTTCAATACTCTAACAATAATCTTGCATGATTTGTGAAGTTGGTCATTCCATCCTTTTTAAGATTTGTTTTATCTATTTCAAGACTTCATAATCTCTACAGTTACACTATGTAGTGTGTAGTAACAATACATGTAGTTCCAACAACACACATAACTCAAGGAGGTGAGTAAAATATGAATAGCTATGCCAAATTTGCATATGTGCAGGCATTAACTAGTACATCATGATCGACACTTAGTTGATAGCAGTTGTAAAATGCATCCCAATTTTAAATATGTTAGTTATTTGGAAAAAAATATAGGTCTTCAATTTGGTGAAATGCCATGATTTACTACATTGTTCATCTGATTACATAAATATATCTTTCATGCCTCCAGTGTCACGAATTCCACTATGCATAGCTTTTTCATCCTCTCTTTCTTTGCATATCCAAACAGGAAAATTTTTAACTTCTCCCAAACTTCAGTTTAGAATAGCGATAACAAGCCTTCTGGCACAGGGCTACCAAGAGAAATATTGTCTACTAACTAGTCTATGAAAACCAAGATAAAAGCTTGTAAGTTGTAGTTAACCAAAAGTCAACCTATTCTTCCAAATGTTTGTGTTCACACTTCCTCCCTACAACTTACACCCATTGTAAGAGTTAATTACCTTATGTTTTGAAGGAATAGAATGTACTACAAGAATGTGCTCAGCTCTTTTTAGACCTTCTTTAAGGCCCAGTTAGACTCATTGCAGAGGTTCAAGAGTATATTACAAATCTACAGAGGTGTGATAATTTTGTCACCAATTATTTGCTCTTTTCTGTCCAAAGCTTCTGAAAAAGTTTACACAAAGTTTAGAATTAGAATTTAACCAAACCTTTGCATCTCCAGTGTAAAAGGCATTAACCCTATTCTTCTGGAGAGTGACCATTAAGATCTTGACATTTATCCTTTTTAAATATATACCTTTATATTTTTTCTGCTCCAAGTTTTAAAGTTCTACTTTAATAATATTTGTTCTCTGAAATAACCAAAAGGCAATATAATTTTTTAAGCAGAGAAACAACTTACAGATAATAGAGGCTAGAGATTAAAGAACAAAACATTCTGATTAAAACTTAAATCTCAAATTGAAATTTAACAATCTTTCATAACAACCTAAGTAATTCACTATTCTTAAATAAATTAGAAGAGAAAAATCTCTTAGGATTTGGTCTATAATTATATTTATAAATATAATTTTTTTAGTGAAGCTTTGTTTTCTCAGACATAAGACTCTTCCAAGTTTTTTATAAATCAGAGGAAATGTATGCAGCAAATTCCAGTTTATTTCTTGACATATCCAAATATATCTCTGTGCAGAGCATTCTGCTATAGAATATGAGATTGAAAATATATATAATTCTAAAAATATGCAACAAGAAAAGACAAAAAAATGAAAAGTTGAATCATATGGGTACAAAATGTGATTAGGTGTCATTTTAAGAACACTGTATTCCTTTAAGAACTAAAAGACCTTATACATCTATTGAGTTATAACTATTCATAACTAGTTATAATTAGGTTTGACTTATATAAGAGAGATTTAATTTCAGTGATCCAAGACAGAAATGTTCTATTTTTAACATGCATCTGCTGAGGACATCGTAGGAAACGTCTTTATTCCTATTAACAGAAAAAACAAAAAGAACATGGAGGATCACCTGTGGGAATTTTGTGGGTCAGCCCTGGAAGGACTACAGATCACTTTTGTATTCCACTGGTTAGAACTCAACCACATGACCACTTCTAACTACAAAAGAAACTGGGAAAGAACTCCCAGCTGAAAAAGAAGAGGAGGCTATGGTTTGGGTGAGCACTTAGAAGTTGTGTCACTTCTCCTCAGAGGCTTTTTTTTGATATGTGTGTGACCATTAAATGAATTAATACATATGGATTACTTTAATAATTCCTAATTCGTGGTAAGTGCTCAATAAATGTCCATTCTTATTATTTTCAATTCTTTCCCCACAAACAAATTTTTGTCCTTTAACTCAGAATAACTAAGTCTTACCAAAAGCATCTTAAAAAAAAAAGAATATTTATTCTATTTCTTTCTGTTTCTGCCAAATAGAGTCTAGTACTGTTGACCTATAGTGGTGAATTTAAAAGATCTAGTTGACCTAAATATAAATTTAATTTTATATGAAACTTCCACACTTTCATTGAACATATTATTGTCCATATAAACTACTACTTATTTTAAACATAAAATAGATTGCCTCATATTGATGTTACATATAAATTTTATGACAAAGTAGGAGATAAACATAAACTGATCTTTGGTAGATTAAACAGTGCATTTGTAACAAGTGTGATAGGAGTAATACTTTTTCTTCTGCTCCCTGACATTCAATATAAGAATTTGGAAAAAAAATTCCCTAAACTAGTTTAATTAGTGTAGGTAAAATGGTGAAAAAGGAATTAATGAGAAATTTTCCCTAGTAAATTAAATTTATAGCTGATAAAGAGCACTAGAAGACTCCATTTACTTAAATGTTTATCCTGTTAAATATTACTGTCCTTGGAACTAGTGATTAAACAATTATTCCAGGCAGTGGTTCAATATGGAAATTAGTGTAACTAACTACATCTTACTTTATCCTACTAAAAAGTACAGCATTATAAAGTTTTCACATTGTACTCTGAAATCACAAGTCATTAACTGTCTCAGCATGCTACTAAATGGTGCATTCCAATTCAGAATGTGGTTCTAATGAGCTTCTTAATTAGCTTATCTTAAATAAAGTAAATAGTATCTAACAGTATTTGTTCGAAAAACACATTATTTGAGAGATATTATTAAATAAAAAAAGAACATGTGTGGCAATCACTAAATGAAGAAACAGACTGAATTTAAAAACTTTTTTGTATTAAAATATAACTGACATTTAACATTAGTTTCAGGTGCACAACATAATGATTTATGTATGTAGTGTGAAAAAGTCACACAAGTCTAATTAACACACATTGCTACATATAGTTATTTTTCTTGTAATGAGAAATTTTAAGATCTATTCTCTTAGCAACTTTGAAATATACAATACAGTGTTTTTAACTATAGTCACCATGTTATACATTACAATCCAGAACTTATTTATTTTATAACTTTTTACCAGTTTATTCCTTTTCACTTATGCCCACTCCCTCCTCTGGCAACCATCAATCTGCAGAACTGATTTTTGAAGGTATACAACTATATATAACTATATAAAATTTAGAAGATTTTAATATTAAAAGCCCATCTGTGACAATTTAAAAGTAACCTCAATATTCAACAAAATAGGTAACTGATGTTGAATAAAAGTAAAGAATTTCTGGGTAGGTTGACAACTTTTATATTCTGTCAATGCCTTCCAGTCAAAGACCACCAGGAACACACCTAGAATTAAATTATTACTTGCTACCATTAAGAGAAAATGCATACTATGAAGAACTGTGGGACTTTTCAGGTAGGAGCAGTTAGAAAAGACTTATTGTAGGATTTGGGTTATGATTGATTTGGGTGAGGGTACAACAAAGAATGCCCTGAATTGAGTTCTTTCAGAAAGCAGGACAATTTTATAATTGGGTTTCTCAATAAATCTCATTTATATAGGAAAGGTATACTAGAGTGAGGCTAAAGCAATAATTGGTTAAGAAGCAACAGCCATTCATATTAACTAGGAAAGGGAAGTGTTTGCTTTCTTGTGGCTTTCATAATTATTCATGTTTTGTGTTCAGACAGGATTATAAGGTAAGCTTGTTTTTGTCTTGTTCTCTTATGGTCTCTCATGACCTTTGCCATCTACAAAATTATTCCATGCTCAAGAACACCAACACTTAGCTGTAAAAGGCCGGCTGACAGGACCACCAAAGTCTGATTGATAGTATCAGGCCACCCACAAATTTTTCCTTTCTCTTTCTTAGTATCGATTGATTGATTGATTGATTGATTTTATTTTTAGGTTATCCCTACACCCAATGTGGGGCTTGAACTTAAATGTCAAAATCAAGAGTCACGTGCTCTACTGACTGAGCCAGAGAGGAACCTCCTTAGCATTCTTTTATATAAACAAGTAATTGCTTTGAAGTCAATAAATATGTGGCTTTGTTTTTACTAAATTCTGCTGCACTATACCATCATGTGTATTGACATAGATGTGCTGCTGAATAAGTGATATGGCTGGAGTGAATTCAGCATTAATTTTCCTAAGTTTAATTTTTTATTATAACTATGATATGATCTTCAAAAAATATAAGTTTTAATAATATTTGATGGTATTCCAATTTATATTACGGGTCACATAGAGAAAATTTTTCCATCAAAACTAATAATCCAGTAGGATTTGAAAAAATATATATGGAGAAGCCAGTTCTGTGGCATGTAGTGGAGTATATATAGAGAAAATAAAGCTGAAATAGGAACTGGGTTTTTAATTTATTTTAGAGAATCAAATTTAGATAAAGTAAAAATAATAAAGTAAATAGAGTAGAAATAGCCAATGGTTAACATTTATTAACTTATTAAATCGATAATATTAACTGACATTTTGAATGTTTACTATGGACTAAGTAACTGACATGCATTAACTCATTTACTCCTTGAAACAATGACATGAAACAAATTGTAGCATTATCCCTATTTCACAGATGAGGAAAATGTATTCTACAACTTGCCTAATTTAGGCTAATATATAATAGACATATATATGAAATCATGCCTGTCTGAATTTAGAGCCATGTCCTCAATTTTTATGCTATTACTTTACCTTCTAAGGAGGTTCTTCTAGGAAAACCATTAGTTATAGGGGTTAAGATTATGAGACATCAGAGTGCCCATTCAGTATGACAGAGATAATATGATGCCAATTATTGACGATGAAATTAGTTTAGCCAAATAATACAACAAAATATTAGTATAAAGTATGGGAAAGCTCATAAATAGTTTTCTACTGTGAAAAACACAAGAACATATCAATAGAGTCACGAATTTGAAATGATTTATCACATTATGTTCAGGCTATGTTGAAGCAATGAAACGAAGATAATTGTTCAAAACAAATGTAATTTCTAATGATTTTTTTTTTTTGAATTTACTTTTTAAGCAATCTCTACACCCAACATGGGGCTTGAAATCACAACTTTGAGTTCATGCTCCACCGACTGAGTCAGCCAGGTGCCCTGAAACAAATGTAATTTTTAAATTATGGCTTTAACCCCAAAATAGATAATCCAGTAAAGAAATGGGAAAAAGACATGAACAGACACTTTTCCAAAGAAGACATCCAGATGGCTAGCAGACATATGAAAAGATGCTCAATATCACTCATCATAAGGGAAATACAAATCAAAACCACAATGAGATACCACTACACATCTGTCATAATGGCTAAAGTTAACAACTCAGGAAATAACAGATGTTGGTGAGAATGCAGAGAAAGTGGAACACTTTTGAACTGCTGATGGGAATGCAACGTGATGCAGTCACTCTGGAAAATAGCATGGAGGTTCCTCAAAAAGTTAAAAACAGAGCTACCCTATGACCCAGTAATTGCACTTCTAGGTATTTGTCCAAAGGATACAGAAATGCTGATTTGAAGAGGCACATGCACCCCAATGTTTAGAGCAGCACTATCAAAAATAGCCAAAGTATAGAAAGAGACCAAATGTCCATCGACTGATGAATGAATAAAGAAGATTAACACAGGAACATACCTGTGTTAATATATAGCATATATATTACTATTATGCTAAGCAATATATATATATATATATATACTATTATGCTAAGCAAAATAAGTCAGAAAAGATAAATATCATATGATTTCACTCATATGTGGATTTAAAGAAACAAAACAGATGAACATAGGGGAAGGGAAGCAAAAATAAGATAAAAACAAGGAGGGAGGCAAACCATAAGAGACTCTTAAAGAGAGAACAAACTGAGGGTTTCTGGAGGGGTGTTGGGTGGGTGGATGGGATACATGGGTGATGGGCATTAAGGAGGGCACTTGTTGGAATGAGCACTGGGTGTTATATGTAAGTGCTGAATCACTAAATTCTACACCTGAAACCATTATTACACTACATGTTAACTAACTTGGATTTAAATAAAATAAATAAATAAAAATATGGCTTCAATGAATAGATCTTTCAGAATAAAAGGGGGGTGAGTACTTTTCATAATGTGCCTCTATTTTGCTAAATAAAACTTTTTAGTTAAAATGAAAGCACAAATCTAGATTTCTCTCTTTACATTTGGAATTAAATTTTAATTTAAGACTCATATTCTCAGGACTGCTATCTTCCCCTAGATCATCACTAGATGATAAGTAAAAAGGATTAACAAAAGCAATGTTGTAAAATGATATGATCCTTCCAGAAATTTGCCAATAACTTGGCAATTGAAAAATCTTAAAATTTTCATACCCTGCTTCCTTATTACTCACCAGAAATCTACCTCCAAAATGCAGACAAAAATTTATGAACAAAGAATTTAATCAACCTAAGTTTTATAATGTTGGAAACAAGCCAAATTTGCAATATTAGGGGAATAGCTAAGTGAGTTATACACTCAAATAATTTAACGTGAGGTGGCCATTTATAACTTGTCTTTTAGCATTTTTAATGATGTAAGGAAACTATGCTGTATCAAGAAATAACAAGAAAGCAAAATAAAAGTATATAAATGCATACATGATCATAACTATAAAAATGCATATTAAAAGACTGAAGAGAAATATAGTGTACTTTTAATATTGAATATTTAAGAGCAGTAATGATATATTATTTAAATATTCCTTAAAACTTGACTTTTAAAATTTTTAACAAGTATAGTAGACATGCCTGTCATTTCCTCTCCTAGACACTCATTTTCTAGAATCTACTATAACCACAGACCCTAGAGAGACAGATTTTTATGACCCTTTCACCCATCTCCTCATGTTCAATCATGAATAATAATCTAGCCCAAAGCCCATCAAGATACTGGCAGTCCAATGATAAATCTGAGTCTTTCAAGAATTGAACTGAGACAGAGAGATAGTAATCAATTACTAATAAGAACAGATACCAAGTATTCATAATTTATAGCTGTTACTGGTGATTTTAATTGGCATCATACTAAAAAGGTTACAAGGTGGTAACAGAGAAAGACACAGAATAGTTCAGCATCAAAGAGAAAGCTAGAAAAGCAGGTTTTAGGGTCCATAGGGCTCCTGAGAATAACAAAGACTGGTCTCTGTTCCTGACATCCCAAATCCAGGTCCCATGAGGTCCAACATTATTCATTTCCATTCTTTAAAATTATGAGACATCCATGGCTTTATAATAAACAACTTTTTTACTTGACCCAGTTTAAGTTGGTTCCCATCCCTGAAAACAAAAGAATTTTACAGAATAAATGAAAGGAAATATGCCAGAACAACTTAATATACTCCCATTCTTAAGAAAAAAAAAATGGAATAGGAATCTGAGCTAGAAAAGCACAAGTTTCAATTGTGTCCCTACAATTTTTTTTCATTTTGAGTTCTGAAGTTAACATGTTTTCTTTTATGTGACTAGTCGAAGTTTTACTTAAAAGCAGAAGAATGAGTCAGAGAGATTGGCAAAAGGAGAAGTCTGAGAGAATCCAAGCATGAAAAGCACTCAACACACTGACACTGGCTCTGAGATGAAGAAGAAAGATTTCTTTCGAAGCCAGGGGCAATCCCTAGCTGAGAGCCAACAAGGAAGGAGGACCTCTGCCCTACAACCATAAGGAACTAGACTGCCAACAACCCAAATAAGCATGGAAGTGGATTCTTCCTAGAGCCTTCTCATAAGTGCTCAATTAGCCAACACTTTGATATTGGCCTTGTGAAATCTGGATCATAGAAACCAGCTAAACCAATACAGCCTTCTGACTTATGGAGTTATGAGATAATAAATTTGCACTGTTTTAAGCCACTAAGTCTGTGGTAATTTATTATGGCAGCAATAGGAAACTAATATACCACTTTAGAACATCAACCCCTTGTTGAGTGTTGAGATGACTACAGTCACATATGATACCAGCTGAGTCTAGCCCAAATGCTGATCCAGAGAGCTGTTTGATGTCTTAAGCCACCAAATCTTGGGGTGATTTGTTAGGCAGTAATAAATAACCAATACAGAAATATGTACTGAGAACTAGAGTCTGCTGTATTCAAATTTGAAAGCCAATGGTATTGACTGTAAGATTAGGTCAAAGGTAGAGCCTTGTAGAGAGGAAATGCTTAGTGAGGCAGAAAAAAAATGGTGATGAAATTGCCATAGGAAGCTAACCTAGAAACCATGTGCCTAGATATTATATTCCAGTAAGATATGTATAGTGAGAAGACCACAGTCAAATCCTTGGGAAGCAGAAACATGTAAGGGGTCCAGAAAGAAAGAAGCTATCAGTAAAGGAGATTGACAAGCAGTGTTTGAGAAGATAGGCTGAGCCAGGAAAGAGCGATTCAAGTAAATCAATAATCAAGGTTGGCAGGGGTGTTCAGAAAGGTGTGTGTGAGAAATTTTACCATCTGTCTTCCGGACTTTAAAAATATGTGTATATTTTGATTTAGAGTTATGCTTTTAGCCAATTATCTTAAAGAAAATCACAGCATTATTTTAATAGCTAAGGAAAAATTCAAAAACAACTGAAACATCTGGCAATAAATTATTGGTTAAATAAATGATACAGCCATTTTGTGCAACCATTAAACCATTAAAAATTATTTTGTTAGAAAGTGTTTAGTAACCTTTCACTGACCAGTGAAAAAAAGATTACAAAATTTCATAGACTTTGCATTTAAAAAATATGTATGAATATCTATGAATATTCATAAATATGAAAGCATGTGAATCAGAGTTATTCTGAAAGTATATACAGTGAAATAGTAATGTTAATCACCTCTGAATCGTAGGATTACTCTTGATTTTTTTATTAGTGTTTTCCAATTTTCTTATTACAAACATGTGTAAGTCAAGATTTTTTCACTAACATTAAAGAAGACAACTTTCTCTAAAAAGAGTGCTCAGAAATACTAAATGCCACAAATAATTAAAAAGGAAAAAAATGCTAACTTAATCTGACATTCAATAGATTATTCACAATTTGAGAAAAAACATTTCATTTGAATTTGGAAGCTCCATGGAGGTTGAGGAATGAATGGGGGCATCCACTTCACAGAGATGTCATGAGAACAAACCAACAGCATGTGGCTTAAGAGCTTAACCAATGCCTGATACATTATTAACAGAGTAGGCATTCAGTGAACACCAGTTAATTTTAGGGAGGATGAAAATATCTATATTCTAGTGTACAGACTTTGGGTTTAGATTATGTTCAGCAAGTGCTTTAACCTGTCTCAACCTCAGTTTCCTCATCAGTAAATAGGGAGTAGGAGATATCTACATATATTTTGTCAGACAGTTAAGAATTAAATTTGACAGTCTGTGTAACACTTGAGCTTTACATGCTGGCTTAGAAATGTCTCTAATTACTAAATAAAGGAGTGGAAAGAGCAATCTTTTAAAAAGCCTTTGCAAGAAGCTTGGCTGTGAAATAAAGGAATAAGTGTGATTGGAGTACACAGGAGTAAGGGAGAGTATTTTGAGGACAAGAGAAATCAAGTATACACATGTATTTTCTGGAGAAAAGGAAACAGTTAAAGAGAGACAAAAATGAAGCTTTGAAGAAAGAAATGGATTAATCTGTGAAAAAATATCCTTGAAGAAATGCAGGTAGGTGGGGTCTACAGATAGGAGAGGCATTTATTTTAGTCATCTTTCCTGTGAGCCAGAAGGTAAGAACAGGTGTCAATATCTTTAGGAAATCTTTAGGAAATTATTTTCTTGGTATGTCCCACCTTGAGTGGGCCTCTCTCTGAAGCTTGGGGAATATTCATTTTTGACCCACAAGTTTGAAAGCAGCTATTATTATTATTACTATTATTATCATCATTTTTTGTCTTCCTTCATGTATTAAAAAAGCATCCCTTCCCTCACAAAAAAAAAAGGGGGGGGAGAAACTTTGAAAGGTATTTTACTGAATTAAGAAAAAAAACATTGAGAGAAAGACACTTACTTGAGTAGTGCCTTATCCAAACACCTTACCCAAAAATTATTGCTAGGCCCTAGATATCTTTATACAATTAAGCCTCAGTAATGTGAATTCCCACTCCATATAAACACTGGTTAACACAAGGTATGCGTTTGTTCCCTTAGTACTTTGAATTAACATTTTGAACACTTTTCACTTTTTGGGCTCTGGAAAAGGAACATTTTTGAGGTATTTTTGGCAGGTGCTTTGGCTAGCTTCACTGAATCTATTCATTAGTACAAGGGAGCATTTTCCACTGGTTGCAGACCAAACCTAAGGTAAAACTTACTGGGTAAACATTTCTGTTTACCTGTCGTGGTAAATTATTTGATTTATGGTTGAATTAGTTCACTATACACAATAGTTTTGTTTGATAAAGAAATTAAGAAATAACATATGGGGCCAGTATAGATGGTTGGTAATATGTTGAGGACAATATAACACTGAGGTTTAAATAAAGTGGATCATAATATAATCTGTATAGCTATATTCCAATTATCGTCATCATTTTATTTTCATTTGAAATAGAAATTTCCCCTGCAAAATGAATACGAACATACTTCATATTTAGTAACTATTTGGTTGTGCCCTTGAATTAGGATTATCCAGAAAAATAGAACCAATAGTATGTATGTATATAAAGAGATTTATTTTGAGAAACTGGCTTACTGGATTATGGAGGCTGGCAAATTCAAAATCCACAAGGTAGGCTGGCAGGTTGGAGATCCACTGCTATAGTTCAAGTCTGAAAGACTTTTCCTGTGAATTCTCTCTTACCCAGAGGAACTCAATCTTTTGTTCTATTCAGGTCTTCAACTGATTGGATGAGGCACAACCACCTTGCAGAAGGTAATCCACTTTACTGAAAGTTTATCTGTTTAAACATTAATCTCACCGCCCCCCCAAAAAAGTCTCAGAAACATGGACAATAATGTTTGACCACATATCTGGGCACCATAGCCCAGCCAAGTTAATGCATAAAATTAGCCATCATACGCTTCCTTAATTGTAATCAAGTTTAATGCAACTTTTAAAATTAGGCTAGAAGGATACATACCTGTGAGAGATAGAGTTGGTACAAAAAGTGAATACCAGAGAGAAAACTGTCAGTGTCTTTCCTCACCTCAGTCACTTCTGTTTTGCTGGTAAATAGGCTGCGTGCAATACATGCCACCCTGCCTGTCTCGGATCTCCACTCCCACTCTCCAATTGTTACCCCTATCTGGAGGAGCCACCAATATTTGTCTGCCTTTGGCCTTACTCAAAAATGTAGGCAGACGGTATCCCGTACTGTATTTCTCTTCTCTCACTCTACTTCTGTCCTCTGCTTCCCTCCTTTCCCCCTTTCTCTTTGGAGGTCTCCAAACCCAGGGACTCCCCTCATTTAGCCTATGCCTGAGTGGGTAATAAACCTTTAAATTACTTTTAATCATTGGCTCTGGCGAGGACTGTTTGTCATCTAGTATTTTGCACAGGAGGTAATGCAGACATGACAACTGGCCCAGTCATGCAAAAGCAATAACACCAAACTGTTAAAATGATCATTCCTAGACAGAAGTGCAGAGGTTAAAATTTCTAGTTTCTAATCAATGTATACGTGTATTAACAAATAAATATTTCATATTAAAAAAATTCATTTTAAAAGTAGGCCATCTAATTAGAGTAGCTCTGATGAATACTATATAGACCATGCATTTTTATTATATACATTTCAAATATAGTATTACCAACTGCATAAACAAGAATGAAGTCTATTTTCACACAAGTTAAAGGCCCTTGCAGGTATGGCAGTTGTACTATACGAAGTAATCAGAAGGTTAACTTCCTTCTGTCTTGTGGTTTGTCCATCTCTGGAGTCCCAGACGGCTCATTACCACTTGTACAAATTCTAGCTAGCAGTAAAAAGGAAAGAAGGAAGGAAAGGTATTTTCCTTTCTTTTAAGGGTATTACTTGTGGGTGGCAGAGATTAGGTCTGCTCATATGCCATTGTCCAGTACACAAGCACAGCTAGCTTGAAGGGAGACTGGGAATCTTTAGTCTGCATGATCTAGTGCCTAGTATTATAAGAAGAGGGAAAATGGATGACAGGGAATAAATAACCAGCAGAGTTGACCACATATGTAAGCTTTAGCTTAATAATTAGATGGATATGTATTTGTATGTACGTGTGTGTGTGCGTGTGTGTGTGTGTGTGTGTGTGTAGGGAGAGAGGGGAAGAGAGAGAGAAGTGGGGAAGGAAGTGAATAGTGTGATTCATAGCTTGAAATTAACTAAAATTGTAACTATCCATCTGCTATGATGGTAATATAATTCAACTCTGTCAATAGGATTTGCTTTATGTCATAAGGCATACTAGTTTCATTTTGATTGATTATGAAAATATGTACGCACTAGAAAATTTTTCTGTGGATATAAAATAAACTGTGTGGTTTATTCATGAATTAGTCATATTAAAAAAATCTCTTCGTAGATAAGTTTCAGCTATTGCCACAACTGTGCTTGTAACAAACTACCCTATGACTCTGAGGCATAAAACATTTATTCTTGCTTACACATTTGTGTCCCATAGAGGTCGGATGATTTAGGCTGACCTTGGTTCCAAACTATAGGTTAGGTTCAAGTCTGCTCTATCTTTCTTGGATCAGTGCAACTAGTGGGTTACCCAGGACATGTTCTTCACATGACAATAACAGAAGCACAACAGGGCAGACTCAACTACTTTATATAAGTTCTGTCATGGCTGCTAACAGTTCATACCCCACTGCTAGTCAAATGTGCAAGCCTTGAATTAAAGGCTGATGAAGTACTTCCTGCCTACCTGGAGACATGGCAATGGTGTGGATATATATTACTATTATAAGGATGACTACATGTAATTTCACATGGCATATCAGACTTATTCCTTTAAATTACTTTATTGATCCGATACTTACTTGGCTCCTATTATGTGCAAGGTACATTTTTTTTTGAAAAAAAAATACACTTCCTACTCTAAAGAAAATTAGCCTGGTGGATGATTACAACAAACTAAAAAACAATTATAGTATAATGTGGTAAATTCAGTGATAAAGATATGGAGAGGGCAATTCACAGACACAAAGGCATCTGTTCCAGCCTAAGAAAAAGGAAGAATATTGGGAAGATTTCCTGGAAGAAATGTCTTGAAAAGCTATGTAAAAGAGAATTAAATTCTATCAGTTATCTTTTGATGCATTAAAACTGCCCAGAAAACCTCTCAGAAGTTTTATTCACATGTCTTTGGGTTTGCTGGAGTGGCTCTACTTCACATGATGTTCATTTCCCACCTGGAGCCAGTAGCTAGCCAGGGTATTCTCCTCATGGTAATGGTAAGAAGCTGGACGGAAAGCCTGAATATACAAATACATTGTGTTATATCTTTTAAAACCCCACTGGCCAAAGCAAGTCATATGACTGAGTAAAACATTAAAAGGTAGGGAAGAAAGTATACTCTTTCATGTTTGGGAAGGAGGGTAAAGTTGTAAAGTTACAGGGCAAATGATTACAGGGAGCAGGCAAAAGAACTGAAGCAAATAACTCAGTCTACCATAGAAGTAAAACAAACCTCCAAAAACCGCATTTCCTACAAACACTGATCTGTCTACATTAATATATATTCATATATGTCTAATATTATAATAAAAACAAATACATAAAATGAATAAATGCAATTAAAAATACATACTCAGTTTATATTGTGATTAGTCCATATTAGATGTGATTTAGTCCATATCAAATGTTGGGCACTATGGTATGTGTTTGGATATGTTAATAAATATACACCATACTAATTCCTACAGCATTGGGAATGCTCCCTGTACCATGGTCCACAATGATAACATTTATTTAGTATTTAGCTATCCATTCTTTACATAAATGTTTATTTATTTATTTTGAGAGAAAGAGAGAAAGCATGAAAGCGGAAGGGGCAGAGAGAGAGGGAGAGAGAATCCCAAGCTGGCTCCACGTTCGGCGCAGAGCCTGATGTGGGGCTTGGCTCGATCTCATGACTATGAGGTCAGGACCTGAGCCAAAATCAAGAGTTGGATGCTTAACCAATTGAGCCACTCAGATGCCCCTTATACTTTCTATGCCACTTTTCTATATTTTCACAGAATTAATTTGTGATATAACTATATAGATACATTAATTAAGCCCTTTATTAAATTC
The DNA here is from genome assembly GCF_023721935.1 of Panthera uncia. Classification (NCBI taxonomy): domain Eukaryota; kingdom Metazoa; phylum Chordata; class Mammalia; order Carnivora; family Felidae; genus Panthera; species Panthera uncia. The sequence continues at coordinate 17,977,776 of NW_026057585.1, read as the reverse complement.
TCAGTACCAATTTTGGTGGTTATTTGTTGTTGTTATTAAACATAATAATATAGGACTTAATTTTGTAGACTGACTTTAGTAAAGTTAAAACCAGTGGCCATTAATAGGACATTAACAGTAACTAACAGGTTTATGTATGTGTGTTTTAAGTTCCATGGAGAACATGACTTTGCCTTTGCATTACAAGGGGAGTTTAACAAAGTAGTTTCTCAGGTGTCATTCAAGAGAGTCTGGTGGTGTAGGCTTTTTTATGGATTCAAAAACACCTAATACAAAATTGATTAAATCATTCAATACATGTTATAAAAAAGCAGTCAGTTGATACAGGTAGTCCTAGAATCCCCTTTGGGAACAGGTTTTGGGTTTAGGAACTCTGGAGAAAAGATATGAAGACAGATAATAATGGACAAAAATAGTTCTCAATTCTTGGCTATTTATTTTTTCTGGTATGTACTTTGAACATAAAATAAGAAATGCAGTAACTCCTGGAATCATTATTGCACCATAGCCTAACTAACTTGGATGTAAACTTAACAATAAATAAATAAATAAATAAATAAATAAATAAATAAATAAATGACATGCACTAGATGAGTGTGTTTAAAGCACACTGGAACTGGTAAATGAAGATGCATGCTATTTTGTATATCATTAGTATTTGCAATGAATCTGTGGATATTTAGTAGAATTGCCTAACTGTAAAAGTCATAATAAGATGCTTTTCAGACTCTCCTTGATTATTAATTAGAAGTAAAGACTTTGAATAATTTGCTTTCTTGCTCTGTTATTAAGATGTCCTCAAGTCTCATGACTGATAGCCCTAATTCATATTATTTTCTAATATATCTAATCTGCTATAAGAATTAGTATAGTTGGATAAGCCAGGCAGGATTTTCAGCTTCCTTGCTGTCAACATTCTATACAAATGAATGCCACCAATATTCTTAAATTGAGACATCTGATGTGAGAATCTGGTAAGTGATTACTTAATGGAATATATAAATCCAACCTTGACTGGATATGCTTAGTGTCAAATTTAACTACAAAATTTAGCTTTCAACAAAATTTGAAAGTTATAACAATGCAGTAAAAACCAAACATTATTAAATTATGTCAAAGTTCATCATTCATTCATTACAATAAGAGTAGCTAACAGTTATTGAGCTCTTATAGGCACTTTACATACATTATTTCATTAAATCCTCAAAGAAATTCTTAAGCTTGATATTATAATTATTTTACAGATGAGGTTCAAAAAAGTACTTTCTCATGATTATACAATTAATAATATGAGCTTTTCCTTACCTATTTATGTCTATCTATGGCTTAATAGTATAAACATAAATATGCTTTTCTGCAATCATCAAATATTTCAGGCAAAATAACCCAGATTTTTTTTTCTACTAAGTTATAGTGCTCTTAATTATTTTGTTCATTTTTCCCTCAGGTAATAATTGAACAATTAGAATGTGTAAGAAATTGCCCTAGAAATTGTTGACAGAGACATAAAAAGGAAGATATGGTCCACTACCTTCATGAGTTTCTTAGTCTGATGATGGTTTAATAAATATTCACTGACTGATTGAATGGCTGACTGATGGCAGTGAGCCTACCCATTTTTCTCCTTCAAATTTTTGTCAACTGTTTGCTTGAAAACCACAAAATGGAGGTTTTTAGAATCATTCATAAACTAAAGATATGTATCTGAATAAGAAACTAAAGACATAGCCCCAATAAACTAAATCAATAAGTTAGAATTCTTTTGGTTGCAAGTGACAGAAAATGCAACAAAGCTAGATGTTACAAAAAAGGAGGGATACTGGCTAACATAAAGGAACACTGTAGGGGTAAATCTATCTCTAGTTCAGAAACAAAACTGCACCAGGATCAATTTTCAGTCTCTACTCCCCTTGAGGCTCTGATCTCAGGCCATGGTCCTCCAATTAACAGAATCCAAGACACTCACATCAAGTCCAGTGTTGAAGAGAAGATCTGCCCTGGTATTCACAGCAACAGTCCTGAAGTTTACTTCAGTTGGACTGGCTCTTCTACTCATGTATGAAATAAACTCAGTGGCCAGGTGGCAACCGCTTCAAGTCAATGAGTCTAACCCTGAAGTACCTAGGGGTAACTCAATTCAAACATGAAGTCTGAGGAATGGCTGAGCAGAGAGCAAGTTCCCCAGATGACTATCAAGAGACTCTTGCAAGTATTTTTCTGATGGGGGCTATGCTTTATTTTACATAGAATAGGTTGCCAGGCTGCTTAATTCTAGAAAATTAGAGTATTTTCTAGAATTACTGAGCAATTCTACTCACCAAAATCATTTATTTAGCAACTATTGACTGCCACGCTTTGATTGGTTAGCTATACTATAAAAATTATCCAGAAGAGAATAAGATATCATTTTTAATCTTAATAGCTATTTTCTCTGACTTTATAAACTTGGTTTATCTAAAATTATCTAAAAATAGTTAAAACTGTTTAAAACATGATAGAAGCAAAAGAACCCTTTAAGCAAAAAAAAAAAAAAAATCCTTTTTTCTAGAAGTAGAGAAAATTTACTTTAAATGAGGCTTTTGATTAAGAAAAGGTAAAGCAAAGATCCTATTCTGGAATGAAAAGTTTAAAAAGACAACAAGTCAGGGGTGCCTGGGTGGCTCATTAGGTTAAGCATTGGATTCTTGGTTTCAGCTCAGAGAGCCCCATGTGTGTTGAGCTCTGTGCCGACAGCATGAGTTTGGGATTTTCTCTGTCTCTCTCTGCTTTGCCCCTGCTCATGCTTTTTCTCTCTCAAAATAAATAAATTTTAAAAAATATAACAAGATAGTTGTTTCATATAATATTGTAAGTGCTTTCTTTACTGTGAAAGGAGCTGCATTGATATAGGTAGTCTCCGTTATGAAAATGAATCTTTGCTAAATTTGGATGAAGATGATGTTTTTGAAAACTATTTATTTGGGGGAGATGTGATACCTACATGCCTGCCTATCCTTATCCAAATTGTTACTCGTAAGTGTTACAGATCAAAACAAGACACCAGATAAAGGCAAGAAGGAAAAAGCTGACCTCAAGTAGATGCAAAAAATTCTACAGGGGCAAAACTGTGAGTGCTGGAACCCAACCTACATTGTTCAGCTGTACTTGCTCACATGGTATTATATACACTGAGGAATTTGTCAATGTATAGTGATCATTGTTAGGCAATGTTTTTTTTGTTTGTTTGTTTTTTTTTTAATTTTATTTTTGGGACAGAGAGAGACAGAGCATGAACGGGGGAGGGTCAGAGAGAGAGGGAGACACAGAATCGGAAACAGGCTCCAGGCTCTGAGCCATCAGCCCAGAGCCTGACGCGGGGCTCGAACTCACGGACCGCGAGATCGTGACCTGGCTGAAGTCGGACGCTTAACCGACTGCGCCACCCAGGCGCCCCGGCAATGTTTTAATTTAGAAGTGAGGTAGCAGATTCATGGATGTCCTTTTTATTATTACTAGGCTCTATAACATTTATATTAGATATGTTATTTTATACCTATCTAATAGTATATTCGATATATATTAAGGGAAAATAATAAAGGGATGGGTTGAATTCATGCATTGGGATACTATAAAACATGATTTGAAGAACAGTATATAATTATATAAGATGTTTGTAATACATTACTAAGAATTACAAAGTAATATGAATGATAAACTTCAATTTTTACAAATACATGTATATAAAATAGGTAAACAAGTAAAAGGAATATACAAACTGTTAACAGACTTTATCAATAGTTGATGGGGTTATATTTTATCATTCTTTCATTTGCTAATCAGCACAGTTCAATATAAATATATACTACTTTTAGAAAATATTAACTTATTAATTTCCAGGATGGTATAGTTGTTTTTTAAATATGTGAGTTGTTAAGGTGACTTAATCTGGGATATTTGTGGGACAGTCATATATTTGAAAATTTTACTTGGGGGAAGCCTTCTTAGTATAATAGCTCAACTCATAAATCCTCTCTCAAGTTGAATATAAAATAATTTTATGAGTCAGGTTTGAAAGACAATAGAGTAGAGAGATTAGAGAGAGGCAGAAGTCAATGCAAGACTCAGAATTCATGCTACAAGTCTTCCCATGATGTAAGAAATCACTATACTGAATGTGTTTTTCCACTTTGAATCGTTTAAACTGAGAAAGACTTTTAATATGTCTGAATTCCTTCCAACATTGCTAATGGTAGCAAGGTGTAAAAAATTAATATTAATAATTAAATAATTTATATTCCTTTCATTCTAAGCCACTGTAATTGAGACAGTTGAGTAATAGATAATCACCCTTCTTACTAAGCATAGAAAAGGAAGAAAAAAAATCATTTCTTCAGCAGTTGAAAGAAAGTTAATCAAGTTTCTTTCTTATAGCCAACAACATTTCACATCACATTACAAAGGGAAAAATAATAAGACCACTCTCTTAAAGTACTATTATTCATTTTACATGTCCACATTTTGAATATATTTTAGTAAATTTATTTTACCAGAGCATCTGCATATATTTAACCAATTTTAATTAATGGATATTTATAAAATTAATTTTCAGAATCAAAAAATTTGTAGGCTCTTCAACACTTTCTTTTCTTTCTTTTATACCAGGTGCCTGTTAATAATTTTGTTAAACAAAAGTAAAGTTGAACAAACACAATGGCATTGAACCCCACAATTTATTTTCCCAAGATGATATATTAGTAGCTAGAAGAAAACAAAAATGACATATGGTTCACATCAGTGTGAGTGACCAATAATCAAAATAAAAGTTAAAGTTCTTGTATAAGAATGAGAAATGGAGGGTATAAGATATAGAGTAACTCATGTCTCAGCCAAAATCATAATGGATTTTTAGAACCAGCAGGCATAGGTTTTAAAGGAAACTTTTGTTAATAATAAATACTATAATAAAACTTTCTAAACACTGTTTTTTAATAGATAATTATGAATAATGCAACAAGGAGCTAGTAGAATGACAGAAATGCTAAAAATCATCACTGCAAAAGAAGCTGGTCAGAAGGGTAGAACATACAATGGAATAAAGCAGAATAAAATATAGGCAACTATTCTTATTTTATTATTAAACTTTCATCTTCCTATCATCCTGCCAACCTAAAAAACATACATATGACATTTCCCCCTCTCTCGCACTTTCACTCGGTTTCACGAGGCCTGATGCCAGCAACATTTGCCTTGCCTAAAACAAGTTTGCCATCTACTGTCAATTACTAGTAACTACAGAATATGAGAATGCATTCAGTGCATACAAATATGCATTCATTACCTCAAAACTTATACCATTGCTTTTTCTTTTTTCAACAGAATTTATAGAGTTTCTATTATGAACTGGAATCTTGGGATACGGTGGTGAGGAAAAAAAAGACAATATGGTTCCTAAAAGTCTCATGAGGAAGACAGATGTTACTCAATCACCAATTAACGTAAAAAAATGCATCAAATATAACAATGGAGCACTGACTCTGTGCCAGATTAATTCATATAATACTCATAAAAAGACTATGGGGAAGATATTTTCTACATTTTACTGATCAGAAAACTGAGGCAGAAAGTCACATTACTTCCCCTAGGTCACACAGAACAGGAATATAAACCCAGACTGTTTCACTCTCAAATCTGTGTTTTTAAACACTTCTGAACGTGGTGGTTAAAACTGAAACTTTTATATATGCAAGAAAGACAAATATATGATTGGAAAGCACTCATTAATTCACTATTTTGGGGGCATCTGGGGGCTCAGTCGGTTAAGTGTCTGGCTTTGGCTCAGGTCATGATCTCACAGTACATGAGTTTGAGCCCCACATTAGGCTCTCTGCTCTAAGCACAAAGCCTGCTTTGGATCCTCTGTCCCCCTCTCTCTCTGCTCCTGCCCTGCATGCTCTTTCTTTCTCAAAAATAAGTAAACATTTTTAAAAAATTCATTATTTTTGGCCTGTGAAGAAGCAAATACTAAAAAGACAAGACAAACACACTTAACTTCTTAAAACTTATATCATAAACACACACACGCATGAACACACTCATATATATGAGCACTAATGTATAATGCATAGGCTGTTATATGCCCAAAATATAATACATCAGGATAAGTGATTAGTGATGGGAAGGTGAGGAGGTACACTATTTCCAGGAAAATCCTCTCTGAGGAAAGGACATCTGAATAGACATTGAATAAATGTGAGTGATATGAGCATCTAGAAGAATGCTAGAGAGGTAGAAAACACAAACGCCATTAGGAAGGATTCTATTTTTCATTCTTTGTCTCCACCCTCCCACTCCCCTCCCCATATGAAACAAGGGTGACTAAAGGGGAGTGCATAAGAAACATAGTAGGATTATATGAGATTACAGAAGTACCTTAAAAAGCTTTAGAGGACATGGTAAGGACTTTATATTCCAAGTGTGATGGGAAACCAATTGAAAGGTTCCAACAGGGAAATAACATAATCAAATTTGTCTTTTTTTAACGTTTATTTATTTTTGAGAGAGAGGCAGAGAGAGAGAGAAAGAGTAGGGGAGGGTCAGAAAGACAGGGAAACAGAATCCAAAGTAGGCTCCGGGTTCTGTACTGTTAGCACAGAGCCTGACACGGGGCTCGAACTCAGGAACCGGAAGATCATGGCCTGAGCTGAAGTCAGATGTTTAACTGACTGAGCCACCCAGGTGCCCCTCAAATTTATGTCTTTTAAAGATCACACTAATTGCTGTGAACAGAGTAGCTTGTAGGATGTATAGAGTGAAAACAAAAGAAATTGATCAGAAGGTTATTGCAACTTTCCAGGTAAGTCACAATTATGAATCTAAAAATCAGGGGTGCTGGCTGGCTCAGAAGGGAAAGGATGCAACTCTTGGTCTCAGGGTTCTGAGTTCAAGCCCTACGTTGGGTGTAGAGATTACTTAAAAATAAAAATCTTTAAAAAAATTTTTTAATCTAATAATCAAACTTACAAATAACTGTAATACAAAGGAAACTATAGGTGTCATAGTAGAAGTTACAAAGTATATAGGGCATCAAAGTTTGTATTTGTATGAAGACCAAGAAACTCATCACTAGGGGCCAGCATACACAAGCATACTTAAGTACACAGAGAATACGTGAATGTGTTCAAGAAAGAGTAAATACACTTTACTATGTAATAAGGTGCATGGAAGGGTGAAACATAAATTAGAGTCAAATAATGGAGCAACTAAAAGGACTAGGGACATTAAAATTAGTCTCTTTATTTTTTTTCTTCTCTGCTTTCTTACACAGCTTCCTGTAACAACTCAGTTACATGCTAGTTTCCATCTGTCATTGTGGTTGGTCTATGTCTTTTTAAATGTCCTTGAGACTGTTGGGGAGAGAAAATGTTGTTCAAAAATGGTTAATAAATCTGTTCAAAGACCACCAAACTGTACCACATCTCTAGTCTGACAAACGTAGGTGTATTTGCTGCCAAAAAATTATACATTAGCAAGAAATGCGAGGATTTCACCAAAACAAAGGTAGAGCCAGTGGTCTTATCAATTTGGGGTTAAGGTAGAGTTTAACTAAAATTTACTTTTTCATTTATTTTAATTCCAGTGTAATTAACACACACTGTTATATTAGTTTCAGGTGTACAATATAGTGGCTTCAACAATTCTGTACATTACTCTGTGCTCATCACCATAAGTATACTCTTAATCGTCTTCGTCTATTTTACTCATCCCCCTACTTACTTTCCCTTTGGTAACCATCAGTTTGTTCTCTATACTTAAGAATCTGTTTTTTTGTGTGTGTCTTTTTTCCTTTCTTCATTTGTTTTGTTTCTTAAATTCTAAGTACGAATGAAATCATATGGTATTTGTCTTTCTCTGACGTTTCACTTATCATTATACCTTATAGATCCACCCACACTGTTGCAAATGGAAGATTTCATTTTTAATGATTAATAGTCCATTGCATATATATAAAACACCTCATCTTTATCCATTCATCCTACTGATGGAAACTTGGATTCCTCCCATATTTTTGACCATTATAAATAATGCTGCAATAAACATATGGATGCCTATATATTTTCACCTTAGTGTTTTTATATCTAGTTTTATATCTAGTAGTAGTCTTTGGGTAAATGCCCAGTAGTGTGATTACTGAATTGTAGGACAGTTTTATTTTTAATTTTTTGAGGAAACTCCATACCATTTTCCAGAGTGGTTGCACCAGTTTGCATTCCCACCAACAGTGTACAGGGGTTCCTTTTTTGGCATATTCTTGTTGATACCTGTTTCTTGTGTTTTTTATTTTAGCCATTTGGACCGGTGTGGGGTAATATCTCACTGTGGTTTTGATTTGCATTCCTTGATGATTAGTAATATTGAGCATCTTTTCATGTGTCTGTTGGCCATGTGGATGTCTTCTTTGGAAAAATATCTGTTCTTCTCTTCTGCCCATTTTTAAATTGGATTATTTGTGCTTTTTTGGTGTTGAGTTATGGAAGTTTTTTTATATATTTTGGATTAGCCATTATCAGATAGGTCATTTGCAAATACCTTCTCCCATTCAGTAGGTTGTCTTTTAGTTTTATTGATTGTTTCCTTCACTGTGCAGAAGCTTTTTATTTTGATGTAGTCCCAATAGTTTATTTTTGCTTTGTTTCTATTGTCTCAGGAGACATTATCTGGAAACATGTTTCTATGGCCAGTGTCAGGAAAATTACCACTTCTCTTCTAGGATTTTTATGGTTTCACCTTTCACATTTATGTCTTTCTTCCATTTTGAATTTATTTTTGTTCACAGTGTGAGAAAGTGGTCCAGTTTCAGTCTTTTGCATGTACTTGTCCAGTTTTCCTAACACCATTTGTTGAAGAGACTTTTTCCCATTGCATATTCTTGCCTGCTTTGTTGAAAACTAATTGACCATTGGTTCATGGGTTGATTTCTAGGTTCTCTATTCTGTTCCATTGATCTATGTATCCTTTTTTTTTGTGCCAGTACCATAATATTTTGACCACTTTATAATATAATGAGAAGTCTGGAATTGTGATGCCTCCAGTTTTGCTTGTCTTTCTCAAGATTTCTTGGGCTATTTGGGGTCTTTTGTGGTTCCATACAAACTTTAGGATTGTTTGTTCTAGTTCTGTGAAAAATGCTGGTGGTATTTTGATAGGGATGGATTAAGTGTGTAGATTGCTTTGGGCAGTATAGACATTTTAACAATATTTGGTCTTCTAATCCATGAGCATGAACTCTTTCCATTTCTTTATGCTGCCTTCAATTTTTTTCTTCAGTATTTTATAGTTTTCAGACTGTAGGTCTTTTACCTCTTTGGTTAGGTTTATTACTAGGTATCTTATTGTTTTTGGTGCAATTGTAAATGGGATTGATTCCTTAATTTCTCTTTCTGCTGCTTCATTATTGATGTATAGAAATGTGACAGATTTCTATAGATTGATTTTATATCCTGTGACTTTACTAAATTCATGTATTAGTTCTAGTAGTTTTATGTGTGTGTGTGTGGAGTCTTTTGGGTTTTCTATATAGAGTATCATGTCATCTGCAAATAGTAAAAGTTTGATTTCACTATTCCTTACTATTGGATACTATTGGATACTATTCACTACTTCCTTACCTATTTGGATACCTTTCATTTCTTTTTGTTGTCTGATTGCTATGGCTAGGACCTTTAGTATCACATTGAATAAAAGTGGTAACAGTGGACATCCTTGTCTTGCTCCTGGCCTAAGGGGAAAGGCTCTCTGTTTTTCCCCATTGAGGATGATGTTAGCTAGGGGGTTTTCATATATGGATTTTATTATATTGAGGTATGTTCCCTCTAAACCTACTTTGTTGAGAATTTTTATCATGAATGGATGCTGTACTTTGTCAAATGCTTTTATGCTTCTTTTGAAATTATCATATCATTCTTATATTTTCTCTTATTGATGTGATGTATCACATTGATTGATTTACAAATATTAAAACACTCTCACAACACAGGAATAAATCCCACTTGATCATGGTGAATGTTTTTTTTTAATGTATTGTTGGATTTGGTTTGCTATTATTTTGTTGAGGATTTTTGCATGCATGTTCATCAGAGATACTGCCCTGTAGTTCCTCTCTCTCTCTCTCTCTCTCTCTCTGTCTCTGTGTGTGTGTGTGTGTGTGTGTGTGTGTGTGTGTGTGTGGTATCATTATCTGGTTTTGGTATCAGGACAATGCTGGCATCATATAATGAATTTGGAAGTTTTCCTTCTGTGTCTATTTTTTGGAGTAGTTGAGAAGAATAGGTATCGACTCTTCAAATATTTGGTAAAATTCGCCTGTGAAGCCATTTGATCCTGGACTTTTGGTTGTTGGGAGTTTTTTGATTACTGATTCAATTTCTTTGCTGGGAAATAGTCTGTTAAAAATTTATATTTGAAAATTTCTTGTTTCAGGTTTGGTAGTTTATATGTTTCTAGAAATTTATCCATTTCTTCCAGGTTGTCCAATTTGTTGGCATATATTTTTTCATAATATTCTCTTAATATTGCTAGTATTTCAATGGTGTTTGTTGTTATTTCTCCTTTTTCATTTGTGATTTTATTTATTTTGGTTATTCCTCTTTTTTTTTCTTGATGAGTCTGGCAAGATGTTTACCAATTTTCTTGATTTTTTTCAAAGAACCAGCTCCTAGTTTCATTGATCTGTTCTACTATTTGTTTTTAGTTTCTGTATCATTTATTTCTGCTGTAATCTTCATTATTTCCTTCCTTCTGCTGTTTTTAGGTTTTACTTATTGTTCTTTTTCTGGCTCCTGTAGGTGTAAGGTTAGGTTGTTTGAGACTTTTCCTGCTGATTGAAGTAGAACTGTAATACTATAAACTTCCCTCTTAGAGCCTCCCAAAGATTTTGAACCACTGTGTTTTCATTTTCATTTTTTTCCAGGTACTTTTTTATTTCTTCTTTTACTTCCTGGTTAACCCATTCATTGTTTAATAGCATGTTATTTAACCTCCATATATTTGTGGTCTTTTCAGATTTTTTCTTGTATTCGACTTCTAGTTTCATACTGTGGTGGTTGGAAAAGATGCATGTATGACTTTCATCTTTTAAAATTTGTTGAGGCATCTTTTGAGGCCTAATATGTGATCTATTCTGGAGAATATTCCATGTGCACTTGAAAAGAATGTGTATTCCACTGTCTTAGGATGGAAAGTTCTGAATATACCTGTTAAATTCATATGGTCCAGTGTGTTATATAAAGGCATTGTTTCCTTGTTGATTTTCGGTTTAGAGAATCTGTCCATTGATATAAGTGGGGTTAAGGTCCCCTATTATTATATTATTGTTGATTAATTCCTTTATGTTAATTCCCCTGTTAGGTGTATAAATATTTACAATTGTTATCTTCTTGTTGGATTGTCCCCTTTATTATATAGTATCCTCTGTATCTCTACAGTCTTTGTTTTAAAGTTTATTTTGTCCAATATATGTATTGCTACTTTTTCTTTTGACATCCATTTGCATGATAAATGTTTTCCATCCCCTTTCTTTATTATTTTAATTTTTTTTAACATTTATTCATTTTTGAAAGACAGAGAGACAGAGCATGAATGGGGGAGGGACAGAGAGAGAGGGAGACACAGAAACAGAAGCAGGCTCTAGACTCCGAGCGATCAGCACAGAGCCTGATGCAGGGCTTGAACTCACAGACCGTGAGATCATGCCCTGAGCCCAAGTCAGCCACTTAACTGACTGAGCCACCCAGGTGCCCCTATATCCCCTTACTTTCAATCTGCATGTGTGCTTAGGTAAAAAATGAGTTTCTTGTAGGGAGCAATAGATGGGTGTTGTTATTTTATCCATTCTGTCACCCCTATGTCTTTGATTGAAACATTTAGTCCATTTACATTCAAAGTAACTATTGATAGATATATATTTATTGCCTGCCATTTTATTACTTGTTTGTGGTTGTTTCCAAAGATTTTCTCTGGTCCTTTCTTGTCCTTTTCTCTTTCATAGTTTGTTGGTTCCCTTCATAATATATTTGAATTTTTTTCTCTTTATTTTTGTGTATTTGTTAGTGGTTTTTGACTTGTGGCTACAATTAGGTTTGTAATAACATCTTCCACATATAGCAGTCTATACATTTTTTAATTTTTTTTAACGTTTATTCATTTTTGGGAGCATGAGTCACGTAGGGGCAGAGAGAGAGGGAGACACAAAACCCAAAGTAGGCTCCAAGCTCCCAGCTGTCAGCACAGAGCCTGATGTAAAGCCCGCACCCAAAACCCAGAGATCGTGACCTGAGCCAAAGTCAGACACTTGACCAACTCAGCCACCCAGGTGCCCCATAGTAGTCTATATTATGTTGACAGTTGCTTAAGTTTGAACCCATTCTTTACTCCTCTCCTCCCCATATTTTAGGTATATGGTGTCAGATTTGCATCCTTTTGTTTTGTGAGTTCCATGATGGAGTTTTTAAGCGAAATACTCATTTTTCACTCCTTTGTGTTTCCTACCTTCATACTGTCATTTTTGTTCTTTCCTTTCCACTCTAACAGTCCTCTTTAATATTTCTTGCAGGGCTGGTTTAATGATCAAGAATTCTTTTAACTTTTGTTTGAGAAACTCTTTATCTCTCCTTCTCTTCTGAATGATAGCCTTGCTGCATAAAGTACTCTTGGCTGCAGGTTTTTCCCATTCAGTACTTTGAATACATCTTGTTGCTCCTTTCTGGCTTGCAAAGTTTCTGCTGAAAAATCTGCTGATAGCCTTATGGGATTTCCTTTGTGTGTAACTGTCTTCTTTTGTCTTCTTCTTTTTTTTAATGTTTATTTTTTGGGGGAGGGGAAGGGCAGAGAGAGGGAGACAGAGGTCTAAAGTGGGCTTTGTGCTGATAGCAGAAAGCCTGATGTAGGGCTCAAATTCATGAACTGTGAAGTTGGATGCTTAACCAACTGAACCACCCAGGTGCCTGTGTCTTGCTTCTTTTAATATTTCTTTCTTTATCACTATATTTTTCCATTTTACTCACAATATGTCTTGGTGTGAGTCTGCTTTTGTTGGGGGTTCTATGTGTCACTTGGATCTGGATATCTGTTTCCTTCCTTAGATTAGGGAAGTTTTATTTCTTCAAATAAACTCTCTGGTCCTCTTTTCTTTCTCTTCTTCTTCTGGACATTCGATTGAGTCATTGAATTCCCTAACTATTCTCATTTTGCAAAATTATTTTTCTCTTTTGTTCAGCTTGATTACTTTCTATTACTGTCTTCCAGTCATTAATTCATTCCTCTGCTTCTTCCAGTCTGCTGTTCACTCCATCAAGTGTGTTTCTCATTTAGTTTATTGAGTCCTTTATTTCTATTTCCTTCCTTATCTTTGTGTTAGTGGTCTCACTGATGTCCTCCACTCTTTTTTAAAGTCCAGTGACGACATTTAGGATCATGTACTTTAAATTCCCCATCAGGCATGTTACTTATATCTGATATCCTTTGGTTAGATCTCCAGCCATGGCCTTATTTTGTTATTTCATTTGGGACAAATTCCTCTGTCTTCTCATTTTGTCTAAGTCACTGTGCCTGTTTCTGTGTGTTAAAGAAGTCAGCTATACCTCCTGTTCTTGAGGGTAATGGATTTATGAAGAAGAGGTCTTAGAGTGCCCTGCAGTATAGTGTTCCTTGTTCCCCAAGGACTGGTGCTTCCAGAAGTATATCCAGTTGTGCTGTGTGCACTCTGCTGTTGTGTCATGGTTGCTTTATCCTTCAGGTCAGTCATCAACAGAGGTTCTCTGACTGTTGTGGGCAGTATTTGGTCCCTGGCCTAAATGTGGCATATTTTAATTAGGTGGGCCCTGGTCTGCTTGTGAAATGAGACCTGCTGCTGGAACCAAGATCCTAAAAAACTCTAAGGTCAGGATATGCAGTGTTGGCAGGGGTATGGGCCAATCTTCTGGGGGTAGGGGTCCACAGTAAAGGGACTGAGGCATGCATGACTAAGAAGGGTGTTTCTTACAGAACATGGTGTGGGGTGGGGGTGTATGCAAGTTATGTAGGGAGAGCCAGCACTGCACTGGTTCCTGCAGGTGATTCTGTGTTTATGCTAAAGGGCAGATAGAGGAAAAGGTGCCTGTCAATTCCTTTATTCCTGGAGTGTTTTCTCTGTGAATGCTGCCTCTCTGGGAAACACTCCAAGATGAGCAAGATGGGCCACTCTGTGCCCCAAGCATAGAACATAGGACAGATGACTGCTTCTATGTTGTATGTCTATGTGCTGTTTGCCTGCCTTCTTTCTAAGAGCAGTCCCAATGTCCTCCAAGCTCTCTTAGAGCCAAGCACACTGACCTTTAAAACTCCAGGCTTTAAGCCCTGCAGGTTGCAGGAACTTACAAAATTCAGGGTCTCTCACTTTCCAAGCCAATTTGCTATGGAGATTCATTTTCCCCATGCACTCTTGTGTGTTAGTCTCTCAAGCTTCTCCATAACCATGGATCCCTCCTCACCACAGTGACCACAATCCATTTCTCTCCCAAGCCACATCTCTGCACTTCCTACCTTCTTCAATGTGGCCTCTTTTCTACCTGTAATTGTGGTGTTTGTTCTTCCAGTCTTCAGATCAATTTCTGGGATAGATAGTATGCTTTGATAGTTACATAATTGCATTTGTGGGATGAGGCCAACCTAGGGTCCTCCTATTCCTCTGCTATCTTCCCCTCCCCAAATATACTCTTATTATAAGACTAATATATAATATAACATATATTCTTCAATATGTATATAAAGCAAATTTAAAATCTTATAATAAATAAAAGCTATATATTCACATAGAGAAAATACTTATTTTGAGGAATTGGCTCATGTGAGTATGGAGGCTGTAAAGTCCCATGATTTTCCTTCTGTCAGCTAGAGATCCAGGAACGCTGGGTATATAAATCACTCCAAATTTGAGTGTCTGAGAACCAGGGAAGATAATGGTATAATTCCCAATAAAGGCCAGAGGTGAGATATTCCAGCTCAATAGTAAGGCAGGAAAAAAAGGGACAGACTCTTCCACCATATACTTCATGTTCCATTCAAGCTCTCAAGGGAATGTATGATGCTCACCAATATTAGACTAGGCAAACCACTTTACTGAGTCCACCACATCTAATGCTAATCGCATCTAAAACCACCCTCAGAGACAAACCAAGAAATAATGTTTAACCTGGGCATCCTGTGGCCAGTCAAGTTGACTCATAAAATCCACCATCAGAGTGTATTTTTATTCATAATAGAATTTGCTTTGCTATGGTTAAAAAAAATAATAACCCTAAACTATCAGTTCATTAACATAATAAAAGATATTTCTTAATTATGGAAAGTTTGGTGGGAGTCAAGTAATTTTGTAAGGCAGTTGTCATTTAAATGGTGACTGTGTATTCTGCTATGTTTACCTGTCTACTTATGTTTACCTTATCTCTATAATCTCAATGTGTGGTCCCCATGATCACTGCTTTCACATCTACTCTTCCATGCTATGGTCTGGAATTGACACATGTTGCTTTCACTAACAGCCCATTGACCAGAATGAACTGCATAGTCATACCTAAGAACAAGGGAGTTGGGAAATGAAGAACACATGGAATAATTGTTGAGCCTTTTTGTGTCTGCTCAAGGGGCGAGGACAAAAGTAGAATGGCCATAAGGCCACTGCAATTTCAGAAAGTTCATGGTGGCTTTAACAAGGGTGGTAACAGAGGGGATGGAGAAAAATGGTCCAATTTTTGATACATTTTGAAGGTACAATAAGGGTTTGTTGAATGGAAAGTCATGGGGTATAAAAGATAAAGAGAAATCAAAAGTAACTGAGATGGAAAAAACTTGAGAGTTTTAAAGAATATCAAGAGCTCAGTTTTATTTATTTATTTATTTTACTTATTTTTGAGAGAGAGAGAGAGAGAGAGAGCAAGTATGGGAGGGGCAGAGAGAGGGAGAGAGAGAATCCCAAGCAGGCTCAGTGCTCTCAACATGGAGCCCGATGTGGAGCTTGAACCCATGAACTGTGAGATCATGACCTAAGCTGGAATCAGGAGTCAGACATTTAACCGACTGAGTCACCCAGGAGCCCCAAGAGCTCAGTTTTAAACAAGTTATGTTTTTGATGATTATTATATAACATGGAGGAGGTATCAAAGCAAGAGGTTAGATATAGGAAAGAGGTATAGGCTGGAGATACTAAATTAGGAGGCATCAATATATGGATGGTTTTAAAAGCCATGAAACTTGATAAATTACCTGTAGGATGGGTAGAGTAAAAAGAAACTCCAACATTTGGAGGTCAGGGAGATAAGGAGGAACCAGCAAAAGAAACAAAGAGAGTGATCAGAATGACTGAGGGAAAACATTGCAAGTGTGGTACCCAGTAAGTCAAATGAAGGGAGCTTAGTTTGGGAGTTGTGCTTTGTTTTGGTTGTTTTTACAGCAGAGAGTAAATAATTGTGTTTAGTGATATTGATAGATCAAGTAGCATAAGATCTGAGAAATTACCATTGGATTTAGCAATGTGTTGGTCATTAGTGACCTTGAAAAGGGCAATTTCAGTAGAATAGTGGGGTTGCTCACTTGATTAGAATAAACTGCTAATGAAAAAATTCAACTGAGTAGATTTGAAGATCTAATTGGCTTTATTAAGTGATTCATGAATCACTTAATAATCAGGCAGCATCCGATCTAACAAGCAGGTTTTTATAGGTAGGGGGCTGAAGCAAGAAGTTATTAGCAAAAGAAAAGAAAGGATTGTTCCAGACAGGTTTACCTTCCCTTAGGGGAGCTTAGGCAGATTACCTCATCTTCTTTTCCGGGGCTGAGAGGGTGCATGTGACAGACTACCTAATTGATGCTTAAGAGAAAACTCTTGATTACTTAAGACTAAATTTCTGGGGGAGGTTAAAACTCCAAGTAGGTTGTACATTAAGCTTTGATTTGGTGACAGCCTAAGTGAAACCATTTTGGGCCTGTGGTTTTCTTTTTAACAATTCTCCCCCTCCCCCCGCCATTGATCAGACTCAGTTTAACTAAGAGATGTGATAAAAATGTAAGGCATCAGCACCGCTCTTAGCTACTGCTCTAAAATTCTTGCAATTTGTGTTTTTCCTTCAGTGTGGTAGCCATATGTCATGCTTAACCTCCATGATATTCACAAGTCATGGTTTCAGGTTCAAATTCTTTAAGTCAGTCATTTTCTTGGCTTCTCCTCCAAGGTTTCACTCTCAGGAAGATCATCTGCTTGGTAGTTAGCAGTTACAAACATGCATTTCAAGTTTTTGAGAGGATACAATATGCCAAGGAGATTATAAGAATAGTTCCCAATGTTCAGAGTGCACTTCAAAGCCATAGTCCCCAAGACATAAGTATAATCATGAATTCATAAACCTAAATCAAAAGTAAAAGAAAGACTTCCTTGAAGAAGTGAACTTTTTAAGCCAAGTGGCTTGCTCCATGATTTAATATAATGAAGTTTTAACTTCCCCAGAAGTGTTAATCCAGATACAGCAAGTGGTGTTGGCCACAGCTCAAACACCTCCTTGCTCAGCGGAAAGATAATTATGGGCTATCCTATTATCAAGAACTTTGGCCAGAGAGTCTAAAGACCTTTTTGGGGCCACCATTACTTCAGCAGGTGGTTCTGCAATAATTAAGAATTAAGGAGAGTTTGTTGGTCATAGCCTCATTTGCATTTAGCCCTAACCAGGGAAATAGAGACCTGACAAACAGAAAGAATCCTAAATCATGAAAACTTCCTTAATAGGTCCTTTCTAACTCAACAATGTAAATTCAGGGGAGTCAACCAATGAGAGATCTTATTTTGCTTGTGAAAAGTTAGGGGCACAATTAGATTTTCTCCTAGCCTGAAATAAATTCTAGATTACCCCCTCTTAGCAATGGCCTGGGAGATATAGATGATGGCATTATCTTTCCAGGCAAATGCCAAAGTACAAGAAAAGAAAACAAGGGGAAAGGGTTTCATCTTTAAAGTCTGCAGTTGATCCATTGTCATGGGCAGAATCAGTTTACCTTGATGTCACCTACTTCTCCTCCTTGTCAATGTGATTCAGAGGTCTCCAGTGTCTTATAGTTTCACAACAGTATCAGTGGTTAGGAGAACTTGGTAAGGTCCCTTTTAGCTGAGCTCAAGAACTGTCTTCCTTTGATAATGTTTCCAGAATACCCAGTCACCAGGCTTTAGACTGTGCCCAACAGGTTCCTCTGAGTTGGGATCCAGAAAGTCTTCTATAACCTGTTGACAGGTTTCAGCATAAGACATGGAAGATTTACTGTAGTTGGTCATACTAGCATGAGAAAACAAGGGATCTACAGAAGGCTGTATGCCAACAGACATCGGTCTGCCTGTGACTATATAATGTGGTATGAGTTTATGCTTCCCAAAGGAAAGCTTCTAATAGTAAGACCAAGGGCAATACCTTAAGACAGAGAAGTCCAGTAGTTTTGGCAAGTTTAGAAGTGTTCAGTTTGAGGATCCCATTAGTTCTCTCAACCTTGTCTGATGATTGAAATGATATGAACAGTGATAATTCCAAAAAGTTTTCAAGATTTCCATTAAGGCTTATGTGATTTTTCTCCGTGAAGTAGGTGCCTTGGTCATCAGAGATCATGGAAGGTATGTTAAGTAGGAAACACATTTTCTAGCAGTTTTTTTAGCTACCATGAGGATATCAGCCTTATAGGAAAATAAAGCTTCAATCTATGTGGAAAACACACAAAAAAGAACAGGAGCATATTGGTAAACTATACTAAGAGACAGTTGAATGAAGTCCAGCTTCAGGTATCCAAAGGGTCCAAAGGGAGGAAGTGTGAATCCTCTTGGAAAAAAACAAGTTTCTCCAGGATTATGAACATGACAGGTCAGACATCATTGGTAGACTATTTTTGCAATTTTATAAAAGTCTTCCCTTCAATGTCTATTAATAATTTGAGACATCTTGAATGCATGAGAGTGGTTAAAAAAATGTAAACACCAAAAAAATGGGGCATGCCAGGGAGCCAGAAAGAACTGTGCAGTCATCTTGGGTTTCCCATAGCCTTAATTTTTCTATGTTTATTTTTGAGAGAGAGAGAGAGACAATGTGAGCAGTGGAGGGGCAGTGAGAGAGAGGGAGACACAATATCTGAAGCAAGCTCCAGGTTCTGAGCTGTCAGCATACAGCCTGACACAGGGTTCAAACTCACGGACTGCAAGATCATGACCTGAGCCGAAGTCGGACGCCCAACCAACTGAGCCACCCAGGCACCCCAACCCCCCATAGCCTTAATTGTTCATTTAATTTACAACTATTGTTTACCCATCTTAATTTCTTTGTTTTAGAAGTAGGCTGTTGCCATGGGCAAGGACATCAGGATGGTAAAAGTCTGGCATCAAAGGGTCATTTTCTGCAGAGGCAGAATAGACTTCATCCACATATGCCACAATCTTTATAGATTCTGTTGCTGCTGCCTCTGCATGAAAGTCAGCTAAAGCATTTCCTTGATACTCAAGTTTAGTCCTTTTAATATGAGTCTCATTTTTGATGAGACACTTCAGAAGGTGAAAGAATATTTTCAAGTGGTAACATACCAGGACACATATTTCTAGGAATTTCACATAATTTCTAGAACTCTTATATATTTATACAAAAACAACATAAAAAAAGAATAGTATTAGTTCTTATTTGACAATACTTCCCATATAGTTTAACATATGAAATAAGCCTAGTTTATTAACAAATCCCTTGGAATGTTCCAGGGAAATTTCTAGAAAAATTCCAGTTTCTTCTAGGACTAAAAGACTTCACTTAGAATTTGATTTGGGGAAGTTTGTAAAAATAGCACACAAAAAATTTTTTTAGGTGCTGACCTGAGTAGTATCACAGACCATTATAAAACTTAATTACCTATTAGCAAAATTTAGCTTTTTTTTTTTTAATATCCATTTATTTTTGAAAGAGAGAGAGAGACAGAGCACAAGCGGGAGAGGGGCAAAGAGAGAGGGAGACACAGAATCCCAAGCGGGCTCCAGGCTCTGAGCCATCAGCACAGAGCCCGACACAGGGCATGAACTCATAACTGTGAGATCATGACCTGAGGTGAAGTTGGACGCTCAACCAACTGAGCCACCCAAGATCCCCCAAATTTAGCTTTTTTAATATTAAGAAGACTCAGGGGTACCTGGCTTTATCACTTGGTAGTGCATGCAACTATTGATCTTGGGGTCATGAGTTTGAGCCTCATATTGGGGACAGAGATTACTTTAAAAAGAAAAAAGATATATACGTACATACATACACACACACACACACACACACACACACACACATATATGGAAAACTCAGTTTTCCTAGGTAATCAAAGACATGATAAAGACAGTAGACACAGGAAATTATTTTTTATAAAACACAGAATATTTGTTTTCTAGGCAAATCATTCAAAAGGTAAAGAAATGTTCATAATCTATTAACAAAAGCAGACCAAAAATCCAGCAACTTTGTCCTTTTAATGGAGAAAAACAAATTCCAATTTTGTAAGTTTACTTTTGATATTAAAACTTACTCATTCCAACCTCCTGACTGATGGGATTTTGGAATGGTGGGGGTCTGTAGCCCATGGCCAGGAACGAATTCTTGAGACATCTTTGGTGCAAAAAAGGTGATTTTATTAAAGCACAAGGACAGAGGACAGGCTCCTGGGCAGAAAGAGCTGCACTGGGGTTATGAAGAGTGACTGGTTATATACTATGTAATTTGAGGGAAGTAAAGGCAAGAGGGAGGCCTCCAGAAGGACTTTCATATGTTAAAGAGAAAAAATATATATGCTAAAGAGGACTCCTAAGATACCTGAGTCCTTGCGTTTGTGAGGCTAAGGTTGTTTTCCCCCTAATAAGGGATTAACATTATGACAGTAGGGGGTTCCTGGAGAAATATTATACTCTATTTGCCTCAAGTATTTATTTGTCAATGGGCTGCAGGTTATAAAGAAATTTAACTTTACCTGCCATTTCCTTCTTGCCTTTGTTCCCCACATCACTATGGAGGGGAGGGTGATATTGGGGCTACACGTTTCTAGACATTAGGCTATTGATAAGATTGCCTTTTTCTTGTAATTTACTAAGATATTTGAAAATTGTCCTGTATGACTGTGATCTCTATCAGTTAACTGTTTGTTTTCTTTCCTTTCCTTTGTTCTTGGGCAGCCAGGAGTACCTGAGGAATATCACACATATACCATGGGTGGGGGTGGCTATAGGGTGTCAGCTTGCCTTATGGTCCCTTATCACTGACCACATATAAAATTATTTTCCAAAGTTTACTTTTTCACAAACTTTCTACAATTTTCTTTTTTATATTCAGATTTTGTCTATTTTCTCTTTAAACAACCAGTCTCATTTTAGGACAAAATTACTTTCTTTTTCCTCAACAAAAATTGCATCTCAATTTCTTGTATCTTTTAATATCGAAAATACATCCTACTTTCTTGGTATGATAGGAAAAGATAGGATAAAATAAGCAGAGAGGGAAACTTCCTGAGGTCCCTTGGTGGGGAAAAACACGTATTTTGGAACAATGCTGGGAGTATCTGACCACAGCAAACCCCCTGGGGCATAAGGTTCCTCTTAAGAATGTAACAGACACCACCCCCTTAGGTTTTTCTCAGGAATTTGACAAAAGACCTCACTAAAAATAAGTAGACCATAAAACCTATGATTCACAAGGAACAGGTATGGCCTTAGACCACCCCTTATACAATGGAAATGAGTCAATCAGGAATGGACAACCCAGCACCTAGCTATCCAGTCAATAAGAGTAGAACCTGAGAAGGAATAAGGAGGAAGGGTGTGGGGGTGTGGGGTGGTGGTGACCAGAACCTTATAAAACAAGGACCCCTGCCTATTGTCCATAGGTATGATGACTGAGCATGAGGCAGGCTGAGGGCAAAACACAAGCCAGAACCAACCTTCCCTCAAGGTGGGACATGTGTGATACTCCTTGGACACTCCTGGTACCCAAGAACAAAGGAAAGGGGTTTAAGTGCTTGCCATGATAATGTGGGAAACTAAGGCAAATGAGAAATTAAATTCCCTTACTGCCTACAGCCCATTAACAAGTTCTTGAAACCAGCAGAGTGACCTCCCTCTAGAAGCTCAGTGATGACACTTGCTGGGGGCAAAAGAGAACCTTGGCTTAACATTGTCCCAACCTCACGGATCCTGTAAGTTTACCTCCTTTATCTTAACTGCCTCAAGATATATGCTGGCAATCACACTCCAAGCTTATAGCTCCCCAATATGCATCTGAAGGGTCTTATGACTGAGGTTTTATTAAAATGGTGATGAATGGTGTTTCGCTAGCAATAGCTAGCCCCTCAAGGTCCTGGAAACCTTGTTTCCAAAATTCTTTAGAGACTTACTCTATCCCTGGTCTCCTCCCAACCTGAGGGTATATAATGAGTTACCCATCATGACTCCAGTGCAGCTCTTCCTGCTCATGGATCCTGTCCCCATGCTTTAATAAAATCACCCTTTTGCACCAAAGACATCTTAAAGAATTCTTTCTTGGCCATCGGCTCCAGACCCCACAAACCCCCCATCATCCCAAAACTTTATCAAGTATTCACCTTCGAATGCCCCTCTCTGTAAAGAGAGCTTTCCTACTACTCTTCCTTTCTAATCTTATATTCTAATAAACCTCTGCCTGCTGCTCATTCTGTGTCCACCTCTTCAGTTTTCAAAGCAGTGAAACAACGAATCCCAGGTAATGAGGTAAAAAAATCCTACAACATAAGGAGATATTTTCCTTATTATTTCTAGTTGTTATAATCACATATTAATTAGAATTCTTAACTCTTAGAAACCTTAATTTCTAGTGAAAACTAGAAGTAGGCAATTGTGAACCTTTATACCAGCATTCTTTACATTGGAAAATTTATGAATACATTTCATAATTTCCAGAAGCATGTGCCTTTT
Organism: Panthera uncia; assembly: GCF_023721935.1. Lineage (NCBI taxonomy): Eukaryota > Metazoa > Chordata > Mammalia > Carnivora > Felidae > Panthera > Panthera uncia. The sequence goes on along the minus strand of NW_026057585.1, from coordinate 17,954,786 downwards.
CCAATGTAGCATTAACACATCCGAATATCTTAGTTTCTCTGTTATAAAAAGCCAAAAGTAGAGAAATCTATGTTTAGTAATTAACGTTTTATTACTTTATTAGGAAATGATCCCAATATTCAACAAATTTAATTCATCCCTTAGCAAAACTTTAACGTTTTGAGTTACCAAGAAGATTTGGGGAAATATTTTTTAAAGTCTACCCAAAACGTTATCTGTTCAATCTGCTCGTTTTTAACAATTATGCTTAGATTATGTATAAAAACTTCATAAGACACCAGATAAAATCAACTATAATTCTAAATTATTTTTGCTAACAAATTGCAAATGATATTACATGAATTTAACTAGTAAATAAATTTAACTAGTAGAATAAAATTTGTTTATCAGAATTATATTCAATGTTGATAACTCTAAAGACATGCCTCTTTTAATTAAACCAGTGAATTTATTGAGCTAACTTTAATTTACTGAAGATTATCCCAGAATACAATGATGTAGAGAATAAAGGTAAAAGAAATATAGATAAAATTAAATCTCCTTAGGACTTATAGCCCATTGACAAGTACTTGGGACAGCCAGAGTGACCTTCCTCAAGGAGCTTAGCTGCCTCAATGATGATAAAACTTTGCTAGAGGCAAAAGACAACCTAATCTTAATATTAACAATATTAACCAGACCACCAAGATCCTGTAAGTCTTCTCTAACAAATGAAAATCCTTTTGGAAACTTCCTTTGTCTGTACTTCCCCCAACTCCAAAGTATAAAATCAGCCATTTCTCACAAGTCCAGTGCAGCTCTTTCTGCCCAGGGATCTTGTCCCAGTGTTACAATAAAAACACCCTTTTGCACTTTTCAAGAATTCTTTCTTGGCCATTGACTCACGGACCCTAGTTCAAACCATACCAACAAGAACCTGAAAAACATTTGGGTTAGTTTCTATTACATTTCTGAGAACTTTTATGTACACTAATTTACATAAGTGCTAGTTTGTTTAAGCCAATTAAACAGAGCTTTAGCAAATTAATTTTGGCAATACCATCTGGAGGTAGAAAATATCACACATCTACAAGACAGATATAGACACATATGAACTGTATGTTCAGATATACAGAGACCTTATAGCTTCCGTTTTAAAATTACTGCCATGAGGTGTGCCTGGTGGCTCAGTCCATTAAGCATCCAACTCTTGATTTAGACTCAGGTCATGATTTCATGGTTTGTGGGTTCGAGCCCCATGTTAGACTCTGAGCAAACAGCATGGGATCACCTTGGGATTTTCTCTTTCTCTCTTTCTCTCTCTCTCTCTCTCTCTCCCCCCTCCCCTGTTCACATTCTCTCTCAAAATAAATAAATAAACTTTTAAAACAGAGATAGCTGTTTAATAGCCTCTTCAGAGTAGATATAAGTCTTATAATCTTTGTTTTAGGTACATTTTCTCTATTTTTTTATTAGACATTTGCAATGAATCTTCCACTGAAACTATTTTAGAAGTTTGAAAACTTTTGGAGACTTCTGCATGCAAATTAAAATAAGTATCCCATCCTATTTAATTTGGGGACTGCTAATTTCAAGTATTCTTCTTAAGTGATCTTATCTAATTATAATGTTTCCCGTTATATATTAATCCTTATTTCAATGACTTGGCCTAAGTGATGCCATTTTGGGCCTGCAGTTTTGTTAACAAAACTGAAGAAAATATAGGAGAAAAAAAGTGGAGACAACAAATATAAATCCTATTTTTGGAAGTTTTGCTATAAACAGAAAGAGATGGCAGCTGGAGAGGGAAGTGGAAACAAAAGTTGTTTTTTTTTAATTTGTATATTTGCTGATATGACATGTTGAGGTTCAGTAGTGAATGTTCAAGAAAGAATTCTTGAAATGTCTTTGGTACAAAAATAAAGATGGTTTTATTAAAGCACAGGGACAGATTCCTGAAAGAGTTGCACTACAATTGTGAGGAGTGACTAATTATACACTTTCAAGTTGGGAGGGGGTTAGGGATAGCATAAGTCTCCAAGGAATTTGCAAGCAAGGTTTCTAGGACCTTGAGGAGTCATTTACTACTGTCTAGTAAAACCTTAGTCATGAGATCCTGCAGATGTATTTCAGTGGGCCATATGTTTGGAGGGCTATTGCTAACATATATCCTCTGCAGGAGGAGGAGGTGAGGGTAAGAGATAAAGGAAGTTTCCAAAGGGATTTTTATATGTTAAAGAAGACTTATAGGATCCTGGAGGCCAACCTAATGTCAAGCTAAGGTTGCTTTTGCTTTTTGCCTCTAGCAAAGTATTAAAGGTAAGGCACTTGAGTTACTAAAGAAAGATCACCCTACCTGTCCCAAGTACTTGTTAATGGGCTGTAAGTTGTAAGAAATTTTAATTTTTTTTCTATATTTCTTTAGCCTTTGTTCTCCAAATCATTTACTTTGCTTTTTTTTTAATTTTTTTTTAATTTTTATTTTTTGAGAGACAAAGAGAAACAGAGCATGAGCAGAGGAGGGGCAGAGAAAGAGGGAGACACAGAATCCAAAGCAGGCTACAGGCTCTGAGATATAAGCACAGAGCCTGATGTGGGGCTTGAACCCATGAACCATGTGATCACAACCTGAGTTGAAGCTGGATGCTCAACTGACTCAGCCACCCAGGTGCCCCTGCTTTGCTTTTTCAAAAAGCAAAATGATAATAGCATACATACTGAATGAGAATGGTTCAGAGTACCCAAAAAGGCAGGGGATCCACTTCTGAGGTGAGAGTTTGGCTTAACCAAAGAGAACAAATATAAGTATGATTGATGGGTATGGGAGTCCTCAATTTTTTTCAATGAGATTAACAAACAAGGTTGTAATATAACAGTAAAAGTGGAAAGAAAGTTCAAAGTTAGGGGACAGAGGGAAAAATAAGGAATTGAAAATTTATTAGAATCAGGTTAGAGAAAAAGTGAGATAGAACAATAAGAGAAATGGTATGTTTTGAAAACCAAGGGAAGCTGATGCTTCAAAAAGAAAGTTGTCAAATGTTTCAAGTGCTGTGAAAAGTTAAAATGACACTGAAAAAGTCCACTAGATTTAGAGATTTGGAGGTATCTGTTGACCCTAGTGAGAATTACTCTAAGGACTAATGGAATCAGAAGTCAGATAGAAATGCATTTTTGAGTGAGTAGAAGGTAAGTGAATAAGGATAATTTATGTTTCTCTCTAGATGTTTGGCTATGAAGGAAGAGGAGACTGTTTTTAACAAAAAATTTGGGAAAGAATTCATGAAACTCAATAGCAAAAGAATATACAATAATTCAATTAAACATGAGCAGAAAATCTAAGTAGACGTATCTCCAAAGAAGACATACTGATGGCTAATGGATACACAAATGGATGCTCAACATCAGTAATCCTCAGGGAAATGCAAATCAAAACCACAACGAAATACCAACTCATGCCTATTAGAATGGCTATTATCAAAAAGAAAGAAAGAAAGAAAGAAAGAAAGAAAGAAAGAAAGAAAGAAATAACAAGTGTTGGCAAGGATGTGGAGAAAAAGGGAATCCCTGTGCACTATAGGCAGAAATGTAAACTGGTATAGCCATTATGTAAAACAGTATGGGGCCTCCTCAAAAAATAAAAGAACTACCATATGATCCAGCAATTCCACTTGTGGGTCTCAGCTGAATAAAACTAACTCAAAAAGATATATGTATCCCCACATTTACTACAGCATTATTTACAATAGTCAAGATATAGGCTAAACAACCTACACATCCCTTAATGAGTGAATGGATGAAGAAAATGTGATATGTAATGAAATATTATGAAATATTTTTCAGAAATAAAAATGAAGGAAATCTTGACTTTTGTGGCAAAGTGGATGGATCTCAAGGTCATTTTGCTAAATGAAATAAGTCAGACAAAGAAAAATGACATCTGATCTCACTTACATGGGACTCAAAAACAAAACAAAACAAAACCAAGCTCAGAGATACAAAAAGTGGTTGTCATAGGCCGGGGGGGGGGGGGGAGCGGTGTGGGGGGAAGATGGGAGAAATGGGTGAAGGATGTCAAAAGATATAAAGTTCTAGTTATAAAATAAATACTGGAGATGTAATGTACAGTATGGTAACTAGAGTTAATAATATTGTATTGTATATTTGAAAGTTGCTAAGAGTAGATCTCAAAAGTTCTTGATCATAAGAAAAAAAATTTGTAACTATGTAAGATGATGGATGTAAACTAGACTTACTGTGGTGACCATTTTGTAATGTATACAGACATCATATCATTATGTTGTATACCTAAAACTAATGTAATATTCTATGTCAATTATATTTTAATTTAAAAAAAAAGTCTGAAAAAAAAGAGTAAATTCCTTTCTCAGGTTAGTTCTCCACAGCCTTCCAAAAATAGCAGAAATAGGCCCCAGCAGTGCTCCTAGCTTCATGGGAAAAAATAGGGAGCTTGAAAATGGAAAGGAATGCAGATAAACTAGGGACAGAAACCAAAGTAAGGGCCAAGGATCAGGGAAAGCTATTCTTATCTCAGAAGGTACTCAGTGATAGAGGGGGAATTGATGAATATGAGCCCCTGAAAACCACATTAGCAGAGGCTTCCATCCACAGAAAGATAGAACCAGAGAGAATCAGAGTGAGATAAAGAACCAACATTTGGTCAATGAAGTAAGATACTCCCAACCTCTAACATTCCCTCCTTCCTTGCAATGAAGAAAATCAAAACCAAAAAGAAGTTAGAGCCACAATTCTCAAACTGTACGCTGAGGTGCCCCAGGTGCCCCGGCCACCTCACAGGAGTGCTATGGAATAATTTATTTTGATTTTTAATTAATTAATTAATTAATTAATTATTGTTTTAAGCAATCTCCACATGCAACGTGGGGTTTGAACTAATGACCCCAAATCAAGACTGAGCCAGCCAGATGCCCCTGCTATGGAATATTTTAAATACTTGAGGGAAACAACAACACTCAATATCTGCCAGACACTACATGAATCACCAGCTTGAAATATTTTTGAATTTAAAAATGTTTGGTGGGGTGCCCATTGTCTCAGTCAGTCAATTCAAGCCCCATGTTGGGTGTGGAGCCTACTTAAAAATAAATAAATAAATAAATAAATAAATAAACAAATAAATGAATAAAAAATCTTTGCAAAGCTGGGTTTTTGTTTTTTTTTTACCCCTGTTGCTTTGAGAAAAAACAAGTGCCTCTTGAAAGTCAAGGTGGAACAGGAAGCAAGGAGGCACCAAGGGTATTATGAAAAAATTATTGAGACAATAAAAGCAACATGAGTTGAGAAAATTTGGGAACCTCTGCAGTATAACAAGAAAAGAAAATGAGAAATGTGCAACTCAGAACAGAGCACATCTACTTCTACTCAAACATGGGAGAAATAAAAGCAAATTATATCTTCCTCCTATCTCTCAGGTTAAGGCTAATATGAAAAGAGGGTAAAAAGTGAGGCCTGAATGTAATTTAGAGTTGACATTTCAAGACCACTGGGACTATTAACTGAAAGTGACTAAGAAATTATGAAATCTGTCTGAGCTATTGGCAAGAGAAGGATAAGACAGATTTAAGTGAGTGCAGATAAAAGTAATTAAATTAAATGGTAAACTATCCCAATGAGTTGTGATACTCAATTATAATATATAAGGACCATTAAATTTATGTTGATGGCTGATGGAGCAATTTTTGACCATAAGAAGCAGTTATAAATATTAAGGTTAATCCATTCCTGAATTCATTCCTTGAACAGATATTTATACATTATATGCTCATCATTTAACTAATGGTACGAGACACAGCAAAAGTTTGCAAAAGACAGTGTTTAAAGCAGCATGCCTTCTCTAATAAGTTTATCCCTCTACCCTGTCTCTATTTTTTTTTTTTTCTCCAAAGCACATATAACTCTCCAAAGGAACTTATTTACTTATCTACATGTTGTGGTCTATCTTTACTACTAGAATATAAGTGCCAAAAGAAAAAAGAATTATCTTGTTCTTTCTCCTCTCCTCCATTTCCCAACATTGGCATGCTCCATCGATCAATACTGGGCCCCCTTCCCCTGGCCTACACTATCTCTCATCCCTTGGATAGAAACATTATGTGTGTTGATGCTATATGTGCATCTCCAGTTGATATTTCTCTAGAATACCATATTTACACATCCAATTTCCTACTTGAAACATGGATACTGAATAGGTACTTGAAATTTAACATGTATTCCTCCATTTCCCACCCTTCCCTGCAGTCCCTAATCTAGTTAACATTTTAGTCGCTCTTATGCTCAGTAAATGGCACCATCATCCACCTAGATGGTGAACAGTTTAGCGCTCAAGCTGAAAACTCAGAACTATCCTTAATCACTCTTCTTCATCTAAAAGTCTATCAATTCTACTTCCAAAATATGTCTCAATTCCAATTTCTTCTCTCTATATCTACTGTTACCAAACTATTTCAAGCAATGTCTTGTGCCTGGGCTACTATAATAGCTTCTACTGGCTTCTACTATATTTTTCACACAGCAACCAAGAGAAATTTTCATATCCAAAATTTAATCATTATACATAGACACACACACCCATACTAGAAAAATCAGTCAGTTTACAATTAGTCTCCATATAATCAAGACTCCAAAGAAACATACTGGAGCATCAAGGTCTGACTCTACATAACTGACATTTGGGGGTTTTCCCATGTTTTCCTAGTTTTTATTAAAATCTGTCCCTTCCTGGGAAAAAATATTTACAAACAGAGAGGGATGGAGACAAACCACAAGAAACTCTTAAATACAGAGAACAAACTGAGGGTGGATGGGGGGGGGGGGGTGGAGGAGAGGTGAAAATGGGTGATGGGCCTTGAAGGGGAGCCTTTGTTGGGATGAGCACTGGGTGTTGTATGTAAGCCAGTTTGACAATAAATTATGTTTAAAAAAATCAGAAAATTGTCGAGTACTACCAAATACTAATACTAAATTAGAGCCTCCTGAATTGCTCATAGTGCTTAATACAACTATAGAATTTAGAATTTAGACGTCCAAGCTTTATTATGATAATAAACATCAGGGATTTCATGTTAAAAAAAAAAAAAAAGTCCCTTCCCTGCTTCTCCAACAATGCTCCATGAAAGCAGAAGTTTAGTATATTGCTTGCTGTTATATCTTTAATACTTAATTAAGTAGGAAATAAAAAGTAGGCTCCATAGGCCCCTAGACTATAGCAGCACCTGTACAGAATGTAGCCGACTGTAACCAATACCTCTCTCTAGAATCCTCAAGGGATTCTAGAGAGAAATTTTCATATCCAAAATTTAATCATTATACACAGACACACACACCCCCTACTAGAAAAATCAGTGAGGAAGATTTCTGATTGATTTCTTGGGATGATCTCTCCCTCACTACATTCAGAAACTAGGCAGGATAGTGGATCAAAGTGTAACGCCAGTCACGCTAACAGGGTCGAATCTCAGCTTTGCCATTTATTAAACATCAATGCCCTCATTGTATATCAATGCCCCCTGTACATCAACGTCCTCACTTATAAAATCGAAATGAGTACCTACCCCCTTAGGGTTGTTATGAGGATTAAACGTGAAGATCTATCGCTTTATCTATATAATCATTTATTTACATTTATTAGAGTATATCTCCCTAGAGGCCACCAATTCCGTGAAATAAACAGTGGCCAGAGCCTATGAGGCTGCTATATGCACGATGATTCAAGAAAACAAAACACATTTCTTTGTTAACTTTTTGTTCCTTAAACTGAGTTCTAAGGGCACTTACTGAAGGAAGAACATGCTATCTTTAGGTTTTACTCTTCCAAGACTGTAAGCAACCCCCCCCCGCCGCCGGCCAGCCAGTCAATACGCTTTCGCGATTGGCCAGGAAATAGGAATCCAGTGAGCTCAGCTCCCGCCCAGGCCAGCGCCGCGTCCAGTCTTGCTCCCCGCCTGCGCTGTCGCGGTGGTGGCTCTTTCATTCCCTGGGTTTACGTTCTTTCCCCTTCACGCGACTGGGACCCCTCATTCCTTATTTGATACATTTTTAAATCCTCACGCTTCTCTAGGGCAAAGGTTTTTTTTTGTTTTTTTTTTTTTTAAATACCTTCAGCAGCTACCTGTAATTTAAAACCACTTTGCTTTCCCTTCGTTTGGAACCTAGTTCTTCATTTTCAGAAACCGGTTTCCGAAGAGACATCCGTCGCGGATGCAAGTCTCGCGAGAAAGTGACCGTCTATCGCGGTATTTCTCTGTTTCCAGAATCCTTAGCGCGAGGCGGAAAAATACTCATTTATCCCCAGCTTCTGTTGATTAGCTCATTTTCACTGCGGCCTCTTCTCTTCGCTTTCCGTGTTGCAGTTTCTCTGAGGGAAATGGCGGCTCCCGAGCAGCCTCTACCGCCGATGGCAAGAGGATGTCAGAGCTCTGCTTCACTCTCTCCGTCACGGGGCGACCGAACCCTTCTTGTGAGGCACCTGCCAGCCGAGCTGACTGCTGAGGAGAAAGAGGATTTGCTGAAATATTTCGGGGCGCAGTCGGTGCGCGTCCTGTCAGATAAGGGACGACTGGTAAGGGCGCTCCTGTCCCAAGCCGCCGGGGAAGGCCCTTGACTCGGGGAGGGGGAAGCTTTGACAGAAGGAAGACAGAAAAGAGTGGGAAAATGCGCTAGTGTAGTGAGGGCGTGTCTGTCTTTCCTCTTTAATGTGCAGATGTCTTGCGTACCATGTGAAGTTTTAATTGGCTTGAGCCTGCATTAGTCACAGCGCCGCCGAGAAGGGCAAGGCAGAAGAGTGGCTTATGTTCCCTTTTCTGATCCATCCGGGGAATCTCAAAACTCCTCTGAATTTGAGAGCATTTCTTTTAGACTCAGTACTCAAATACAAAGTACAAAGGACTTTGCAAAAATGTTGGTTCACGTATATGCCACTGTGAAGATATTCATTAAAATAGAGGAGAAACTACAATAGTAAATTCAGTAAGCCAGTTATAGAATTTCTACTAGACTTTTTACGAAGAAATTATTCATAAAATCTTTTTCTAAAGTAAAGTGAAAAAAATAAAAAGGGGCACCTGGGTGGGTCAGTGGTTGAGGCTTCATTTCTTGATTTCGGTCAGATCGTGTTCCGTGGGAGGTGAGATGGAGTTCCTCTCCGGCTACCCGCAGAGCTTGGACCCCGCTTAGGATTCTCTCTCTCTCCCTCGCCCCTCTGCCCCGCTCATGCTCGCTTGCTCGCGCTCTCTCTCTCTCTCTCTCTCTAAAATAAAATAAAAATAAAATAAAAATTTATTTCTGACGGAATCTTTGGGGAACAATATTTTGAGACTGCAGGAATTTACTCAATAACTTCATTTGCTTTTATGCCTGAAGATGTTTTAGATGGGTTTCTCTCCATTAAAATAGTACGGTGATGTTAAGTTTCTGCAAGATGGTCTATGATGCAGCGAAATCAGTGGTTTTAGTCTCCTCTGGTGATTCTAATATGCAGCCAGGGTTAAGAAGTACTGAGAAGAACGACCAGTTTTGATCAAAGTGTCATGTATACCAGCAAGTACAAGTATTCTGTGTTATTCAGTTTAAATACACTCTTATTAGGTCATGTTGGATCAGATCTGACAAAATTAGAATGTGTGATGTAATATAAGCAACTCTTGACAACAACTCTTTCACAGCATAAGGATTCATTTACTTTTGACTTATGTTTTTTTCTGATGGTTTTTAAACTATTTACAGTTTATATTGAAAAATAGACTTCTCCCATTGAACCCTTATTACAAGGATAAATCACAAAGGAAACATGCACTTAATGATTTTCTGTTGGTAAACATTTTTAAACTTTGCATTTATCTTATAGAGGAAAGTTTTTAAGATCTTCATATATATTATAAATTGCAGATATTTGTATATTGAGATAGTTTAAGAGTTGTCCTGTGTATAGTAGGGGTTTTTAAACTTCTGGTCTATTGAACTATTTAAAAGCATGTGTAAAACATACTGTATATGTGTGTACACCTTCGTATTTAAAAGGCTACATAGCTGTCATCTCAAGGAACTCTGAAGCAAAAAAGATTCAGAACCACTGTACTGAAATTAATTATCAGTTAAAACAATCTCGATTTTCCATCCTTTTCCATGACTATTAATTTTTGAAATCACTGTCAACTGGTGAAGTATCAGACTTCCTTATGGAAGACTGAAATTATGTTACAAATAATTTGTACCTTAATTATTTTTCAGAAACATACAGCTTTTGCTACTTTTCCTAGTGAAAAAGCAGCTATAAAGGTATGACTTTTTTATTTATTTATTTTTTTACTATTAAAGTTGTCAGCAATTTCCTATTAACTTATCTTTGTTCAAAAATGAAATGTGATGTTAAACCACAGTTTTCAAAAGCAAAAGGGTCTGTATTTCAAGAGTTTTCCTCACAGACTGCATTTGGTTTATCAGTTGGCAAATCTTCTCCAATGTTTAGGTATTTGGAAATTAGAATAGATTCACTGGAGGGGCGCCTGAGTAGCTCAGTCAGTTCAGCATTGGACTCAGGTCATGATCTTGCAGTTCGGGGGTTCGAGCCCTGTCAGGCTGACAGCTCGGAGCCTGGAGTCTGCTTCAGATTTTGTGTCTCCCTCTCTCTCTCACAATAAATAAATAAATAAATAAATAAATAAACAAACAAACAAACATAGATTAACTGGAAAGCAAATTAAGATTGAATTGTAATTTCATATGTACTTAAAAATAAATTCTAAAGGATGCAAAGATTGATAACTCTCTTTAACTGCAAGGTAAGATGTTTTAAGTATTAAAGGGAAAATACATGTATTTTAAAAATCCTAGGGATTCATTCACAAAGAAGTTGACCTTTGAGGTAGACCTTTAAATGATTAGTTGGATTTTGAGAAGAAAACAAAGGGAGATGGGCCCTTTCAGGTTGGGTGAACACTAAGTGAAGCTGTCAAACATGGAAAGTTGTAAGTAGAGCAAGAATTAAGGGTTGAAATGGAACTAGGACTTGGAAAATAGGTTGAGATCTAAATTTGGGTGGGAGGGAGGGACTGAATTTTGTTTAGTAGATATTAAGGCACTGATAGTTTTGAGCTGGCCAATAATATAGTCAGATCTGTGAAAATATCTGGTAGAGTTCATGTAATGGATTAGATGGGGAAAAACTAAAGGTAGGAAGACCAAATGGAAAGCCAAGACAAGAGAAGTGTTATAATGGGCAAGGCAAGATAAAAGGTCTGAATAAATCAATAAGAAGACAAAGGAAGAAGTAGATACACACTTGGTAGAGATTGAGTTTGTAGGTCTTGTGATTCCTATACATAATTAGGTTTGAGATTTTTGGGCTGAGGTATTAGGTTATTACATTAGCTGACATTAAGGGCAGGATTTAAAAGATACTTGCAAAGGTAGATCATGAATTCAAATGCTATCTGTTAACTTTGAGGAGTCAATGAGCTACTTCTGTGGAAATATTTTTAATACAGTTAAAAATATGGCTTTAGAGCTGAGACAAGCTCAAAATGGAGTTTTTTGAATCAGGTGAATGGGTATGGTTGCCCAAGGAAGACAGACCAGCAAAGGAGAATGAGAAGAAGAAGTTGAAAAGGAAGTAGAACTACAAAGTAAGTAGCTGAGAGAGGTGGGGGAAATTAGCTAACATTAAAAATGAAAAACCATATATCCTTAAAGAGAATATGTATGACATCCATTTTGCGAGGAAGAAAATAATAATAAAGATTTATGTTCTCATTGAGGCTCACATTCTCTAAAGGGGAGGCAGATTATAAATAATAAACATAATTGTTTAATATTTTAGAAAATGATAAATGCTATGGAATACAAACGAAAAGGAAATAGGATCAAGAGTGCTAGATGGGAATGGTTAAGTTGCTGTTGAGGTGATAAGGGTCATATTTGAGCAACGATCTGAAGGAGGTGAAGGACGTTAGCTAAGAGAGTACCTGGGGAAAGTACATTCCAGTCAGAATAATGGCTGGAACAAGGGCTGTAGTATGGGAGAACGTCATGTTTAAGTAAGCCAAAATGGCTGAAGCAGACAAAATGAGGGGGAAATAATTGGATTTGAGGTTAGAGAAGTAATAGAGGCCATATCATGTAGGTATTCTTTTTTTTTTTTTTTTTAAAGTTTATTTAGAGAGTGAGCAAGAATAAGCAAGGAGGTACAGAGTGAGAGGGAGACAGAATCCCAAGCAGACTCTGTGCTGACAAAACTCATGAACCCTGAGATCATGACCTGAGCTGAAATCAAGAGTTGGACACCTAACCAACTAAACCACCCAGGCAACCCTCATTTAGGTATTCTAAGGATCCTAGATTTTACTCTGAGTAAATGGGGAGCAATTGGAATATTTTGAGCAAAGCAGTAACATAATCTAACATATCTTTAAAAGGATCACCTTGGGTGTTGTGTTGAGAAGAGATGTAAAGCAGGGAAGAGTAGAAACAAGGAAATCTGTAAAAAGGTTATGGTGGCAATTTAGTTCAGAGATGATAGCTGTTTGGAATGAGGTGATAGAAGTGGTTAGATGCTGGATATATTTTGAAGATAGAAGCAAACAATTTCTTGATGTGGGAAGAAGACTTACAGATGATTCCAGTATTTTTGACATAAGTGAGTAGAAGAATGGAGTTATACCAGCAACTGAAATGTGAAAAGTCCCAGATAGAAAATATTTGAGGGGATGAGGAGAGAACATTAGTGGCTTAGTTTCTGAAGTGTGAGAAGTTTGAGATGTTTGTTTGACACCTAACGGGAGCCATCCTGTAGTTTGGATATGTTTTCTTGAACTTCAGGGCAGGTTTGCACTGAGGTTATGAATTAGGGAATTATAAGCATAGTGATGGAATTTAAATTTAGGATGCTGATTAGATCACCAAGATAGTAGCTGGAAAGAGGGCCCATAATAGAACTCTGGGGTGTATGCCAACATTTAGAATTTGAGAAGGCACAAGCCAAGAGATTAAGCAGTAGAAACCAGTGAGCTAGGAAGCAAACAGCAAGAAAGTGTGATGTCTTGACACCAAGTGAAGAACATGTATCAAGGAGGGAGTGATCAACTGTGTTAAATGCAATAAGATGATGATTGAAAGTAGACCATTGGCTTGGCAGTACAGAATTTGTTGTCTTTGCTAAGCAGTGCCAGTGGACTGAGTTGGCGACTGGATGGGAGCAAAGGAATTTTAGGTAAAGGGCTTAGGTAATTCTTAAGGAGTTTTACTGCAACAGTAATTAAAGGAGGGGAGAAGAGCAAAGTGGGATCAATGGATGAAGAAAAACAAATTAGGATGGGAGAAATAGAAGCATATTTGTGTGCTAATATGGACGATTTAGTAGAGGACAGAAAATTAAAGAAGACTTCCCATACAGTTTCAGGGAGCAGAAGAGAGACTCTTGAGTAGATGGGAGGGTGGGATTTAGTATACAAGTCAAGCAACTGGATTGAGATTAAAAACATGACTAGTTAATACATTATAGCAGAAGGTAGAATATGTAGATGCATATGCTGGTAGATGGGAGTTATGGTGGGAATCTGAAGTTCTCGTATAGTTGTTTCAGTTTTCCCAAAGTAGGAAGCAAAATCCTAAGGTAAAGAATGGGAAAGGAATGTTGTGAGGGTTGAGGAACCAGGAGAAAGTACAAAATAGTCTTAGAAATTAGTAGAAAAAATGAACTAAAAATGAGATATGTATGGCATCATTAAGTTCCACTCCAGATTTGTGGTTGTGGTCATGAATTTAAAGTGAGTCCAGGCTGATTGTGTTTGTTTTTCTAACCTTTTCAGTTGCCTAGGTATAGGCAGATTTGGATTTCAGCAGATTTTAGTTTTGGTAAGTGATAGGAAGCAGTTTCTTAATAAACGACAAAGGCTAACCAGCCTGACATTAGAAATGGGTAAGAAATAGCCAAGGAAATATTAACAGCATTAACAAAGAACATGTGTAAGTTATTATATAGATGTTCTCTAACAAATAATTTTTGGTGGAATTATAAAATATTTTACTCTTGCTTTTCCAACTGAAGGCATTGACAAGACTACATCAGCTGAAACTTTTGGGTCATACTTTAGTTGTTGAATTTGCAAAAGAACAAGATCGAGTTCATTCCCCATGTCCCTCTTCAGACCCTGAAAAAAAGAAAAGGTATGTAGATAGGTTTTCCTAAAATTTTAAAGTGTTTTTAATCAATTGTGTTTCTATTGGGTTGTCTTCAGACTAGCAAGTAAATGATTTCAGATAATAAATGATACATCTCTTGAATCTAGTATATTATATTTATGTTTGTTCTTAATTGTGCATTAGGAATCTTCAGTGTTGATTTAATATTAAGAATTTAATCAGTGTGAAGTGAGAAGAGGGTAGGGTGAAAAGTAATCAATTTTAAGTGGAGGAAAAGTAATCAATTTTAAGTGGAGGAATATAACTAGACTTCAATTTTAAGTGGAGGAATAAAACTAGTATAAGTCCTTGTATTACAGATAGCAGGGTGTCATGAAAAGGCATGGCCTTTGAAATCAAAGACTTGTATTTAGTTCCCAACTGTAACTCTTTGTAGTTATAAAACTTATAAATTTGCTTTGCACTAGTGGTTCTCAGAGTACTCCCTGGACCAGCTGCATCATCACCTCAGATTCTTGGGGTGCCTGGTGGCTCAGTTAAGCATCCATCCAGCTCTTGATTTCAGCTCAGGTCATGATCTCACTATTCCTGAGATTGAGCCCTGTGTTTATTATCTGTCAACACAGAGCCTGGTTGGGATTCTCTGTCTCCCTCTCTCTGCCACTCCTCTGCTCACTCTCGCTCTTTCTCTCTCTCTCTCTCTCTCTCTCAAAATAAATAAACATTAATGAAAAAAGAAATACAGATTCTTGGGCCTTACCCTAGTCCTACTGAATTTGAAATTTGGTGGGGGGAAGGGTAGGAAGGGGAAGATAAAGCCCAGCAGTCTGAATTGTAACAAACTCTTTAAGTGATATTGATACATGTTAAGAAATTTGAGTACCACTATTGTATACCGTGTGAACTCCAGGGGTATTTTTTGTTGCTTTTTGTTGCTGTTTTTTTGTATGTTTTGTCAATGAGATTTGTCATACCATCTTCATAGGGTTTCATTGAAGAGTAAAAAGACTAAATGAAAATGTGTGCCTTGTATAATGTCTAGGATAGAGAAGGACGTTTACTAATGTTGATTACTATTTACCTTTCTTTTGCTATTTGTTTGAGAAATGGTTGGAAGTTTTATTTATTATGGAACTATTTTCGTAATACAGTACCATGTTTGAAAAGGTAATATGTCTTTTCTGTATGTAGTTTTTTTACTCTATTTCTAAACATAAGATCAACTTTGATTCTGTATTTTTTAGATCTGATGATCCTGTGGAAGATGATAAAGAAAAGAAAGAACTTGGTTGTTTAACCATAGAAAATGGGATTGCACCAAACCATGGGTTAGTATTTTTTGTTAGTGTCTTGTTTTTTCAGTTTTGTCATTCAGAGTGTGTGTGTGTGTGTGTGTGTGTGTGCGCGCGCGCGCACGCACGTGTGCGTGCCTGTATTGCAAATAAGATGTTCTACAGGATATTTTATTATCTGTCATGTATATTTTTAACATGTTGATTGAACATTTTCAGCAGTTAGAGTTTGTCACTGAATTTGGGACCATTAAAATGTTAAGAGCTATAAGGGCACCTGGGTGGCTCAGTTAAGCATCCAACTTTGGCTTAGGTCATGATCTCACAGCTCATGAGTTAGAGCCCCGCGTCAGGCTCTGTGCTGATAGCTCAGAGCCTGGAGCCTGCTTCAGATTCTGTGTCTCCCTCTCTCTCTGCCCATCCCCTTCTCACACTCTTTCTCTCTCTCTTAAAAATAAATGAACATAAAAAAAAATGTTCAGAGCTATAAGATAAGCTCTGGTAAGAAATACCTTTTTTTAGTGCAGTCAGAAAGCAAGTTTCTTTTTAAATGTACTTGTTTGGGATTATTAGGAACAAGGTAAATCTAAAAGTACTGAATTATGTGAGCAATTTTGTATGTTACCTAAAAGTGAGTTATTGATATGAAATTTGCTAAAACATGATAAACATTTTAAATATTTTTTTTAGGCTGACTTTTCCCCTGAATTCATGTCTCAAGTATATGTACCCACCACCTTCAAGCACAATCCTAGCAAACATAGTAAATGCTTTGGCAAGTGTGCCTAAGTTCTATGTACAGGTAAGTAGAATGAAACGTAACTTTCCTCAAAGTAAATGCTTAAATGACTTGATAATTATTCTCCATGCTAATTTTTATACTTTTCATAATAGTATTAATCAGACTAATTCCAACATGCAATGTATTATAGTAATTAAGGGTGTCTTAGTTTGGGTTGCTATAACCAAGTACTGTAGACTCACTGGCTTATAAACAGAAAATTATTTCTCACAGTGCTGGGGATTGGAACTCTGAGATTAGGGTGCCCGCAAGGTTAAGTTCTGGTAAGGGCCCTTTCCTGGGATGCAGGTGGCTGTTTTCTCTTTGGATCCTCACCTTGCCGAAAAAAGGTGAGAGAGCTCTCTCGGGTCTGTTTTATAAGGGATACTAATCCCATTCATGGGAGTCTACCCTTATGACCTAATTACTTCCCAAAGGCCCTACCTTCTAAGACCATCCATCACACTGAGTGTTAGGATTCAGTATATGTATATGGGTGGAGGTTCAGTCCGTTGCAAAAGGTAATGAAGTGTTACTGGATTCAAGTAGAAGTTTTTCTAAACTGTGGTATAAACATAGTAATATGCTTACTATTAATAATACTAATAAACACAATGTAATTTGGGAAATATAATTTCTGGTAATTTTTGTTACTTAAGCATACACCTTTAATGTAGATATTCTTTCTTAAAGAAAAAGGCATAGTAGACCCTTAAGCAAATGCTTGAAAGTATTGATAGTAGTAAGATACTTTGAGGTACAAAATGTAGATGATATTTATTTTCTTTATTGTACCTTCTGTTTCATAATTCTACAATAATTAAGGGGAAAGACATAACATTTTGATAGCATTCACATTGCAAGAACATGACATTTTTAATAATGAGAATAATAGTATTTGTAGAATTGACAAACATTTCAGGAAGGCTAATCTTCTGAGATATACCAGCACCTGGTATTATCCCTGTTCTGGGATAAGGCAAGAGGTGGCCAGCCTTTGCACTAAATCAGGAGTGTTATTGCAAAGTTTTAAATTACATAAAATATAAGATGTGAGTTGAATCGGGTGCCTAGGTGGCCCAGTTGGTTAAGCATCCAACTTCGGCTCAGGTCATGATCTCACGGTTTGTGGGTTCGAGCCCCGCGTTGGGCTCTGTGCTGACAGCTCAGAGCCTGGAGCCTGCTTTGGATTCTGTGTCTCCTTCTCTCTCTGCCTCTCCCCCACTTGTGCTCTGTTTCTCTCTATCAAAAATAAATAAATGTAAAAAAAAAAAAAGTTGTGAGTTGAATTGTCATTTTATTATATGATTTTAAATGTGTTTCTGCTTTAAGGTTCTTCATCTTATGAATAAAATGAATTTGCCCACACCTTTTGGACCAATTACTGCGCGACCTCCCATGGTAAGAAATCTCTTAGAATTTTAAAGATTTACAACATCTCTTCTGAGGTGGGATTATTTAGGATCAAGTTCACAAATATTGTTCCAGTAACCTCTAATGTGCATTGAAAATAAGGGACAAATACAAAGTTAATAGAACATTAGTCAAATGAATAATTAAAAGTGGAAAAAAGCCAGAACATGAAAGAGATGCATTTGGTAATAGAGGCCATCATTTCTGTGATATCTTTTTTTTTTTTTAAACATTTTTTTAAATTAAGTAAGCTCTACATCGTGGGGCTTGGACTCATGCCCTTGAGATCTAGTCGCATGCTTGGGGTGCTTGGGTGTCTTAGTTAAGTGTCTAACTCTTCATCTCAGCTCAGGTCTTGATCTCTAAGGCCATGAGTGTAAGCCCTGTGTTGGGCCCCATGCTAGGAGTGAAGCCTACTAACAAAAAAACAAAAAGAGTGGCATGCTCTACCTACTGAGCCAGCCATTGGCTCCCTAGAGGCCATCGTCTGCTGCCAGTGTTGTTGTTCAGTCCTCTGATCCAGAACATTCTGCCATTTTATAAAATAATTACATTCAACAATTATGAAAATTTCCATTGTTTCTGGTTTTACTGCATATAGAACTTCATTTGCAAAAGACAAGAAATGTTGCTAATAATTTTTATTAGAATTTACTGTGCAAACCTATCAGTAATTTAGATCATCTGTGTCTGCTGTTGAATAATTCTAGTTTCTATTTTGGTGTAGTACTCTTAGTATTTGTTTAGACAGTAGCACTGAGAAATTATTTTGAATCCTAACATTTAAGTAGAACATTTGCTTTTCTACTATGTATTGCATATTGGCTACTTTTCTAATGTCTATACTATTAACCTTGATAATATTTTGTAATCCCAACATCTCAATGCCTGGCACATTACAGGATTATTAGTTAAGATTAGGCTAACTGTTGGGTGCATGGGGGCTCAGCTCAGTTGGTTAGGTGTCCAACTCTTGATTTTGGCTCAGGTCATGATCTCGTTGTTTGTGGGATTGAGCCCTGTATCAGGCTCTTTGCTGAGAGCATGGAGTCTGCTTGGGATTCTCTCTCTCCCTCTGCCTCTCAGCCCCACAAGCTCACATGCACACTCTTTCTCTCTCTCAAAATAAAAAATAAACAAAGATTAGGCTAACCACTGTTAACATAAAACTCAAATCTTAGTCACTTAACACAGTATAATTTATTTCTTATGCATGTTAAGTCCATCCCAAAATGGACAGAATGGTGTTGTACTCTACTGAATCATTCAAAAGACATAACTTCATTATGTGCATTCCCATATCAATGAGGGTATTACCATACATCTTGCAGATCAAGAAGGAAGAGAGGATTATGGGTGGATTTTTTTTTTTTTTTTTTTTTTTTAATGCTAGCATTTTGTTGGTTAAAACTATTGTATGGTGAAATCTAACTGTAGGAGGTTTGGAAATTTAGTCCAGCTAGGTGTGAAGGAGGAAGAAACAAGTTTTGTGATCAATTAGCCATCTTCTGTAGCAGGTGTTACTCAGTGTTGCATGTGTAAAAGAATATCGTGAGGGAAAGAGATCTGAGAATAATGTGTCTGGATGGAAATGGTTTTTCTGTTCTATAAATATCATAGATTGCTGTAGTCTTTTTGTTTTTTCTTTTAATTAGTATGAAGACTATATGCCATTACATGCACCTCTTCCACCTGCATCTCCTCAGCCACCAGAGGAACCTCCTTTGCCAGATGAGGAGGAGGAATTATCAAGTAAAGAATCAGAATATGAAAGTAGTGATGATGAAGACCGACAGAGGTTTGTAATATCAAATAAGATTTGTTTAGATTTGAAGAAACAGAATGATTCACTTGCTCTTACTAAATTTTGCCTATAATTGTTCGTAATTTGGGGTGATTAGAATTTGTCCCCAACCCTCCAACTCTTGACCATGCATATTAGGTACAGATTAAGACCTGGGACTATATATTAAGACCTAAGGAAAAATTTTTGGATTATGAGTGATTTTTTAGATTGACGATTATGATACTATAAAGTACAATTGATCCTCATTATTTGTGGATTGCTTATTTGTGAATGTGCCTACCTGCTAAAATTTATTTGTAACCCCCAAATCATTACTTATAGATAGGGCTTTTATGGTCTTTTGGCAATGTGGGCATGGTGCAATGATGAAAAATTTGAGTTGCTTGACATGTGTATTCCCAGATGAGGTATAACAGGGTGACATTCTGCTCCCATACTGTTAACAGGTATCCTTTTCATGGTCTATTTAATACTAATCTTTTCACATTTTTATGCTGTTTGTTGGTGATTTTGCTGTTCAAAGCGGTCTCCAACCATAGTGTTGTAGTTCTGTCTAATGTTTACAAGATCAAGGAGGCTGTGATGTGCCTGATGGAAAAAACACATTAGATAAACCTTGTTCAGGTTGGAGCTGTAGTGCTGTTGACTGTGAGTTCAGTGTTAATGAGTCAACCATATTTAAAATAAGGTGCCCTTAAACCAGAAACACATAAAACAAGGTGTTTATAGATCAGTTGGTGAAATGTTAGAGAATAGGCTTGCAGGAAACTAATCCTGACTTTCCCCTAGGGGCATTGATTCATTCATTATTCACTAATTCTTTGTGGAGACTTTTTTTGGCAGAGGGGACACTTTATAAAACATAACTCTCTCGAATAACAAGAATAAGAATAGATTGTATTCATATTTTTTCAGCTTATTCCGTGAATTTTATTCACCTCTGAGTATTTCCAGAGCATTTCTGAGGGATTTATGCAAAGCCATTCATAGTTACTAATGCAGATGAATTTATTGGTTGTTCTTGACAGCCTACATATATTTTATTTAAAGATTCTGGTGAAAAGCAGTAAGTTGTTAACAATGTCCAGGTGTACAATCCATAGCATAGCCTAGAATAGGAATTGCTAAACATTTTCTGTATAGGGCTAGAGAGTTCTGTTATAGTAGGAAAGTAGCCATAGACAAACCTAAATGAGCAGATTTTGTTGTGTTTCAGCACAACTTTCTGTTTACAAAAACAGGTAGCTGGCTGAATTTGGTCCTAAGGCTGTTAATTGGCCAATCCCTCCTCCAGCAGACTAGTATGTGCACATGATGGGAATCTTTTTTTTTTTTTTTCTTGTTTTTTAAGATTTTTATTTATTTTTAAGATTATTTATTTATTTTTAAAGTTTAATTGTTTTGAGAGAGAAAGACCAAGTGTGGGAGGGGCAGAGAGAGAGAGAGAGGGAAGGAGAGAATCCCAGGCATGCTCCACACTTGAGTGTGGAGCCTGACACGGGGCTTGAACTCAGGAACCATGAGATCATGACTTGAGCCAAAATCAAGAGTTGGATGGTCAATCAACTGAACCATCCAGGCGCCCCTAAGATTTTTTATATTTAAGTAATCTCTACACCAAACGTGGAGCACACCAACTGAGCCAGCCAGGTACCCCATAGGTTGGGAATCTTAGGTAACTGTGTACAGAAGTCAGATACAGGAATGCTTGACAGGAGTCAAAACCCAAGCAGAGAATCTAGGCAATATTTACAAATAATCAGTAAGAATTTCACTATTATTGAGTCAGTGTTCACTTAAGTAGTGGCTCAATATATATATTCTTTCAAGAGAAATAGTTAAAATCAAAGTGTAGGTGGAGCCAAAACTACATAAATGGGGTGACTAGAGTGTCTTCAATAGAGACATTTTAGGAAAGCTGACAGCTCTTGATAGACTATAACTTTAACTTGTTACTGAATAAAGAACAGCATAGAGTGTTGCCTTGTGTTAATTCCATAACCTCTGTAAATTTTACTTTCTTTGTAAAAATTATGCAAACTGGTGAAAACTCTGTTGTTTTATTTAGGTTTTCATTTAGGGATATAGTGAGGAATTCTCTAAGTAATTCACCTTGAGTAATGAGAAACAGTCTCTGGTTTCTGCTTTTCTAGTATCTTCTGGAAATTAAAAAAAAAAAAAAAAGGAAAAACAAAAACCTGTACTGTTCATTCAGCAAATATTTGTTGATTACCTACCTAACTTATCTCTGGCATTGTTGTAGAGGCTTAGTGTACTTTGAGCAGTTTGTGAACAGAGGCATGTTTTTGTATTACTAGATTTATTCATAAAATTTTGGGTAAACTATGATTGTTAAGAGGCTTTATGTTTACATAGCATAAGTTTACATTTTTCCTCACTTAGATTTAAAGCTTATGTTAACGACTTAATTCTCTTTTCTTGAATTTTGTGTGCATGTTTATTTTGCTTCCAAATTTCACAAATGTAACTATAGATATAGAGCTATCTATGACTAGTGGTTTTTGAGCTTGTGCTCTGTGGAAACACCATGTCCGATCCTGTGGAAGATACAAAAAAGGCTAGACAAGATCTTTTCTAAATATTATTCACACTCACAATGAAGATAAACTACATACAATGTATCAATTGTTACACCTTGATAGTTATTTATAAACTACTTCAGAGTATAGTACTGTATTTGAAAACATTGTTCTCAAGTAACTTATCTTGTTTGTGTAATGATTCATGTGCAACAATTATACACAAAATGCTTTAAAATAAAAATACTTCAGTTTAGGCTATCTTTAATTAGAAGAAAAGTCAGTCAAGGAAAGAGAAAAGTTACATAAGTTGTTGTATTACTGTATCTTGTTTTAACTGTTTGGCATCAGGTGTAGTCATTTTATTTGAACAACTAATAATTTTTATACTAAAACATATCTTTTAGAGATAAATTGAAACTAAGTAAATTTCCAATTCCTTTAAAGTAAGATGAAAGTTGACCAAGGAAATTTAGAATATGAGCTTATTTTAAATTATTATCTTAATTGATGGCTTAGAAACTGTACTTAATGGGGCCCTGGGTGACTCAGTTTGTTGAGTGTCCGACTTCAGCTCAGGTCATGATCTTGGCGGTTCATGAGTTTGAGCCCCACATTGAGTTCTGTGCTGACAGCATGGAGCCTGGAGCCTGCTTCGGATTCTGTGTCGCTCTCTCTCTGCCATTCCCCCACTCGCACTCTGTCTCTTTTAAAAATAAACATGAAAAAAATTTAAAAAAACAGACTATACTTATGCTACATAAATCCTAATTTACTAGAATATGTCATTTATACTTCTAGCTTAATTTATATTATGTGCGCCTACATGAGGAATTTTTTGTTTTTATTTTTCTTTCCCTAATGTAGAATGACCAAACTAATGGAACTAGCAAATCTTCAGCCCAAAAGACCAAAAACAATAAAGCAGCACCATGTTAGAAAAAAGCAAAAAATAAAGGATATGTTGAAAACACCATCTACTGCACACAGGTAATTTTGTTTTGGGTTATGAAATAAGCATTTTCTGTGTACTTTGTCTACTTGCTTAACTCATGTCATTTAAAAACAATTATGGCAGATATTTTACTTGCCTGTTTGCCATGGAATTCTATGCATTTTAATATCTTAGATAAAATTATCATTAATTGCAATTTTAGTTTTGTTTTTTTTTTAGCTATTCTACAATATAATTTCCCTTGAACTTGTAAGTAACTTCATAGAGAGTTTGCTAAAAATCTTTTTTCCATTTGAAAGGAATGAGTCTTATTTTTTTAAAGTTTCATATTAAGTATAAATATGATGTATGTTTCTTACCTATGTATGTCTTGATACCACAGTCCCATGCTTTTAATCTCTATAGCAGCACAAATAACTAAAGATAAGTCATGTGAACCAAATTCAGTTTTCCAATAGCCACATTAAAGGAGTAAAAAGATGCAGATGAAATTAATTTTGATAGTATATTTTATTTATCCCATAATATCCAAAATATTATTTTAGCTTATAATTAATATAAACAATTATTGACATTCAACATTTTTTTGTACAAAGTTGCTATATTCTTGTGTGTATTTTATATGCTTATATTTTAATTTGGAAAGCAATATTTCAAGTGCTCATTAGCCACATGTTTGGCTAGTGGAAATTCTGTTGGACAGTACAGCTTTATTGTACAGCATATAGAATACAGTACATAAAAATGTGTATATTAAACATAGAATGAACTTCTTTGTGTATTGGTAAATATCCTCAAGTTTGGAATCAGTAGTCCCCAAGTACTGTCTCTATCATCTAATGAGTGATATCCCTTAATGTCAATCTCCTTGTCTAACTAGGAATTTAATAATACTCATATTAGAAAATTTGTTAGGATTTATTGAAGTATTAAGTGGAAGTTACTTTGTGTAATGCTTATAGTATTATGAGCACTTTATCATTGTTATGGTAAATATGAAATGAAGTTTTACTCAGGATTTTATTTGCAATTACAAAGTAATGCTGTCACTGTTTATAAACAGCAGTTTACATCCAGTGTTGTTACCTTCGGATGTATTTGACCAACCACAACCTGTAGGTAATAAGAAAATTGAATTTCATATATCTACTGACATGCCATCTGCATTTAAGAAAGATCTAGAAAAAGAACAAAATTGTGAAGAACAAAATTATGGTAAGCATATTCTAGTTCTTTAATATGCTATGTAAAAATTCTTAATCTGCTTTTTGTGTTAGAATTAAATATTTGAAATATGCAGACTTCCTTAATATCATGAAATACTATCCATTTTGAACTTTTTCCTGTAATCAAAATTAGTCCTTAATGATGAGACCATCACTGTTGTCTTTTGCTAGTAATGAACTATGGGGTGAAATTTAGTCTGGTTTTTGCTGATGTTTACACTAAAAATACAATGGAAAAGTTTCTTCTGTTGACTTATGTTTTCATTGTTAGATGTGATGTTGTATTATTGATTAGGAAACAAGCTATGTGACTATTGTGTCTGTTGTAGATTTCATGTAAATATATTTTTTTTTTATCCAAAAGACATGGAAGATTGTTTACTAAGATGGTGTTAAGTTTAAAGATTATTAACATTACAGATACTTTTTCTGCTTACTTCAGGCATTAATTTGATATTATAATGACATTCCTTTTTTTTTAATCTTGTTTTTTAATTTTGGAAATAATACGAGCTTATAGAAAATAAACATATAAAGTAACATTTTAAGAGTTAATACCTCAAACCCCACTGTGCCCTGTCTTACTCCATAGAGACAGCCATTGTTAATAATGTAGAATATAGTTATTCTTCAGACCTTATCCTACACATGTGTAAACACGTTTCCTTTTTTTTTAAATGGGCATCATGTTTTATGTATTTGCCATTCACTTACTATTGACTTATTGAAAGTGTAGAGCATAGCAGACTTTGCTCGGCACTAAAAGACAAGTTAGGCATCGTCTCTGACCTCTTGGAGTTTAAAATCTAGTGGGAGTGGCTTACTGTATTAGAACATAAAATATATACCTTATTTTGTTTTATGGTTGCATAATACTACATAGTCTAGTTGCATTAATCTTTATTTTTATTTTTTTTTAATGTTTGTATATTTTTGAGACAGGGAGAGAGAGAGAGAGCATGAGTGAGGGAGAGGCAGAGAGAGAGACACACAGAATCCGAAGCAGGCTCCAGGCTCTGAGCTGTCAGCACAGAGCCTGATGCAGGGCTTGAGCCCACGAACTGTGAGATCATGACCTGAGCCAAAGTTGGATGCTCAACTGACCGAGCCACCCAAGTGCCCTTCATCAATCTTTATTTAACCATGCTCTGTTGGTAGAAGTTGAGGTTGTTTCTGTTTACTATTTGAGAAACCACTGGAACATAAATTTTTGCACATGTGTTTTTGAGCACTTATGTGAATATATGATCAGAGTTCCAATAACTGTTAGAAAGTGAGTGGAAAAACTGCTTTTAAGTCCTTTCTCATGGTTAGTGAGAAGGCATTACCTTTTTTTCTTCTTCTTTTTTTTTTTTTTTTTAAGAGAATGGTATGATGCCTCCATCTGTACTCTTGTCCTGGCCCTGCTGGCATTAGGGTCGGGCTTGTGTCAGCCATCTGACCATAATCTCCACCAGAGAGGCAGCATGTACAGTACCCTGGCCCCAGAGCACAGTGCCCATCACAGAAGAGGAGATAATAAATATTGTGAGAAACAACCAAGATGATCCAAGTAAACTGCTTGGCCTGGTCTAAATGTCTAAATATTAGCTATTGTTGTTTAATAAATGAACAGTAGGTAGAGCACAGATAGCTCCTTTTTTGCTTATGTGTGTGTGTGTGTGTGTGTGTGTGTGTGTGTGTGTGTGTATGTTTGTTTATTTAGAGAGAGAGAGAGAGTGAGCCCAACCACACAGAGGGACACAGAGAGAGGGAGAAAGAGAATCCCAAGCAGGTTCTTATGCCATCAGCGTAGAGCCCGATTCAAGACTCAAACCCACAAACTGAGATCATGATCTGAACCAAGATCAAGAGCCCAATGCTTAACTGAGCCACCCAGACACCCCTATATTTTTCTTTTTGTATATTTTTCTTTCTTGTTTCATGTTAGTCACCCTTACATGCAATATTTTTAGTTTTTAAGTTTAATTTTCTCAAAGGTTTAGACCTGTATGAGAGGGTAATAGTCTTCCCATTCTACATCAGTGCAAGTAGTAATGTTGAAGTACTAGTAGAAGCAGTCTTAAAGTTTTTTTTTCTTATTGATGCTTTCAGGCCACAGGAGATCTGTTTGTACAACAATTTTTCAACATTACGTACAAACTTTTATAATTCTAAATATGGCATATTCTTTGCACTATTTACATAGCTTTTTAGTTTTTTGGTAGTATGACTAGAATTTTTCTAGTGAACGTTTAACCCTAACCCTATCCTTCCCATACCAGTTTAATTTTTGCTGAAGGTAAAATTCATGTTTTGTAAATGAAATCTTTAATGTTGCTATATAAAATTTAAAATTTGCCATGTTGGGGCACCTGGATAGGTCAGTTTGTTAAGTGTTAGACTTCAACAGTTCAGGTCATGACCTTGCAGTTTGTGAGTTCAAGCCCCACATTGGGCTTTGTGCTGATAGCTTAGAGCCTGGAGCCTGCTTCAGATTTCGTGTCTCCCTCTCTCTCTGCCCCTCCCTGCTTGTTTGTTCTTTCTCTCTCAAAAATAAATAAACATTCAAAAAATTTTTAAAAATTGCAGTGTTTTTTAATTTTCCTAGTCAGTAATCTCTTAAGTATGATTACTTGTTTTTCTGTACTTCTTGCAGGATTCAAGAGTAGGATTGACTTTTTTTTTTGGTGGGAGAGTGGGGAGAGGTTTAATGAAGTTTTTTTGGTAACTTCGAATGAAAGTGTCTTATGATTTCAGCAGATGTTCTGATCTTAATCTTTTAATAATCTTTGATGGTTGTTTTCTAATATTCTGATGTAGCATTATGAAGTCATCAAATGCATTGTATAATCTTGAATGACCACATGCCATTACAGAATGCCTTTGATAGTTATGTAATTTATTTAATGAATTGCAGATTTCTTTCATGTAATTATTCATAGTTCAGAGTGGGTAGGTTAAACAAAATACTGTTGACACCTCCTCCCCTCCAACACACGTTTCTGCTTATCTTGCTCACCACATTTAATCAGCTATCCCCTCTGGCACCTCAAACTAAATTCCTTGAAAATAAATTCAGTTTCTTTCCACTTTGCAGGCCCTTACAGGTAACAACACAAAGCAACCATTTGACTGTTTAGCTTTTGTCTGTGTCTGTTTCATGTTACAGTGACAGAGTTTAATAGCCATGATAAAAACCATATGGTCTGCAAAGCCTAAAATATTTGCTATTTGAACATTTACAGAAAAAGTTTGCCTACAGAAAAGTTCTAAAGCATTGAGAAAAACACTATAGAGTTTTAGTGCCAGAAGATACCTTAAAATGGAAAACAAAACCTGTTTGAAGGGAGGGAATTTTTAATTGCTGTTGTTAACGTTAACTTTTAGATTTACCTGCTACTGAGGGTGATGCACCCAATGTAGGATTTGGAAAAATCTTCCCCAAACCTAATTTGAACATCACAGAGGAGATTAAAGAAGACTGTGATGAAATGCCATCAGAGTGTATTTCTAGAAGGGAGTTGGAAAAAGGCAGAATTTCTAGAGAAGGTAATTTTGTGAAATAAACCAGTGCTCATTCCATTTCTTTGATGCTTCAGAAACAAAACTTTTCATGTTCTTTACCATATTTAAGGCATATCCTTCAAAACATCTTTCCAGTTAATGTTTTTAATCACTTTTTTTGATTTTTAATACCCATATTCGGTAGGGAGGAAAGTGTCTCTCAATACAGTGTTTTCAGTCTATATATAATTGGAAAAAAATTTTGTTTTCATTCCTAAAACTTTCATATGACATTTAAAAAAATCAAGTGGCCCATAATTTGTAGTTCTATATTCCAAATACAGTAGATATATCATCACAATATTGTGTCTGAGATGCATGCAAAGCAGTTGTTTGTTTTAAAAAAAAAGTTTCAATTTTGTAGTGATTAAAGTCTGTGTTTATGGATTTTATTTCCTAACATGATAGTTTTTTATTTCTAAAGAATTTTTCCTGTTTTACTACATTTTAGGAAATTAGGGGTTTTAATTGACGTGTAGCATGTTATAATTTTTTCCATAATAATGGGAAATAACCCTCCAACTAGCATTTTTGCATAGAATGTCAGTTGTTAGGAACTGATAATTGACACTTAATAGGAGTAACTGTATAGGGATTCAGAAGCCACAGTGTGTATGAAATACTTGATTATCAGGTTTGACTAAATTAATACTTACATTTGACTGTGTTTGTGCCTGGTGGTTTGGGAAATTGACTTTAAGCAAAACAGTGACACAAATGGTTGATAACATTAAATTGCTTCAGTCTTTTTAATAAAGTAACATCATAAAGGAGCCTCAATAATATTTTATTGGATAAGTTTTGGTTATTCTAGATGCCTGAAGTTCTTTTTTTTTTTTTTTTTTTTTTAATGTTGATTTATTTTTGAGAGACAGAGAGACATAGAGCATAAGTGGGGGGAGGGGCAGAGAGGAAGACCCAGAATCTGAAGCAGGCTCCAGGCTCAAAGCTGTCAGCACAGAGCCCCACGTGGGGCTCGAACTCACAAACTGTGAGATCATGACCTGAGCCAAAGTCAGATGCTTAACTGACTGAGCCACCCAGTGCCCCTAGATGCCTGAAGTTCTTAAATTTATTTTCATATTATCAACTCACATTTTTAGTGGGTATTTTTGTTAATAATACTGCTATTAATGGCTATAGTTTTGACAATTTCATATGCTTTTTTCATCTATTTAACATTTGTATTTGTTATTATGGTTTTTCTTTGAAAAAAATTAATGAAAAAATACTAATTTTATATTGTTTTGTTTTCCTTTTAAATAAGAAATGGAAACACTTTCAGTTTTCAGAAGTTATGAACCTGGTGAACCAAACTGTAGAATTTACGTAAAGAATTTAGCTAAACATGTTCAAGAAAAGGTAAGTTGAAATTTATAAATTGGCTTTTTATTTTACCTTTTTTTTCCCCTGAACCTTCTTATTTGTCTTTTTCTTATTAAAATTCTAGGACCTTAAGTTTATTTTTGGGAGATACGTTGACTTTTCTTCAGAAACACAACGGATAATGTAAGTGGAAGCATATTCTTAAATTTTTTTATTTTATCTGTTACAAATTAACCCCTTTTTATCCCAGCATTTTCCCTGTTGCATAAGTTTTAGATATCTAAAGCTGTAGTCAGCAAACTTCTTTGTAAATGGGCAGGTAGCAGACATTTTCTATTTTTAATTTATTACAGGTCATAAAGCGTCTGTTGGAGCTACTCAGTTCTACTTTTGTAGTATGAAAGCAGGCATAAACAATACATAAACTATTATTTATGGCTGAGTTCCAATAAAACTTTATTTATCCAAGTAGCATAAATTCCAGTGTTTATCCCCAGTTGTAAAGCTGTGGTTCTCAAACTTTACCCTGAGTAAAAATCACCTGGAGAGCTTGGTAAAAACAGTTTCTTCAGTCCATCTGGGTTGAGGTAAGACCCATGAATTTGGACTTCTAAAAAGCTCATGGATGATGCCAAAGCTGCTGGTTCAAAGACTACACTTTGGAAACTACTGCTTTAATAACTCATGCAGGAATATATAGCAGTCAGGCCTAATTTTCAGATTCTTAACATTGGTAGTAACTTCCCTTCTTTTAATTAGTCTGCATTAAGCAAGTCTCCCACTTTTGGTGAGAGCAAAAGAAATGGATGTGATTTGTGAATGAGTTAAGAGCTAATGTTTAGAGTTAGAATATCATTCTTTAAAATGCCATCATTAGTGAACTCAAGTATTTAAGACCCTCAACCATATAAATTAGAAGTAGGGAAAAGTAGAAAAGGCAAAGAGAGAGACTTGAGTAGAGGTAAAAGAGTGGAGATAAAAGAGTAACTGGAACTAGTTAGTCTTGTTTTAATCTTTTAAAGTCTGTCTGGCTTGTTTATACTTGTCAGTGGCAAATATCTCTTCTTATACTATACCAATAGTTTCTGTTGCTAGGCATGCAAAATACTGGTCCTTTTTCTTGTTTCTACTTTTGAATCATTATAAGAAACAGAAGAATATATGTATGAAATGTTTAGTGTACATAAATACATATGTGTGTGTGTCTATCCATTTCCTCTGTTTTTTTGTATTGCTGCATTTAGAATTTGAGGGGAAAGATAATTCTATATGGAGAAAGCTGTGTACGTCAAAATGATCAATTAATTGTTTTCCATGGGACTAGTCATGTGAATTAAAAAAAAATTACTGCATTTTTAAAATGCTTTGTATGGACTATCACAGTTGTAGGCAGTACTTTAGTTGTAAATTACAGTTTGGTTTTTCCGATTTTCTAATATAGTTTTCCAAAAAATGTTGAAAAATGAATATGCTATAAAATAATAGAACACTACACTTAGAATAAAAAAAATCTGATTTCTGTTTCACTCTAACTTTACCTGTATGACCTTGAAGAAGTCACTCATTCTCTGTAGGCGTCACTTGTAAAAATGATTTTGACTAGATAATAAAGTCCGTTTCTACTTTGAAATTCTATGTTACTTTTCTGTGGTACCTCTCAGCCTTTCTGTTCTTGGTTATGTAGTTGTTTTTTGTCACTTGGGTAGATAGTATTGAGTTGGCTGTATGAAATTTTTTAAAAATAGAGCTACAAAATAAAAATTTAAATTTGTTTTCATAGTTTCTAGCAATATAATTTTTAAACTATGTAAATACAGCATGGCAGAGTATCTCTTTGACAAGCACACGTTGGGAAACAGGGATAATGAGAGCTAAGCCTTAGGCTGTCTTCCCATCGCCACATGGGTGACTTCCCTGGTCACTGAGGCAGTGCATGTATGTTGGGGTGACATTTTCCCTTTTCTATAAGTTGTACCAAAACATCTACTTAACTTCCTTCATTTGTAACATTCCTTCAAACAAAGTAATTTGGTACACCCCAAAAAATAAATAAAAATAAACTACCTAAATACATTTAACATAGCTTTAAAAAGCTAGATATAAGCACATTATCAAACTTATATTACGTAGAATCAATTTTAGAACAGAATACAAAACATAATTTTAAGAAGTCTTGAGTAATGTTCTAATCAGACACTGTAGTCATTTATACTCTGAAATAGAAAAAATTTTAGATGTTTGACACATTTCTATTCCCCTCATCAAAATTGTTTGACATTCTTTAAATCAAAACCTCTTTTTCTTCCTTGACTACTAGGTTTGATATACGTTTGATGAAAGAAGGTCGCATGAAAGGACAAGCTTTCATTGGACTTCCAAATGAAAAAGCAGCAGCAAAAGCCTTAAAGGAAGCTAATGGATATGTTCTTTTTGGAAAACCTATGGTGGTTGTATCCTTTAAACAGCCTGTTCCAAAGACAATGTGTCTTTTAAGCAGAAGGGTATACTTCCAACTAATTTTTATGTTATTGTTAAGAAGTCTCAACACTTGGCATTCTAGCTCCAGATACTCAGTTACAAACATACTTAGCTGAATCAGGTGGTTGTTTAGATTTTTATTGGAGAATAGAGGAACCTCAGCAGCATGGGGTTATTAAAATTTAGCCATGTTTAAACATTTCATTTCTATAGCTCAGTAGTACATTTTTATGCTAAGCCTAAAAGACTATAGTATTCACAAATCCACTAGGAGTCATTAAAAAAAGATATGATCCACTGCAGTTTTACTGTTTTATTTTGTAATTCATATTTCTATTTGAAAATTTACCAAAATATATTATTGATTAAACATTCTGCTTTTAGTAGTTAATGCAGTTTGCAAGATGGAAATCAGAGGGATATATGTAGTGAAGGTCCAGGTGTAAAAAAAATGACTATAAAGAAAAGGTAAATTTTTTACTTTTGCAAATCATGGGGAGCAAGTAGGCACTCAAAAAAATATTTGACATGTCTGAGAGTAGGAAGACAAGTATAAGAAATATATTTTAAAAACTGTACTTCTTGAGCGCCTGGGTGGCTCAGTCGGTTGAACATCCGACTTCGGCTCAGATCGTGATCTCAAGGTTCATGGGTTCAAGCCCCACATCAGGCTCTGTGCTGACAGCTCAGAGCCTGGAGCCTGCTTCGGATTCTGTGTCTCCTATCTCTGCTCCTCCCCTGCTCACGCTCTGCCTCTCTCAAAAATAAATAAACATTAAAAAAATTTAAAAACTGTACTTCTACCCTATATTAGAATGTTCTTAATAATTATTTAGAGAGGATTACTGTCATGTTTGTGAAGGAAACCTTAATTTTTAAATATTAGCAATTTGCTCGATCTGCTAGACCAAAACAAGATTCTAAAGAAGGAAAAAGAAAGTGTTAAAAATTAATAAAGGTAAGTGTGGATATAACATAATAAAAGAACAAACTGTCTTGAGATAAAATTAAGGAAAGATAAAAGCCTGATAGTGATAAATTCAGGTATCTCCTAAGGTTTTTAAAGGATGTGAATCAATTGATCGATCCACCCATGTCTCTATCTCTGTGTCACTGTGCAGTTAATTCTCAGTGAATTTCAAAATTATAACTACCTTATGAATAAAGCCCATATGTATGTAAAAATTTAGTTTGGAGAATGAATTTATGAGAGGAATGAGTCTTTGTCTTAAATCTTTTTCTAGCTAGAGGAAAGCAATGCTTCTTAAACTTTAATATGTATTATGGTATTCTGAAGGTCTGATAAAACAGTTTGCTAGGCTTCCCCTCACCCTCACCCATTTTCTAACTCAGTAGGTCTGGAGTAGGGGTCTTGGGTAGTCAGTCATCCCAGTTTTCCTGTGCTGAGACTGGGAAAGTGTCTACCAAGCCAAGACAAATTGGTCACTCTTAATGGGCCTAAGAATTTGCATTACTAATTATATATGTCACAGAACTATTTACATATGTTTTGAGGCATGAAATTTTTTGCCTTTCCAATAAGTAATTTTAATGCGTACTTAAGAAATTTAATGATTAGAAGTGGTAGAATTAACCATTTTAAGCTTCAAAGTTTGTGTTACATTGTTTGATTTTAGGAAATCAAATGAGTAGAAATACATTCATTTTGTTTTATTTTAAATCTTCCTGCCTTTATAAACTGGAGGAACATGAAATAACTTGGTCAACTTCACTGGTGTTAAGCTGAAAAAAATATAATTAGGGAAAATTTTACAAAATGTTTATTCCTTTTGTGAAATGCCATGATAATTTGAATTTTGTGAAGTATATATCCTGATGTAGTCAGAATTCTTACAAATACCTTAATGGACCAGTTAAAAATAAACAATTTTCAGTGTGTGTTTAAAAAAGTAATTTATTTGTAAATATAATGTGAAAACTGAGAAAAAAAAATTAAACTGAATTCTGCTGTTCTTCTTTAGAAGCATTCCTGCGTAAATACTGCTGTAATACTGTCATACAAAGTGTATCCTTTCTTGTTGTATCCTTTTTGGGGCAGTGTTTTTTGTTCTTCCTAGAAATGTTTTATCACTTTCCCACTCATGGATTCAGAATAAGCAATAGTTTTTTATAATTTTATTCAAATGAGTTATTTTTAAAATTATCAACATTGATTGGACAAATCATTTATGTGGTTTTTTTTTGTTTTGTTTTTTGGGGAGTTTTTTTGTTGTTTGTTTTTTTTGTTGTTTTTTTTTTTTGTTTTTGTTTTTGTTTTTTTGGTTTTTTTGCTTTGTTGCTGAATTTTCTATGCCATTCTTGAGGTTATGTAATTTTTCCAGGGAAAGTTAGTGAATCAGGTCAACGTATTTACTTGGAGAATGTATGCATTTGCTTTAACACAGAAATTAGTCTTGTTTCTTATATTTATGTATTTCCTAAACCTAATTCAGTAACATGCCTTCTGTTTTGTGATGTATCTGGTTTAGGTATTCTATATAATGTGTTGTAAATTTTGTTTGGGGAAAGGATTTTTTTCATTTAAAAAAGTACACATAATGAAAATTAAAATAACTGGATTTCCTTGTCAGTTCCAAATAAGAGGAGCAGACCTCACCTCTGAGGTTTTAATATTGATATGTCTTTTGAGATAGATAGCAAGCAGAAGTATCTTTTTTCCTCTTTCTTTTTCTAAACAAAACAAAAGGAATAAGAAAAGAGGAACAGAGAGGAGAAGACATAATGTTGACTCAGGGTAGCACATTAAGTGAAAAGAAACAATACTGGTAGGTATACATAATAACAATGGTTTCCAGACTAGTTGTTGACTGGTATTACCCAAAACAGTGGTTTTTAATCCTGGCCACATTTTGGAATCACCTGAGAAACTTTTCAAAAATACTGATAAAGAAAAAAGAAAAAAACCCTGAAAAATAACACTATTGCTTAGGTTTCTCTCCATTTTGATTTAATTGGTCTGGCGTACAACATAGATACTGGAATTTTTCAACCCTCCTAATGTGTGACCAAGGTTGAGAACCACTGAGGAAGGATTTTTACATATAAAGGTTCCTGGGCTTTCTCCTAAAACTAATAAATCAGAATTTCTGTGAATGAGACCAAGAATCTAATTCGAAAAGGTTCCTTCAGTAGTTACAAGGGCTGACCAGTTTAGATACTGCTTAGATTAGAATGGTTAGATGCGTAGCCATCCAACCTTCTACAAGTAGGAAAATCAAGAATTAGAGCCTCTACATTTCTTGCAAATCCTGCTATTACTAGTACTATGAAAATAATTCAAAATTCTGTTAATAAATTATCACTCTAAGAGTATGAAAATTTGCAGATGTTGAAATTGCTATTTTTTAATAGAGACAGTTAAAATGTTTTATTTTCTAATGTTATAAATCCATTTCCATATAAGCTGTTTATGTTGACAATCAAAAATTTGTAGTACTGACATGATTCACTAATTTTCTAAATATAAATGTTTTAGCTTTTAGTTATTTTAAAACAATTGAAATGTTTTATAATCATTATTTTTAATGAATTCTTATGGTGTTTTAGGTTCCTTTTGCTTCCATGTCTTCCAACTGCTTTCCAACTTTGAGGAGAAGAAATTGACACCTGGACTATGGAACTGTGCGTAACAGCTTTTAAAGTATATTTAAAAATTAAATCTATATGCATTTAAATCTGTTTATTGGGGATATATTACATGTTATTTTAATCATCTTCCTCATATATAATAAATTATTTTCTTTCCAATAAATGTTCTTAATTTTTCTTTATGTTTAATACATTTGGAAAGTGTAATTTGATAATTACATAAAAATTTTTTCAGGTAAAAAAATTTTTTTTTCAGGTAATTTTACAATACTAAATAGAAATTTTCTTTTATGATTACGGATACAGCTTTTTTTTCCTTCTTACCTGGATACCACTGCACTCACATACTTTTTTTTTTTTTTATACTAATGTTACTTCTTATTTCTTGTAATTATTTTAGGAGTGGTTTGTTTGGCTATGAGTTTTGCTGTTTTTTGTTGTTGCTTGTTTTGTTTTAGTAGTAGGAGATTTTTCCCACTTCAGGGGATTTGTATTCTTGTTCTTAATTGTCTTTTATTTTGGTGCCCCCAAACCTTAAAGGTGTAAATGTTTTCCATACAAAAGTATCCTGTTGTCTTAGTGAAATTAGTTTCAGCTATGTGTTAATATAAAACTTTGATATATTTAATTTGTTTATTAAAAGTGTCCTGTGAATATGTAATAGTAGCTTCATCTTAGAATCACTGCCCAAAGACTTGGGTCTTTGTTAGAATGCTGTTGTGAATCACATTTTATTCCTCATAGCATCGTGAAATAAAGAAAATAGAAATTTTAAAGGTAAGCATTAGAAGTATGGTGAAGTGAATCCGGGAACATGCTTGTGTTTAGATGTCAAATATGTAAAGAAGACTAAGGAATAGGCAGAAGCCAAATGAAGAAGGTATCTCAAGTAGGAAGGGGTGGTCAACTACATCAGATCTGTTCTTAACACACCTCTCTCCTGACAAACTGATTTGATGGATGGAAGAAATGAGAGGAGGTATTAGAGAGAATAGCAGAGAGGAATTTAATATAGTGAGAAATGAAGATGACTGTTAGAAGAGTCTTGCTCTCAAGGGGAATAGAAAAATGTTCTCTTAATCTAGGGAGATACAGTATGAAAAAGGTTTTTGATTTTGTTTTGTTTTATAAAGATTTAGGATATAGCACATTTGTGTGGACTAATCCAGTAGAGGAAAAAGCAAAACCAAGGATGATATAGGAGGGAAAGGGATATTGCTGGAGGTACAGATATGGTGTACAAATAGAAGAGTTAGTTTTAAAGATGGGCATGCAAACATCTCATTAATAGCAACAGAAGGGACAGATTGTGTAAGTCTAAATGGTTATAGTTTGGTAGATACATAGTAGGAGCATGTAGAAGTTGTGTTCTATTTTTTTCAGTGAAATAGGAAGGAAGTAAGATCTTGAAGAGGAAAAGAGTGTTGGATCCAGGGGCAAAAAGGAAGGTGTAAAATAGACACTTGAATGGCAGAGTGAATAGACTTAGAAGGATGGCTAGAAGGTACTTAAGTGGTGTTTTGAAGTCTGTTGTTAATTTAAGTGACACTAGTCAAATAGTTCTATGTTCATTTCCAAGTATTCTAGAATTGGTGCTATCACTAAGTAGACAGAATTGAATTTAATTAGAATTGGAATATTCCTAGGTGAATACAGCCAAGTGGGAGAAATGAAAAAGTGTTGATACACTCAAGGGAATGAGTATAAAGAAGGGGTGTAGAAAGAGATCTGCGTAAAGAGCAAAGTGAGAAAATGAAGGTTAAGACACAATGGAGAAATGGTATGATCAATTACAGATTGCAGTATGATTAAAGATATGTTGGAGTTATATACTAGAGTAAGAAGTACAAATTTGGGAGGTTGAAATAAGAGAGTAAGGTGACTGCAATTGACA
This sequence comes from Panthera uncia, assembly GCF_023721935.1. Taxonomy (NCBI): domain Eukaryota; kingdom Metazoa; phylum Chordata; class Mammalia; order Carnivora; family Felidae; genus Panthera; species Panthera uncia. Next base: position 17,917,768 of record NW_026057585.1, on the reverse strand, counting down.
ATAGTAGAGAGAATACGGTAATTAGTGACTGCAAGTTCCAGGATGTGGACATGGTAGTTGAGTGAAAGCAGAGTCATGGAAAGAGATTAATTAAAGATATTGAGAAACTTGGGTATTAAAAGAAATATCTAAGTGGATTTTGAAATTATTAAGATTTATGACAGGAGCAGTGAGCTAAGAGCTAAATAAAATTATTCCTTAGAACATGTAATTGTGTTAGGTATGCAAAAAACAGTTTTTAAAAATTAATCATAAAACTTTTCTACAGTGACAGGAAGTTCAGGTTAATTTACTGAAAAGTGGTATACTGCAGTGGTTTTATAGATGTATATTCTAACATCACATCTTGTTTCTAAGGCTTAATTGCTTTATGGCCTTGGTCAAGTTATTACCTTCTCTATCAGTTTCCCTGGGCATAATCATAATACTTAGGGTTGTTGTAAAGATGTGTGATGAATATAAAATACTTAACGAGTCTGATATATGTATATCTATATTGTATTCAAATTCTCCATAAATATTAACTCTTGTAGTAGTAGTTGTGGTGGTTCTCAACTCACACCGATTCCAAAGGTGACGTAAACATTCTGAGATCTTAGACAGTCAATTTCTCCACTGTGATGACCAGAACTTCTATTGCCTCTGTTCAGCAGGAAAATTTCCTCTATTATTCAAGTTTCTTCTAGCTGATCTAAGAATTAAATTGACATGAGACATAATTCATAATTTCAAGAAATGTGCTTCTTCAAAATATAATCTTTCAGTAAAACATAAAATGTTCAGTATCAGACTCAAGCTTATCTTTAGTTTCTCTGTAACAAGGAAGCCAAAAGTAGATAAATCTATGTTCAGTAATTAATGTTTCATTATTTTATCATATTTGGAAATGATTTATTAGATATTCCTTAAATTTACCTTAACTCCTCAGTTAGCAAAACTTTTAGGTTTCAGATTACCAAAAAGATTTGGGGACAATATTTTAAAAGTTTACCTAAAACCGTTTTATCTTACCTATATCTGTCTACTTACTTGTTCTTAACAATTAGGTGTAGGTTGCCCACAAAAACAACTCTGTCTGCAGAATCTGACATTATTCTCAGTTTATATTGTTTTGGGCTGACAAGTTTTGCAGTAGAGATTACATGAACTTATTTGACTTTCAGTAAACCCAGGTGGAATAAAAGTATTATTTTAATGCTGATAACTCTAAAGACATGTCTATTTTAATTAAACTAAAACCTTCAGTTAGTTTTAATACCAAATACTTTCCCAGATCACATGAAGTTGAAATTCATTTGGATTTTCTTTTTTATTTTTGAGAAATTTTAGGAATTCAAAATTATTATGTGCTTAATTTTCTTTAAGCAAATTAAACAGAGGTCTTTTACAAATTAATTTTAGCAATACCAACTGGAGTTAGAAACAGCCATATATCTACAATAGATACATATACTGACAAAGGCAGAAGCCTTACAGTTAGCAATATTTGAAGAGAAAAAGGGGCAAGAGAGCCCTTTTGCAGTGTACTTTTTAAAAAGAGCTGCTTTCAGGGGGTGCCCAGGTGGCTCATTTGGTTGAGCCAAATGACTCAACTTTGACTCAGGTCATGATCTCCTGATTCATGAGTTTGAGTTCCACATAGGGCTCTGTACTGACAGCTCAGAGCCTGGAGCCTGCTTCGGATTCTTTGTCTCCCTCTCTGCATCTCCCCAACTTGTGCTCTGTTTCTCTCTCTCGAAAATAAATAAGAATTAAAAAAAAAAAAAGGCCTGCTTCCTTCTTTTTTTCCTTTGCCTTGGTAGTTGTGGGCTGTATTTACACTTCAGAGATATAAGATTTATGACTTTAAGGGACAGAAAAAGAATGTAAAGTGTGTGTGTGTGTGTGTGTGTGTGTGTGTGTGTGTGTGTTTTCTAGGAGTTACAGGATAATTGCTGTTTAGAATTTACCTTTTTCTAAAATACAGGACAATTTTGCTTCAATATCCTGATCTTTATAGTATCTATAAATGTGTCAAGAGGAATAGGTGAGGTTTTGGAATTGGTAGACTGCGGGGGGGTGGGGGGAGGGGGGAGGGGGTGATTTGCTTCTAGAGTTGCATTTTTGGTTTTGTAGAAATTTGGCAGGCAAACTTGTTTCTAATTCCCACAAAGAACTGAATTACAGCTAGAATATCAGGATTGATCAGCCATTTTAACTAAACTTGCCTCTTTAGATCAGGGAGATTTCAACTAAAGTGGGAATCAGAAGATTTATATCTTTGTAAAAAATTCTGTAGAAATTATTTTAACAGAAGCCTTCACAATTCAATGTTGGCTTCTGTTAGCCCCTGAATATCAGCCTTCTGCTGTTCATTTGTAGGAAGGCCATAAGAAATTATGGGCATCTGTTTATTCTGTAGTGGGGAGGTTGTGAGTGGCTACTAATCTTCTAATTTCTTTCTAAATTTGGTGGGATCTTCTGAAAGTGGAGGTAAAAACGGGCTTTGTAATTTTTAAGATTTACTGCTCTCCTAGGGACATGAAATTTTTTCCCCCTGGGTGGGGTGGTTCAGGATATATCTACAAATGATATTGCATAGGAATGCCTACAGCTGGCAGAGCCTGATTACAGAGCTCTGGAAAGTAGGAGTTCTTATGAAACAGGAAAGTGAGCTGTATCACTTGCTTCAGTGCTTTTGTTAAATTCCACTTCACGGGTTTTTATTTAGCATTGACATAAGTAACCTATATACTTTGAATCTAGAGTTTAGGCTGGAGTACTTTTTGTACGGAAAGGGAAGTTAAAATAGGCAGATGGGGCCAGATTTTAAGAAGGGGAATTTACTTTGAATGTAGACATCAGTATTTGTCTTAGGTCTAATTTCTCTTTCATTTTGTCAAGGGAATCCCTAAGGCTCGCAATTATTATACTATTAAGACAAGAGCTCTGTATAAAGAAATTTTTTTGAAACAGCCAATGTGAAGGATTTATTGTCTCACCATTGATGAGTAAGATTTTATTAATTTTATTTATTTATTTAAAAAAACTTATTTTTTTTTTTTTATTTATTTTTGGGACAGAGACAGACAGAGCATGAACGGGGGAGGGGCAGAGAGAGAGGGAGACACAGAATCGGAAACAGGCTCCAGGCTCGGAGCCATCAGCCCAGAGCCTGACGCGGGGCTTGAACTCACGGACCACGAGATCGTGACCTGGCTGAAGTTGGACGCTTAACCGACTGCGCCACCCAGGCGCCCCCGAAAAACTTATTTTTTAATGTTTATTTTTTGACAGAGAGAGAGAGACAGAGCATGAGCGGGTGAGGGGCAGAAAGGGCAGGAGACGTAGAATCTGAAGCAAGCTCCAGGCTCCAAACTGTCGGCGCTGAGCCCAATGCAGGACTCGAACTCATGAACTGCAAAATGATGACCTGAGCCAAAGTCGGATGCATAACTGCTGAGCCACCCAGGCACCCCAAGATCTTACTAATTTTAATAGCAACTCAAACCGATAAGCCTTTTTATGGAAAGACTCCTAGGTGACTTTCTAGACTTAGGCCATGAATGTGAGAGGCATATCTAGAGGGCATAGATGATAGATACAGTTCTCATGATCCCAAAGTTAGCTCCCAGAAATAGTCTAAGGAAGCAAAAACCTTTGTTACAGAGGCAGTGTGGATGAATTTAGTGAAAACAGTGTCTTTGATAGCACACAGAAACCTGAGATACCTCCAATCATAGACCCACTAATCTGTGACACCAGGCAGATGCTACTGGAATGGGACTTTTCAGCAGTAATAAGCAGCAAACCACAAAAGTCCCTTATGGACTGGGACCTTTTATGACTTACCTTTCTGAGAGCTGGCTTGGCTGGACAAAGAGAGTGCTGCTTTCAACTTCATATCTCACATCCTCACTCTCTGTGGCTACCAAGGTGCACCCCAGTAAGTACACCCTCCAGAGTGGTGGAGACCAGAGAGAATATATTCACAGATCACAAATCCAAGTTCTCAAGACATAAAGCAAGACAAAAGGAAAAACCTCATCCAGTTTTTACGTGGGAGACCCACACAGCAAAGTTTGTCAAAACATATGCCAGTCTGATGAGAATTGTGAACTCAGAAGTCTGTAATACTAGTTTGAACAGCAGACTTGTAAGGGCCTTTGCTGATATTCTTAACCTGTAGTAATTCCTTTTTATAACAATGGAGCGACGATCTCTGGGAGGAAATCAGTCAGTAAAAACCAAGAGTACTCTTTACCAAATTAATTCGAATTGCTAAGCCCAAGCAACTATTTCCAAAAATATTTTCTCTCGCTCCTCTAAATTTAGAAAGAAAAAGGACTCATGCCGCTTGTTCCACCGGACCTTGCAGACAGATTGCAGGAGGTTGACATGGTAAGAAATCTTACCTTTTGCCAGCTGTCTCAGATGTGCCAGGATTTCTCAACTACAGCAATCTCAGGGTGAGCAATATTTAGCCAGTTAAAGTTTATCCTGCCAACTAGCCAACTGTTGGGGAGGAAAAAATTTCCTTCAAGATTCTTCTAACTGGTCTAAGAATTAAGCTGACATGAAACAAATTCATAGTAGGAAAAAAACAAATTTTAATTAATGGAGGCCCAATAATAACATGAAGTCTTAAATATTCAAGTTTTATGCTTCTGTACATTTTATGCAGATGTTGCCAGGTGAACTGGGGAGACCCAGGGAGATTCCAGGCCAGGGGGGGCCTCAACCTAGCTGAAGGAGTTGTCAAGAGCTGTCTGTCTTGTCTTGAAAAAACTCAAGGACAGGCACACAACACAGTGGATGAGCGACATAAGCAGGAAAGTTTATTAAACTGAAAAGTATACTCTGGAGATATGAGAGCAAGTGAGCTCAAGAGAGAGCTGTGTGCCTTAGGGGTTGGGTTTCTAACTTTTACTGACAGTTGTTAACTAGGGGGTGGAATATTTATTACTTGGGGCAGGAAGCAGGCTTTTATACTTTTTCTTACTAATTTGGTCTGGGGTTTCCTGTCATGGCATCTGCCATCTTGGGCCTGTCAGGTTTGATCCAGATTCTTGTGGACTGCTACCAGGACAGGCCTCTCTCTGACGTTTCTTTTTTTTTTTTTTTTTTTTTTTTTTTATTTATTTTTGGGACAGAGAGAGACAGAGCATGAACGGGGGAGGGGCAGAGAGAGAGGGAGACACAGAATCGGAAACAGGCTCCAGGCTCCGAGCCATCAGCCCAGAGCCTGACGCGGGGCTCCAACTCACGGACTGCGAGATCGTGACCTGGCTGAAGTCGGACGCTTAACCGACTGCGCCACCCAGGCGCCCCTCTCTCTGACGTTTCTGATAGCTGGCCATGACTTCCTTGTTGCTGGTCTCCAGGTATCCTGTTAGAACCTAACTGCTTACTCCAACACAGACATAAATCAATGAGGAATTGACAAGATAAAGAAAACTTAATTTGGGAGCTTCAAATAGTGAAGGATTCTAAACAGAGTTTAGGCTATGGCTGTAAATTACTAAAACTAACAAGACATGTTCACACAACCTTCATAGCTCTGAATTTCCTATCTCTGGTGATAAAGATACCTCAGGGAGAGTGCCTTTCATTTATTTCCTGCTTTCTGGAGACAAGGTGGGGAGGGGGAGAGCATTCTTAATAATTAGTATGCCAAGGTGGCACATTTTGTGGACAGCCTGTCCTTGGCCTTCACACTTCTTGCCACACTTGGACGATGAGACTTCTTGGCAAGTTTAAGAACTTTGGTGTCCAGGAATTATTAACCTGTTTATGGATAATGCACAACCATCCCACCACTGTGTCTATTTCATAAATTGAGCATATGACCCGAATAGGTCCAATTAGAAGGATTTCCAGGGCTTGTACAGATCTTCCTTCCTTCCTTCCTTCCTTCCTTTCCTTCTTTCTTTTCTTTTTTCTTTTCTTTCTCTTTCTTTCTTTTTCTTTCTTTTCTTTCTCTCTCTCTCTCTCCTTCCTTCCTTCCTTCCTTCCTTCCTTCCTTCCTTCCTTCCTTTCTTTCAACTGGATAGAGCTATACCTGGAGCTGCTAAGCATTATCCTGGTAATTGTGATAATTGTTTGTTATCAGTGAGTTTTTTAAAAAAATCATGGAGAAGTACTAATAATTTAAACCTATACTAAAAACCCTAACAGCTAGTCTGTCATTGAATTTTTTAGTTACTATAAACAAAGTAAACTTTAAATAAGTACTTTTTCCTTTTGCTGGAGGGATTTGGCACCCTTATGGGCTGACTATGGGTCATACATGTTACCCTTAAAGCATAAGGAGTGAAGTTTCATATAAACCACATAAAGTGAGAGTTAGAAAGGGTTTGTTCTTCAGAGGAAAAGCACAGTGCTATGAAATTAAGAAAGTAGGTACTTGACAGCCAAAATCAAATGTTTTACTACAATATACAATATATACTTTTATTTCCATGTGATTTTCCATTTATGCCTTCTACAAAGGCTGGGATTAGTATGAGGGAAGTGAGACCTATAGGGTATAAAATTTAAGTAGTCAGGCACAGAATAATGCAGGTGCTCCTCATCCCAACCTAGCATGGCTCTGCCTCCTACTATAGTAACATAAATGGAATCAGCATAATCCTGATTAGGTAAATCAAAAGGCAGTAGCATTCAGGTTTCTGCTTTAGATGATTTGGAAAGTATATGCTATACAAATAAGACTCCTTTAAAATCAATATCAAGATATATCAAGGCTTTTAAAAGAAGTAAGGGAAAATAATATTTATTGAGCACCTGTACTTACAGTAATTATTTGATCTTCATCACCCTATAAGAAGAGAACATTTCCCATTGTGAGCAATGGAGGAGTTTTTTTTTTTTTTTTTTTAATAAACTTTAGCTGTAAGTTAGTAAGATATTTGTTTTATTTATAACTCACTAATACATATAAAACAAAGAATATTGACCTCAGTATGATTGCTCAGGAGAGGTGATAGCCAACCACATATGTTAGGTACATAAGAGAACTGATGATCTCAGGAGGAATAGTGTTCTCATTCTATTCAGTTCTATCCAAGAACTGAAGTTACTATATATCCTACTCTGACATTTTCTGAAAGGAAGCTGTTATAGAGGTATTGGATTCACATAAAGGCCAGTAAGAAATCTAAAGTAAATGGCTCAAACTCACTAAATATTGAAAAAATACTGGGAAAGGGAGAACCTGTATGCAACAAGCATAAGCTTTAATGCCTTGGGGTGAAGTTAGGAGATGAATCAACATGTTAGAACATCTGTGATTAAAAGGGGTTACATCTATTAGAAACTACATCAACTGAAAATGAGAAAAGGGGTATTTGACTATACGAGAAATGTTAATTTTTTTAAATTATGATATAGTACTGATACACTAGGATATTTGAAAATCTTAAGAATTCAAGAAGCAAGTCTGAGCAAGAGGTAATTTATTGTATGAAACTTCAGAGCTTAGAAAAAGATGCATAAAATACCATTAAATAATATTTATGGAGGCATTTAATATCTTGCTGTGGGAGAAAAGGGTGGAAGGAAAGATTGAGGTTTGGATAGCTCTATATATTGTACATTTCTTTTAAAAAGTTATTTGAAGAATATTTTGGTAAAATATTAACATCTGTTAAATCTGGGTCTTGGGACATGGGGTCTGTAATTTGTTGTTGTTGTTTTGCATCTTTCTGTATGACCTATATCACAACTTAAAATAAAATAGTGGAACACCTCTAATCCAGTGTTTTGCAGCTATGTTTTCATATGCCCTCCCCAAAGGAACATTTTTAGAATTTTTTTCACTAATCACTCTACATGAAATTTTAATATCACAGTATACTTTTTGTTTTTGAACTGTATGTTTACCTGTTATGCATAAATAGTAAGATTTTTCTTCCTTTCCATCCCAAGAACTAAACAACAGTGATTCATTTGGAAGACACATGATTTGGTACTGATAAAACATTAATAAGTTCAAAACCTTAACAGATCATATAAAGTATATTGTCTGACCTTAGTTGAACTAAATTAGGTATCAGTAACAGAAAAAATGTGAAAAATGTTCAAATTTCTGGATATTAATATTTCTAAATAACGTGGATCAAGACAATTCTTAATGGAAATTAAAAAGTATTTGAACTGAATGAAAGTGAAAATTCATAAAAAATTTGTGGAATATACCAAAAGAGTGTTTAGTGAGAATTTGCTTATATTAGAAAAGAAGAAAAATCAGATTTATGATTCAGTTTTCCACCTTAAGTAACTAGAAAAAGAAGAGCAAATTAAACCCAGAACAATCAGAAAGAGGAAATAATAAATAAATCAGTGAAATTGTAAGCAGAACAGTAGAAAGTATTGTAAACAAAACTAATGCCTAAAAGATCAATAACACTGAGAAAGTTCTGGCCAAATTGCAAAGAAAAAATACCCCCAAAGTTGTAAGAAAATATTTAGAATATTTTGAAAATGTGTTTCCATAAATTTACAACTTTGATGAAATAGGCCAATGTCATAAAAGTGACAAAATATCAAAGCTTGTTCAAGAAGTAGGTAACCTGAACAATCCTATAGCTACTTAATAAATTTACTTTGTAGTTAAAATCTTTCTGCAAAGAAAACTAAAGGCCTAGATAGATAGCTTCACTGGTGAAATTTGCTAAACATTAATGAGGAAACCAACAATTCTATACAAGAGAATACTTCCAAATTCATTTTATGAGTCCTGTATTACCCTGATGCTAAAACAAGACAGGATACAAGAAAACTACATATCAATATTTCACATGAGTGTAGATTCAAAATATTAAGTTGAATCAAGTAATGTGTAAAGAGTTTTATAAATCATGACCAAATGCAGTTTTTCTTGGGAAATACAGGCTAGCCCAACCTTTGAAAATCAGTAAAAGTAATCCATATCAAGAGGCTAAGGTGGAAAAAAAACAAAACATGATCATCTTAATAAATGAAAGGAAAGCATTTGATAGACATTCATTCTTAATAAAATCTTAGTAATAATAGGACTAGAAAAGAGCTTCCTAAATCTGGTAAATAGTGTTTACAAAACATACAGATGTCCTGATGGTGGCTAAAAACTAATTCTTTCCCCCAAGATTGAGAACAAAATGAGAAAGTGCACACTAATCTCCCCACTTCAATATCTACTGATAGCCAGTGCATAAAACAAAAACCATACAAATTGGAAATATATAAAGTCCCCATTCAGAGATGACTTGATTATAGAAAATCCCAAAGACTTAAAAAGCCTACAACTAATAAGTGAGGTAAGCAAGGTTGCAAGGTTAAAAGTCAATGAACAACTGGATATTGAATTTTTTTCTAAAAATACCATTTGCAATAGTATCAAATAATAAATCTACATAATATGTACTAAACCTACAACCCTTCACCAGTTTTGATAATGAAAAGTGACTAAATAAATGGGGAGAGATAGATACTGTGTACATGAGTCAAAAGACTCATGATTCTTAAGGTTATCAACTCTTCCCCAGTTGATTCATTACTACTCAAAAATCCTAGCAGTATATTTTGTGATATTTCCAACATGATTTAAATTTCTTTAGAAAAGGAATAGAACTAGAATAGCCAGTGCAATTTTGAAAAAAAAAAAATCTTTTAAATTGCATAACTTAGACTACCTAATTCTAAGACTTATTACAAACAAGTTAGTGTGGTATTGGCAAAAAGATGGACACACATATCACTGGAACAGAAAAGTCCAGAAATAGACTCACACATGTACAGTAATTTTTTACAAAGGTGAGAAAACAATTCAGTGGAGAAAGTATGGTCATTTCAACATGCTGCTAGAATAATTGGACATCCATAAGCTAAAAAATAAAAACCTCTGTACATTGCTTTCACTTTACACAAAAATCTCTTCAAAAATGAATCATAGTCCTAAACATAAAGTGTAAAACTATAGAACTCCTAGGGGGAAAACAATAGGATGAAGTCTGTATGACCTTGCTTAGACAAGTTCTTAAGTACAACATGCTAAGAAGGAAGGAAGGAAAGGAAGAAAGAATTGGTTTCTGTTAAATAAAAATCTTGTATTTTTCAGAAGACACTGCTAAGAAAATGAAAAGGCAAGCCACAGACTGAAAAAGTTTTGCAAAACATATATTTGAGTTTTATCCAGAATATATAAAGGACTTTCAAAACTAAATAAGAAAAAAATAGCCCCCCCCAAAGGATAATAAATCTGAAGATCCTTTACCAAAGACAGATGGCAAATAAGCACGTGAAAAGATGCACATCATTAGTCCTTAGATAAATGTAAAACAGCCGCAGTAATATAGCACCGTACACCTATTAGAATGGCTTAAAACGAATTCCAACAGTAGCAACAATTGCCAAGAATGGAGCACTATAGCTTTCGTACATTGCTGGTGGAAGTACAAGATGGTACAGCTGCTTTGCCACAGTTTGAAGAAGTTTGTTATAAAGTTAAATGTACACTTATATGTGATCTAGCTTTCACACTTCAGACTATTTAAAAGGAACAAAAAACTGTTCTCACACAAAAAACTTGTATGTGAAAGGATTCTGGAAACATGGTAGGGAAGCACCAGGAATCCGTCTCCCCAACTAGATGACAATTGCACTGGTAAGTATTTATTTGATGTAACTATTTTGGAACTCTGGAGTCTATTGAAGCCTTGCAACTTAACATGGGAAAGCTCTCACAGTAAATAACAAGTTAATTCAATTCAAATTTAGCTCTTAACAGAGTAGCAGTTACCTATTAACCAACCCCAGCCATATAGCCGGCAGCTCTGCATGTATTCCTGGAGCAGCTTGTGCACAGCTAGTGGGAGCCAGAGTAGACAAAAAGAACCTTCACCTCCAAATATTGGGTATCAGTGCTGATGGCTGATTTCTGTTTTTGATCATGGAGGTAAAGAATTGAGAAACCATGTTTGTTCTACCTCTTTCCATTGTAAGCAACCCCCCAACCCCTTATGAAGTGACTTCCAAGGGTATAAAAGGACTGATCCTCCTATATTCCCCCTGTTTTTCTTTGTTTTCCTTTCTGTTTCTGTTTCTTTTCCTTTCTTTTTTCTTTTTCTTTCTGTTTGTCTTTTTTTTTTTTTCCCTTTAGAGAGCTAGACATTAAAGACTAGATATTCAAAAACCGCATATATCGGGGCGCCTGAATGGCTCAGTCGGTTAAGTGTCTGACTTCAGGTCATGATCTTGTGGTTTGTGAGTTTGAGCCCGCCTCAGGCTCTGTGCTAACAGCTCAGAGCCTGGAGCCTGCTTTGGATTCTGTGTCTCGCTCTCTCTCTGCCCCTCCCCTGCTGACACTCTGTCTCTGTCTCTCAAAAATGAATAAATGTTAAAAAAATTAAGAAAAAAATGCATATATGGGAAAAATTAGAAATTGACCACAAATACCCAAGGAAAGACTCAAACAATATCTGAGAAGACCTTAGGTTTTATACCTCAGGCTGATCCTTAGCACAGAGACAGCAAAAAACAATAAAAAACTAAAACAGTAACAACAACAACAACAACCAAAAAACCCCTCAGTAAATCCTAGGGAAAGAAAAGAATCTGATTTTCAGAATTAAGATATTGTTAGGTTAAAGTGTCATTTTCAACAGAAAACCAGAAGACAGAATAAAAATCAGGAAAGTATGACCTATTCAAAAGGGAAACAAAAAACAGAAACTGTCCCTGAAGTAGACCTGATGGCATTTACAAGAGAAAGACTTTAAAACAACCTGTAACGATGCTCAAAAGATTAAAGGAAGATGCACAGAAAGCTAGGAAAAAAACAAACCTGACTGAAAAGGACAATAAATGGAATGAAAAAGTCTCTAGAGGAATTCCAAGGAAGATGTGAATAGGCAGAAGGAAGAATCAACAACCCAGATGAGAGAACAATGATTAAGTCTGAAGAACAGAAGCAAAAAAGATTGAAGAAAAATGAACGGAGCATAAGGGATCTGTGGAACACCAGCAAACAGATGTATATACACTATGGGAGTCCCAGAAAAGGAGAGAAAATGACAGAATATTTGAAAAATAATGGCTGAAAACTTCCTAAATCCGATGAAAATTATGAATATAGAGATCCAAGAGCTCAACAAATTTCCAGTAAGATGAAATCAGAGACCCATATCAAGACACACCATAATCAGACTTTCAAGACAAAGACAGAGTGTTGAAAACAGCAAGAAAGAAGTGAATTGTTAAATGCAGGAGATCCTCAATGAGATTATCAGCAGATTTTTTTTTCTCAGAAACTTTGGAAAACAGTAGGCAATAGGCTGATAGATACAAAGTGCTAAAAAAAGAAGAAAAAAAAAAAACCTCTCAACCAGATATCCTATATCTAGCAAAACCATTCTTCAAAAGTGAGGGAGAGGGCTCCTGGGTTGCTCGGTTAGTTAAGCATCCCAACTTCGGCTCAGATCATGATCTTGTGGTTTGTGGTTCATGTCCGTGCTGACAGCTCAGAACCTGCTATGGATTCTGTGTCTGTCTCTTTCTGCCACTTCTCTACTCATGCTCTGTCTCTCAAGAATAAATACATGTTTAACAAATTTGAAAAAAAGGGAGAAATTAAGACAATCCCAAATAAAGTTGAGAGAATTTGTTACCATTGGACCTGCCCTGCAAGAAATACTCAAGGGAGTCTTGCAGAGTCAACTTAAAAGACACTAGACAGTAATTCAAAGCTGTTTGGAGAAATACAGATCTCAATAAAGGAAAATATATGGGCAATTATAAAAGCCAATATTATAATAGTGGTCTATACACCTGTTTTCTACACAATTTAAGAGACGAATACATTTTTTAAACAATTAATTAATTTATAAACCAGCATTGTAACTGTGGTTAGTAACCACAGTTTGTTTTCTACATACTTTGAGACGAATGATATTTAAAATAATTATGTTTTGGGGTACACATGTATGAAAATGTAATTTGGAGGACTTCAACAATGAAAAGTGACGACAGAACTGTAAAGGCAGAGGTTTTGTATGTTATTGAATTTAGTAAGTGTTAAAACTTTAGAATGTTAAATGTAAACCCCATGGTAATTACAAAAGCTACAGAATAAACTCAAAAGGAAATGAGAAAGTAAACGTCACTACAAAAAATCAACGTAAGACATTAATAAGGCAGGAAATGACACCAAAAAAGCCATAGCGCATATAGAAAATAGACAAAATGACAGAAGTCCCTCTTTTTAGTAAGTACCTTAAGTATAAATGAATTCAACTCTTCAAAACTCAACAGTTGCAAGAATATATGAAAACACAATTCAACTATATTATGTCTACAAGAGACACACTTTAGATCCAAAGACACAAAAATATTTAAAATGAAAGGATGGGAAAAGATACTGCATACAAATAGTAATCAAAAGAGCAGGGCTGGCTTTACTAATATCAGACAAGATAGACTTTAAATCAGAAAGATTGCAAGAGACAAGAACATTAAATTTTAATAAAAGAGCAAAAGGATATAGCAACTGTAAACTTTTATGCACCTAATGACAATCAAAAAATATATGAAGTAAAACTGACAGAATTGAAGGGTAAAATATTCAATTTTACACTAATAGTTCAAAACTTTAGTACTCCCCTTATGACAATGGATAGAATGTGACAGAAGATAAGGATATAGAGGACTCGCACAATAAACTAACTAGAACTAACATATACGGAACACTCTACCTACAACAACAGCATACACATTCTTCTCAAATGCACATGGGACATTTTCTAGGGTAGACCATGTATCAAGCTACAAATTAAGTTTCAATAGATCTATAAAAAGAGATGTACAAAGTATGTTGTCTGACTACAGCAGGATTAAATTAGAAATCAATAATGGAAGAAAAGTTGGAAAATTCACTTTACCACTGACATTAAATGAAATTCTTGAACAACCAGTGGGTCAAAGAAGAAGTCACATGGGAAATTAGAAACTAGTTGAGACAATTGAAAACCCAAATAATGTACCAAAACTAGGGGATGCAGCAAAAGTGGTGCTAAAGGAAGAATTTATTGTTATAAATCACACTAAAAAAGAAATATCTCAAATCAACAAGCTAACTTTACAACTTAAGGAACTAGAAAAAGAATCCAAAGCTAGTAGAAGGAAGGAAATAATAGAGATAAATGAAATAGAGGATAAAAAAGTAATAGAAATCAATGAAACCAAAAGTTAATTGTTGAAAAACATCAACAAACTTGACACACTTACAATGGGTAGACTAATAAAGACTTACTAAAATCAGAAATGAAAGTGGGTACATTACTCCAGATTCTACAGAAATAAAAAGGATTATAAGAGTATGATGAACAATTCTACTCAAACTGGATAACTAGGCAAAATTGACAAACTCCTAGAAATACAAAACTTACTAAGACTAAATTATGCACAAAAATAGACCTATAGCTAATAAGGAGATTGCACTGGTAACCAAAATCTGACAATGAAACACTGTGGAACTGATGGCTTTACTTTTGAGTTCTAGCAAACATAAAGGAGAGAGAATGCCAGTCCTTCCTGACCTTTTCCCAAAAATTGAAGAGGAGAGAACACTTCTTGCCTCATGCTATGAGACTAAAATTACCCTAATAGCAAAGCTTACTCACTACAAGAGAAAAAACACAAACCACTATCCCTTATGTACATTGATGTGAAAATTTTTTTTTTTCATCCAAATACTAGCAAACTAAATTCAGCAGCATACTAAAAGAATTACACATCATGACCAAGTGGGATCTATTCCTACCACTGAGTGGTTCAGTAGTCTAAGCATTTAACTCTTGATTTCTGCTCAGGCCATGATCTCGTAGTTCATGAGTTCAAGCCCCACGTCAGGCTCCATGCAGTCAGGGTGGAGCCTTTTTGGGATTCTCTCACCCTTTCTTTCTGCCCCTCCCCTGCTTGCAGGCATGTGTGTACTCTCTCAATCAATCAATCAATCAATCAATAAAGGACAGAAACCACATGGTCATCTCAAATTATATAGAAAAAGCATTTCACAAACTTTAATACTTTCTCATGATAAAAACATTCAACAAACTGGGAATAGAAGGAAACTGCCTCAGCATAATGAAAGCCATATATGAAAAACCCACAGTGAACATCATACTCCATGCTGAAAAGCAGGGAAAAATTTTCCTCTACAATCAGGAACAAGTTAAGGATTCCCACTTTCACCATTTCTCTTCAACATAGTGCTGGAAATTCTAGCCAGGGGTGTGGGGATGGAGGCAGGGAAAGCATTCAAATTGAAAAGGAAGAAGTGAAATTATCTCTGTTCACAGATGGTATGGTCTTCAGCATTATTGAGTTATAATTGAGAAATAAATTTTTAAGATAGTTAAAGTGTACAGTGTGATGATTTAATATACATATACATTGTGGAAAGAATCTGCCCCCCCCAATTGAGTTAATTAATATATCCATCATCTGACATATTTACCTTTAAGTTCTGTCCACAAATTTCAATTACAGAGTGTGTTACCAAGTATAGTCACCATGTTATACATTAGGTCCTCAGACTTTATTCATTTTATAACTGCAAGTTTATACTCTACCAACTGTTTTTGTATTTCTGCCATCCTCCAGTTCCTGTTAACCACTTTTCTACTCTCTGACTATAGTTTTGACTTTTTTTTTTTTCCTTTTTTTTAGATTCCACTTACAAGTGATACTGTGCCGTATTTTTCTTTCTGTGTCTGGCTTAGTTCACTTAGCATAATGCCCTTCACGTTCATCCATGTTGTCACAAATTACTGGGATTGGTGGATCATATAGTAATTCTATTTTTAGTTTTTTGAGGAACCTCAAAACTATGTTTTCCACTATGTTTTCCATAGTGGTTGTACTCCTTTACACTGTCATCTACAATGTAGAGGGGTTCTCTTTTTTTCACATCCTTGCCAGCATTTATTATCTCTTATCTATTTTATGATAATCATTCTAACAGGTGTGAGGTATTAGTTCTCTGTGGTTTTGATTTGCATTTTCCTGATGATTAATGATGTTGAGCATCTTTTCATGTACCAGTTTCCTTTTTGTATGTCTTTTTTGGAAAAATGTCTATTTAGGCCCTATTTCCACTTTTTGTTTTATTGAGTTTTATTTTATCAAGTTGTAAATATCTTATATTAGAAAATCATAAAGATTCCATTACAAAACTTGTCAGAATTAATAAATTCAGTAAAGTAGTAGGATACAAAATCAACATGCAAAAATCAGTTGCATTTTGGGGTGCCTGGATGGCTCAAACATCTGACTCTTAATTTTAACTCATGTCATGATCCCACAGTTCATTAGTTTGAGCCCTGTATTGGGATTTTTTCCAAGCCCAATCCAAGCCCTGCTTGGGATTTTTTCTCTCTCCCCGCCCCCCCACTGCCGTCCCTCCCACATGTTCTCTAAATAAATAAATAAATAAATAATAGGTAAACAAATAAATAAATAGGCAAATAAACAACTAAACTTAAAAAAAATTAGTTGCATTTCTGTATACTAATGAACAATCTGAAAAGGAAATTATGGAAAAAATTACATTTGTAATAGCATGAAAAAGAATAAAATACTTAGGAATTAACCAAAGAGGTGAAAACTCATATGATGGAAACTATAAAACATTGCTGAAAAAAGTTAAAGAAGACATAAATTGAAACACTTCTTATTTTCATGGAATGGAATACTTAATAGTATTAAAATGTTAATACACTCAAATGTGATCTACAAATTCAATACAATCTCTATAAAAATCCCACTGGCTTTTCATTTTTAATAGAAAATCCTATCCTAAAATTCATATCTTAAGGGACCCTGAGTAGCCAAAACAATCTTGAGAAAGTAGAACAAAACTGGAGGACTCACTTCTGGTTTCAAAACCTACAACAAGGAGTACCTGAGTGGCTCAGTCAGTTAAGTTTCCAACTCTTGATTTCGGCTCAGGTCATGATCTTACAGTTCATGGGATTGAGCCCACATCAGGCTCTGTGCTGACAGCACGGGGCCTCCTTGGGATTCTGTCTGTCTCTCTGTGCCTTCTCACTTGTGTGTTCATGCTCTCTCTCTCTCTCAAAATAAATAAACATTTTTAAAAAAATCTACTACAAGCCTATAGTAATCAAAACATTGTGGTACTGGCATAAAGGCAGACATATAAACCCATGGAATAGAATAAAATCCAGAAATGTATCCTTACATACATGTTCAAATGGTCTTGACAAGGGTGATGCCAAGACCATTCAGTGGGAAAGGTCTGTCTTTTCAACAAATGGTGGTGAGAGAACTGGGTATCCACATGCGAAAGATTGAATATGGACCTTTACCTAAGACTGTATATAAAAATTAAATCAAAATGGATCAAAATACAAAAATTTAAGAACTAAAAAACCTCCTAAAATAAAGCAAAAGCTCATAACATTTGATTTGACAGTGATGCATTAGATACAATGCCAAAGGCATAGGTAACAAGAAAAAATAGACAAATTGGACTTCACAAAATTTTTAAAAATGTGTATATCAAAAGATGTACACAGAATGAGAGAAAATATTTGCAAATCATAAATCTGATACAGGATTCATATCCAGAAAACATAGAGAACACCTAAAATTCAACAACAAAAAAGTCAACCTAATTTTAAAATGGGCAAAGAATTTGGGGTGCCTGGGTGGCTCAGTCGGTTAAGCATCTGACTACAGCTCAGGTCATGATCTTGCGGTTCATGACTTAGAGCCCCGCATCAGGCTCTGTGCTGACAGCTCAGAGCCTGGAGCCTACTTCAGATTCTGTGTCTCCCTCTCTCTGTGTTCCTCCCCTACTTATGCTCTGTCTCTCTCTCAAAAATTAAATAAACACATTTAAAAAATTATTTTAAAAATGGACAAATAATTTGAATAGAGTTTTCTCCAAAGAATATGTATAAATGTTTAATATGCACATAAGTACCACCTCACATTCAGGATGTCTATCAAAACAAAAACAGGAAACAAATGTTTATGAGGATGTGGCAAAATTGAACCCTGTGCATTGTTGGTGGGAATGTAAAATGGTATAGCTGCTGTGGAAAATGGTGTGGCAGTTTTTAGTAAATTTAAAATAGAATTACCATATGATTCAGCCGTTCCACTTCTGGAATATATACCCAAGAGAATTGAAAGCAAGTTCTCAAAGTGATATTTGTGCACCCATGTTCATAACAGCATTATTTATAATAGCCAAAAAGGTGGAAGCAACACAAGAGTACATCAGTAGATGAATGGATAAGTTGCATGTGGTCTATCCATACAAGGGAATATTATTCAGTCTTTAATAAGAATGAAATTTTGCCATATGCTATAGTGGAGATAAACTTTGGTGAAATTATAATAAATAAACTAAGCCACTCACAAAAAGACAAATGTTGTATGATTTCACAATATGGGGTACTTGGAGTAGTCAAAATCACAGAGAAAGCTGAATAGAAGTTGCCAGGGGCTGGAGAGAAGGAGCAGTGGAGAGTTTCTAGCAGTTTGTTTGTTTGTTTGTTTGTTTGTTTGTTTGTGTGTTTCAAGTGTTTATTTATTTTGAGAGAGCATGAGCCAAGGAGGGGCAGAGAAAGAGAATCCCAAGCAGGCTCTGCACTGACAATGCAGGGCTTGATCTCACAAAGCATGAGACCATGACCTGAGCTAAAATCAAGAGGTGGACCCTTAACAGCCTGAGCCACCCAAGTGCCCCTCAAGTTTCTGTTTAATGGGTAAAGGGTTTCAGTTCTTCAAAATGAAAAGAGCTATAGAGATTGATGGTGGTGATGTTTGCACAACATTGTGAATATACTACACTGAACTGTACATTTAACAAAAATTAAGATGGTAAACTTTTTATATATATTTTACCACAATATAAAAATTTTAATAAAAAAAATAACCTGTATGTGAACATTTAGAGTGGCCTTATTCATCATTCTCCAAAGTGAAAACAACCCAAAATGTTCTTCAAGTATCGTACCTCTATATGAAATACTAATGACTGATACATGTGACGGTATGGATATATCTCAAGTGCATCATGTTCAGTAAAAGAAGCCAGACTCAGAAAGTCACACAGTGTGTGGCTCCATTTTCATGAAATCATATAAAGATAAAACTATAGTACAGAGACCTGATGAGCCAGAGGCTAGGTGTGGGTGGATGAATTGACTACAAAGGGATGAAGGTATTTTGGGGTATGATGGAATATTGCATATTGTGGTTGAGATGGATATATGTACACATTTATTAAAACTCAGATTTATACATTAGAAAAAAAAAAGAACTTTACTGGATTACTTATAGGTTGCTAGTGGGAGTATAAAGTGATACAATCATTTTGGAAATAGTTTGACTATCTTTATAAACTTTACATATACTTAGTTTTTAAATTTTTTAAAATGTTTTTATTTTTGAAGGAGAGAGAGAGAGAGAGACAGAGCATGAGTGGGGGAGGAGCAGGGAGAGAGGGAGACAGAATTCGAAGCAGGCTCCAGGCTCTGAGCTGTCAGCACAGAGCCCAATGTGGGGCTCGAACCCACAAACTGTGAGATCATGACCTGAACCGAAGCCGGATGCTCAACTGACTGAGCCACCCAGGTGCCCCCACTTTACATATACTTATAATAAGAATGAACACTTTTACATTTAGGTATTAATCCATGTGATATGAAAATACATGTCTATAAAAAGTCTTGTTTATCCTTGTTCACAGCAGCTTTATACATCATTGCCAAAACATGTAAATCTAAATGGCCATCAACACATTAGATAAACAAATGATGGTACATGTATATAATAGACTACCACCCAGCAATATAAAGAAACGGACTACTGTAATATATTTTTTATAAATGCTGTCTGATCCAATTTTGAGGCCCTGACTACAGGTCAATCAGACTTTCTTGGGCATCTGATTAAGTCCACATCCCAAACAACTTCCCTTATCAGACTTTCACACTCTGGGTCACGTCACTGTATACCTTCCCTAATCACCCAAGGGCCAGGTACTAGACAACCAGGAGTATCTTTCTACCCTGGAACCCACTGAAATTATTAAAAGTAGACATCCTAAGCTTGCCTACCCTCCTTCACCCATTTCTTCCTGTAGAAACCATAAAAAAGGAACTTGCTCATAGTTTCCTTTCCTTCTTCTGCTTGGTGACCAACTCTGGTGCTTCCCCTGAGTGGCCCTGTGTGATGTCCTGTTTCTCCTCAGGGTACTGTGAGCATAACAAACTGTAAAACCTCCTGGTTTCTCTCTCTTGATCTGAGTCGGACCTCACTATACCAAATCCACAATAATATATATAAACAACTACTGATACACAAAAGAGCACATACTTGTATTCGTTTCCTATGGCTATTATAACAAATTACCATAATCTTCATGGCTTAAAACAACAGAAATTTACACTTTTACAGTTCTGGGCGCCAGAAATCTAAAATCTTTTCACTGATCAAGGTGTTGGCAGGGCCATGCAACCTCTAGAGGCTCTAAGGAAAAAGCAAGCCTTCTTTCTTCCAGCTTTGGTGGCTGCCAGCATTCCCTGACTTGTGACTGCATCACTCCAATCTATGCCTCCATGGTATTGACTCTCTTTCTTCCTCTTTCTTATAAGATACATATGGTTTTCAGAACCCACTGGGATAATTCAGGTTACTCTATTCATCTCAAGATCCTTAACTTAATTACATCTGCAAAGACTTTTTCCAAACAAGGAAACATTTATAGGTTCTAGGGAATAGGGCCTGCTACCTTTTTAAAAAGTGTTTATTTATTTAAAAAGTTTTAATAGTCTTTATTTTTTTAAAAGCAGTTTTAGCTTCAAAGCAAAATTGAGAGAAACTACAGAGTTCACATATAATCCCTGCCCTCACACATGTAAAACTTCCCCTACTATCAACATCCTGCATTAGAATGGTACATTAATTGTAATTAATGTACCTACATTGACACATTATTATCACTCAAAGTTTACATTAAGGGTTATTCTTGGCATTGTACATTTTATGTGGTTTTACAAATGCATAATATATATCCGCCATTATACAGGATAAATCCACTGCTCTGAAAATTCTCTGAGTTCCACCTATTTATTCCTCCTTCCCCCTAACTTCTGACAACTACTAATCTTTTTACTGTTTCCAAACTGTTGCCTTTTCCAGAATGTCAAGTTATATTTGTCAAATGTAGCTTTTTCATATTGTTTTTTTTTTCACTTTGTAATATGCATACAGGCTCCTCCATATCTTTTCATGGCTTGATAGCTCATTTCTTTTTAGCACAGAATAAATTTGCCTTGTCTGGATGTAACATGGTTTATTTATCCACTCACCTACTGAAGGATATGTTGTTGCTTTGAAGTTTTGGCAATTATAAATAAAGCTGCTATAAGCATCTGTATGTATGCTTTTTTGTGGATATAAGTTTTCCACTCATTTGGGTAAATACCAAGGAGCATGATTGCTGGATTATATGGTGAGAGTGTGTTTAGTTTTGTAAGAAACTGCCAAATTGCCTCCCAAGGTGTTTGTACCATTTTGCATTTGCTCCAGCAATGAATGAGAATTCCTGTTGCTGCACATCCTTCTTCACAGTTGTTGTTGTAGGTGTTCTGGATTTTTGTCACTCTAATCAGTGTGTAATGATATCTTATTGTTTTAATATGCAATTCCCTAATGACATATGATATTGAGCATCTTTTCATATGCTTGCTTGCCATCTGTATATCTTCTTTGGTGTTTGTTTAGATATTTTGCTCATTCTTTAATTGCATTGTTCATTTTTTTGTTGATTTTTGAAAGTTCTTTGTATATTTTGTGTGATAATCCTCATCAGATATGTCTCATGTATATATTTTCTCCCAGTCTGTGGCTTTTCTTCTGATCCTCTTGACATAGAAGTTTTAAATTTTAATGAAATCAAGCTTATCAATTATTTCATCCATCCATTGTGCCTTTGGTGTTGTATCTAAAAAGTGATCATCAAATCCAAGACTATCTAGATTTTCTCCTATATTATCTTTTGGAAGTTTTATAGTATGCATTTTAAATGTATGTCTATAGTTAATTTTGAGTTAATTTTTGTAGAAGTATGTAAAGTCTGTGTCCAGAAACCCGCCCCTGCCCCCTTTATTGTTGAAAAGATGGTCTTTTGTCCATTGTATTGCCTTTACTATTTTGTTAAAGATCAGTTGACTATAGCTGTGGCTCTATTTTTAGGATCTTTATTCTGTTCCATTGATTTGTCTTTTTTTTCATTTTTATTTTTTTATTTTATTTTATTTTATTTTATTTTATTTTTTGCCAATACTGTTCTCCTGAATACTATAGATTCATAGTGTCTTAAAGTCAGGTAATGTCAATCTTCTGACTGTTGTTCTTAAATATTGTGTTTTTCTGTCTCTTTAATCTCCATATAAATGTTAGAATCTGTAGATATCCACAAAATAACTTGTTAGTATTTTTAGTGGGATTGTATTGAATCTATAAATCAAATTGGGAAGAACTAGTATCTTGACAATACTGAGTCTTTTTACCTATGGATATGGAATATCTCTTCATTTATGTAGTTCTTCCTTGATTTTGTTCATCAGAGTTTTGTAATTTTCTTCATATAGATATTGCATATATCTTGTTAGATTTTTACCTAAGTATTTCATTTTGGGGGGCTGCTAATAATAAGATATGAACAATATAGAAGACTAAGAGACAGAATGGATAGAATGAAAACTATCATATATTCACTTGTAGTCCAAAAGAAGCAAAATAAATAAATGGATTGTGGAGAGCATGGCTATATAAAGTATGCCTTTAGAATTTCCTAGATCTGGTAAGATACACACACACACACACACACACACACACACACACTTCCAAGAATACACGAAAAATTTTTTAAAACCCATATTTAGACATAACACAGAGAATATTTTTAAAGCAGAAAAATTTTTAAGAAGGAGAAAAAAAGGATTTCCTTCATGGAATATCAATTAGACTGACATCTGACTTCTCTATAGCATCAAAGGAAGCCAGATGTCTGTAGAATATACTCAAAGTAGTGAAAGAAAATAGCTTCTATAATTTTACCCGGAGAAAGTAGTTTTGAGGAATAAAGATAAAACAAAGACATTTTGGCTGACTAATACTCCATAACATTTATACATCACCTTCTCCATTCATTCATTGAGGGACTCTTAGCTCATTTCCATATTTTGGCTATTGTGAATAATGCTTACAGTAAACATAGGAGTACAGATATGTATCTTGGAAATCCTGGTTTTATTTCCTTTGGGCATATACCCAGAAATGGAATTGATGGGTCATATTGTAGATCTATTTTTAACTTTGAGAAAGCTCCATATTGTTTTCCACAGTGGTTGAATCAAGGGTACCCTTTTCTGCACATTTTTGCCAACACTTACTATCTTTTGCCTTCTTGATGATAACTATTCTAACAATTGTGAGGTAACATCTCATTGTGGTTTTGATTTACATTTCCATGTTGGTTCATGATTTTGACCATTTTTTTATGTGCCTGTTGACATTTTGGATGTCTTCTTTGGGAAAATATCTATTTAGTTATGCCCATTTTTAAATTAGATTGTTTTTTCATTAAACAAATGATGTCAGTTTTTATCTTTTAACGTTTTGAATATTTCATTACATTCTCACCTGCCCTATAGAGTTTCAGGTTAAAAGTCCACAGATAGTTTAATGGGAGTATTTTTGTAGACTGCTTTCTTTGATATCCCTGGCTGCCTTTAAGATTCTTTATAACTGATTTTTAACAGCTTTTAATAAAGTGTCTTGGACATGGTCTTTTTCCATTGAAATAATAGGGTATTCTAGCTTTGTGGACTTGTACATTCGGTTTCTTCCTCAGGTTTGGGCAGTTCTCAGCTATTTTATATCTATATCTATATCTATATCTATATCTATATATCTATATCTATCTATATATGATAAATGTATATATTTATTTATTTTTGAGAGAGAGAGATAAAGTTTTATTTATTTATTTTTGAGAGAGAGAGAGATAAAGCATGAGTCGGGGGGGGGTAGTTTGCAGAGAGTGAGGTAGAGAGAATGAACCCCAAGCAGGCTCCACACTTTCAGCGCAGAGCCCAATGCAGGGCTTGAATTCGTGAACCATGAGATCATTACCTGAACTGAAGTCAGAAGCTTAACCAGCTGAGCCACCCAGGTGCCCCTATTGTATTTTTAAATAACTCTTTGCCCCCTTCCCTTTCTCTTTTTCTGGTAAATTAATTATTCTATTTGCTTTTCTGATAGAATCTTATAGTACTCATAGGGTTTTTTCACTGTTTAAATGTTTATTTATTTTGAGAGAGCAAGAGACACAGTGCAAGGAAGGGATGGCAGAGAGAGGGAGACACAGAATCCAAAGCAGGCTCCAGGCTCTTATCTGTCACCACAGAATCTGACATGGGGCTCCAGCTTGTAAACCATGAGATCATGATCTGAGCTGAAGTCGGATGCTTAACCGACTAAGCCACCCAGGCACCCCTCTTTGCTTTTAATATAAAATCTTAATTTTCTCTCCCTTCTCACTGATTCATTTCTAAATTCCTGTCCTTCAAGTCACTTAGCCTTTCTTCCATTCTATCTGCCCTGTTATCTGTGCTTTTTTTTTAATATGAAATTTATTGTCAAATTAGTTTCCATACAACACCCAATGCTTATCCCAACAGGTGCCCTCCTCAATGCCCATCACCCACCTTCCCCTCCCTCCCACCCCTCATCAACCCTCAGTTTATTCTCAGTTTTCAAGAGTCTTTTATGGTTTGGCTCCCTCCCTCTCTGTTTTTTTCCTTCCCCTCCCCCATGGTCTTCTGTTAAGTTTTTTAATGCATTCTTCATTTCATTGTTTTACTTCTTCAGCTCTAGAATTTGTTTATTTTTACTTTTTTCACTTTATTTATTTTAGAGAGAGAGAGAACACAAGCTAGGGAGAGGGGCAGAGGGAGAGAGAAAGAGAATCTTAAGCAGGCTGTGTGTTCTGCATGGAGCCTGATGCGGGGCTCGATTCTGTGACCCTGGGATAATGACCTGAGCAGAAAGCAAGAGTCTACTGACTGAGCCACCCAGGTGCTTGTTTGGTTCTTTTTTTAAAATTTCAGTCTCTTTGGTAGGGAACTCCTTCTGTTCATTAATTTTATCCCCAGGTTCATTGAATTGCCTTTCTCAGTTTTCTTGTAGCTCACTGAATTTCTTCATAAAATTTATTTTGAATTCTTTAACAGTTGTGTCTCAATATTTTGTGCCTTTGAGTTCAGTATATGGAGAATTATCTTATTTCCATTATATAATATTATCTTGATTTTTCATTGTGCTTAACAATATATGCCTCTGATTTTACATTTGAAGCAGCAAACACTTTTCCTACTTAAGGATTTGTGTAATTTGGCTTGTTACAGTTCAACAGGTTAGCAGTTAGAAAATTTTCTTTTGTAGTCCA
Organism: Panthera uncia; assembly: GCF_023721935.1. Taxonomy (NCBI): domain Eukaryota; kingdom Metazoa; phylum Chordata; class Mammalia; order Carnivora; family Felidae; genus Panthera; species Panthera uncia. Next base: position 17,892,258 of record NW_026057585.1, on the reverse strand, counting down.
GAAGATGGCACTATACCTCAAGTTTTTGGTTTCTCCTGTGGGAGATGGCTGTTAGGATGAAGTGTGCAAAAAGAGCTGGCAGCAGATTTGGGAGAGATGTGGGTTTAGCACCTGGGACTTTGGGCGTGCCTACAGCCCATTAGGTGAATCTTAGTGTAGGGAACTTCAAAAGGTCCATGAGTGGATCTACAGCTGAAACCCTGAAGCATACAGAAGGAAATGAGTTCCTTAAACGCCATTTGATATTCCTTGTCTGCCTCCTTCCATTTCCCTTCCCTCCTCCAAGTCAGGGAGGTCATTCTTTAGAACTCTGGTGCTGCAGGAGAGAAACAAGCTCTCCAGCTGCAGCCCACGTGCAGCTGGGCAGTCTGTCACTTCTTGTGCTTTTCACATCCTCTGCCAGAGAGGTAACTCCTTCTGTTGCCAAAAGCCCAGAGTGTTGCACTGATGTCCTGGAGAGGGAGCCTGCCTCAGTGGGTTCCTCTCTTACCTCTGCCTCCAAACTCACCTCTGTACCAGTCTGATGGTGTGCCAGGCTCTCCTATCAGGCTGATGCTTCCATGTGTATCTGTCCAGTGGTATACCCTCCAGCTTCCCCTTATCTAATCAGGGCAATGTGGGTGGAGCAGGTTCACCAATTCTGCTGAATCCACAGTTCACTCTGAGATCTATCCACTTTCTCTCAGGTGCACAAGTAGATAGAAATTTCACAGGTGTCCTGTTGTAATGTACAGAGGCACTTTTATTCATGTATAGGTGACTAATTGTAATCAAAGAGGAGATGAAAGAGGAACGACTCATACCACCATGATGCTGACATCACATGTCAATTTTTTAAAATTGTTATTGGTTTAATATAAATGCTACTTGTCTTAATCCTAGGTCTTGTTTTTTATATCAATAAAATAATATTAGATTTAGATAAGTGGTTTCAAATTTAAGAAGAGAAAGATAAGAACAATATATTAATGGTAGATATTTTTGTAAAACTGAATTTCATGACTTTTGTCTGAAAATATATTTTTTATACAATTTCTTTTAAAATTCTATTGATTATTTAGAGCTCAAAATCTAGAAACCATTGGACTATTCCAGTAGTCTCTTTCAATATAAATATTCTCTGATCTTATTTATTTTTTCTTCCTACATCCCAAGAAAAATGAAACGGCATATAGAATGTCTTAGGAATCAAAGAGCTTACAGGAACTTAATGGTTGTATCAATCAGGATAGACTAGGTTATGCTGCAGTAACAAAAAGCTGAATACTCAGTAGCTTACAGTAGCCAAATTTATTTCTTGTGTTTATCTTAGATCAACAAGGGGACTCTTCATATGAGTCACTTTACAATCTGCCACTGAAACTTTATTTTAATACAGAGGCCCCAGAACAAAACATATTACTTCTGCTTGTATTTTATTGCCAAAGCAAATGACATGAAAATTCCCAAATTCAACAGGACAAGGTATATGTAACCTGCAGGAAGGAGCACTGAATATTTATGAATAGTAATACCTTCTGTGGGTATGAAATCAGGTGTAAAAACTGTAACAGAGAAAGATTAATTTTGTTTAGTGTGAAAATTTGAAAAACAGGAAATATGAGACTAATAACCCTTACTACTTTTGCAATTTTATAAACTTATTAATGTTAGCTAAACAGAAATTTCCAGATTCTAAAATGTCTTCACATAAAGTATTTTACTTGACTTTTATCACTTGACTCAGTGATGGGGACTGATAAGACTGAGTAATGGCTAAGAGCTCACTATGGAGTTAAACTGCTTGGTTTTGAATTTCAGTTGCAGTGTTTACGGAAATTTGACCATGGAATAGTTGTCTTACTTAATATTAGTGCTTCAGTTTCCTTTTTTAAAACTGGGTATAATCATAGTTCTAGCTTGCATTTAGGTTTGTGTAAGGAATCAAAGTGGTAATAGTAACATTCAATGCATATTGTTAGTTGGTTTTACTTATTTTTGTATTTTTATCATATTTATCAACAATACTATTATCCCCATTTTCCAACTAAGATCTAAATGCAATCTATAGGCTTCTCTTTTCCTTAAGGTTCACATAGTAGGTCGCAAAGCTCAGATGCAAAATTAGATTTTGGTTTAGAGACTTTGTTTACATCCTACTCACACTTTTTTGTATAATGTAACACAATCATTTTAATCTGTGTCTTTAAAGGTTATTTTATAAAAAAAAATTCATAGATTGATATAAATGATTTAGGAAATAAAAAGACTAATTGAGATTGGGAGATAATACTGAAAAAGAGAAAGGAAGACCAAAAGAGAAAGCAAACAACTGAAAAGGTACAGTGTAATTAGAAGTGTCAGGGAAGCAATTGAGCTGAGGGAAGACAGTTGGTTTTCGGAATTGGGAGTGATAGTAGCTAATCAAGTATCATTGTGGAGCTCACATTACACTTTTTTTCACAGATTTGGTTTGGAGAGTTGGAACAGCATTGTAAGAGCACCTATGGAGAAGAAGAGGATTATAGAAAATCTATAAAGCTTTAAATTCAGCATTTTTTTCCTCATTGAAGAGAAAGCAAAACAAGAACTATATGATTTTTGTTATTGTATGATTGAAAAGACTGACCTGTCTACTTGAGAGTTTGCTGATGTAAAGAAGTTGATGTGGTAAGTTATCTTAATGTTTTGTGAGTATTGTAGTCCCTACCCCCCGTTTTTTGTCTTGAAATAAGTGGTTTCTGTCATATGATTTGATACAGGTCAAAGTTTTACAAGCTATTTTAGGTTTGTTGACAACTCAAGTTTCAGTTTCCAGCAGCACAAAATGTACTGTTTCTGTTTGAAGTGTGTCTGAGTCTTGGCTGAAAACGTTTCTCTCATTTAAAGAATCTGGTAGGTAAACTTGATTATATTTGCCTTCTTTTCTCTAACTTCACAGGTGATTTATTATCCTGAGCTCAGGGTTCATTTTCCTGTTTTTCCTTTAAGTTTTTTGTTTTTGTTTTTCTTTTTGTTTTATGGAGGTAGGTAGCTCATAGGAGACAGGATACTGTTTTGAGAAAATTGTACATGATTCAGTGTAAAATTTAGAGGAATTAAGACTTTTTTTCAGTAAGAGAAACCACTAACTTGAACAACTACTGTATTGATAATACTAATGAAAGTTCTAGAATATTGAAAACTAGAAAAATAGAAAAAGAAAACACTTGGAGATAAATAAAAGTGACAAAATAACAAGCATAGATGTGACATTTAAGGTATTTCTGTTAAAATGTTTAATAATACTTTAAACAACTTACTCTAAAGATATTTATATAGATATGAAGTATCTAGGCTAATAACTACAAATGACAAGAGTAGATAACTTGTTTATTTTAGGTTAATGTTAATTTATTTACATGTTAAAAAATATATTAGTATATGCCTGAGATGAGAGGTTGTTTTGGAAAGGGGAAAAGAACATTATAAATAACTAATACTTATATAGGTAACTGACATTTATATAGGTAGAAAGGAAGCTATAGAAATAGATACTGGTTTTTTGACTATTACTTTTTGCTTAACATTTTAATAGAGCTCCTTTATGCTATTTAAGCCATGGTATGATTTAGGTAGACTTAAGCTAAATGACCAAATTTATGGTATTTCATGTGTTAAGAGAAGTCCTGAATTTTTTCTAGAGCCTTTCCCTTATGATGTCATTTATATTGTAGACATTAAATAAAATAACAAGTATCTTTTATATAATACTGATTGAGAAAAAAAAATACTTGAGAACATCAGAAACTAGAAAACTTATGGAGGCGTCTGAGTTAATAGATTTTTTTTTTCTTTTTAACATCGGATATGTTTTATTGGCACTTCAAATATAAATACTTCTTAAGGAGTATTGCTTTATTGGTAGGATATTATCAAATGTTCTAGCTCATATTTTTAAGGAACTCCCAAGACATCTCATATGACTTATTATAGTAACCCTTAAAACTTGAAAAGGAAATTTCTTCTTTTAAAGAAGAAATATGAGATGTGGGCAGCAGAGCATTGATATTAGTATTAATAACTGTGAATAGCTTCTCTGAGGGGAACAATTTTAGGAAATCTATAATGAGAAGTAGCCATAATAACTATCTCAAGTTCTTATTTTTTTAATTTGTTATTGATGTCAAAGATGTCAAGGATTTGTTTGCAGATTTTACTTCACAAGATATAAAAATATGCTTTAGTTGTTTTAATACTTATGGAGTTTATAGCTCTTTAGATTGAGAGGAAAATTAAGATTAAATGAGAAAATATAGGACAGTGACTGACACTTGATAAAGATTATTGTATGATTGTATATATCCACCTATGCTGGGGTGCTGGTAAAATTTCTTGAATTATGTCTGTATAATTTTAATATGTTATCCCTTATTTTAATAACATCTTAACATATGTGTGAAAAACACTTGTTATTAAAAGAACAGTTCAGAATTAACTAATGAGGCAGTGATGAGAAGTTATGTCAAAATCAATGTGTGTCTGCTAGAAGTTCTAAAGTGATTAAAACTAAAAGAGAGAAAAAGAAGAGTGGAAAAAAATAGGTAGAAAACATTGCCAGTTCCTTCTTATCACTATCTATTCTTTCGTGTGTTTGTGTGTGTGTGTGTGGGGGGGAGTGTGCAAATAGTTCTGAGAAATAGAAAGTATTATTAGAATTTGGCAAGAGTGGAATGGAAAGAGAGAATGTCCAAGTGATAATAACTAGAAGTAGAAAGAGAACATGAGTTTAGAGCAGTTTGAACAGTACCAGCAGTAAAAATAACAAAACAATAATAACATCACAGCAGCCAAATATATTGAGTTTTTATTGTATTCATGCACCAGGATAACAGCTTTATTGGTGTTAATTCACTTAATCATCATGACAGCTTTATGAGGTACATATTGCTTTTTCTAGTTCATAGATAAACTTAAAGAGATTATTTTCCACAGTCACACAGATGATAAATGACAGGGTCAGAATTTAAACTGTAGTTTGTCTAACTCCTAAGGTCATGTTCTTAACCATTACATTTTAACATTTGGAACCTTAAGTCATGTATAAAGTTCAAACCATGCTGCTCTTATCTAATTCCCGCCTCTTTATCACCATCAGCCCTATATCATCCACAGTCTCATCAGTCTTCTCTCCTATTCTTATTCTAATACTCATCTACATCCAGTTGGTCTCTTGTCCTCCTTGCAAATTTTCCTTCCTATTTGTTTTTGAAAGCCTTTCTCTGGTAATAAAAGTCCTTTCCCTATTATGAAGGCACCTCTTTATATGCTCCCTCCAATCTCCCTTATCATATACACTGCTGGGCTTTACCCGAACAAAGTTGTAAATTTGGACTCAACAGCTGTCTTGTCAACTCTCTTTGTCTACTCTCAAAGGTCCAGCTCTCCAGGCCTGATAATTCATCCATGTTCATTGACTTATATATACTAGTTGTTTATAGATGTTATCTATTCTGATTGGTCAGTGTCTGTGACCAAATCCAGTTGTTAAATATTTTGTATGCCATTTCTGAAACTATCATTGCTTTGTTGAAAGTTCCCAAATCTATCTGCTTCTTTCTTCATATCTAATACTTTTTTATACTTCAATCTCAGTATATCCCAGTATTAGTTCTTCAGTTTCCCTAACCAAGTCTGCTTCTAGATTGCTCAAGAATGGTAATTGCATTGTCATTCTTCGATTCATTAACCTTTAAATCAGAGTCCCCTTTGACTCTTCCTTTTCTTTATTTTCCTACATCCAGTTACTTACCATTTCATGTAGACTTGGTCTCCACCAAATCTATTTTATCTTTCCTTTCTGTATTAGTGAATTATTGCCGAATAACAATAATAATGTATTATGCCTCACAATTTTATGGGTTGGCTAGGTGGTTCTTCTGCTGCTTTTGTCCTGGAATAACCATTCGACTACAGTTAGTTGGTAGATCAACTCAGATGGTTGGAATGGGTAGAAACAATTAGATCTCTTCATGTGGTAATTTATCCTAGTTATCCAAACAACACAATGGTCTTAGATTTTTCAAGAGATCAAGATCCATTGGGTAAATGCTAGTCAAACTTCTGTTTGTGTCTTATTTGCTGACATCACACTGGGCAAAACGACTTATAAGCCAATTCCATAGCCTATGAAGGAAGAGACCCCAAATTGGATACAAGCAAGTGTCATTCACTGGGTGACACTGATTGTAACAATTTATTATACACTCAATTTCACTCCTACTGCTATCTTCAATTGTTTCTATCTCAGTTCTCTTTGCTTCCCAATCCATCTGATATACTGTAAAAGCTCTAATCATGTTACTGTTCTTTTTCAAAACAAACAAACAAACAAACAAACAAACAAATGAACAACACCCTTCTATATAGCTTCTTATAGCTTTAGGAAGAAATTCTACTTTCTCCTCCTTGACTTTAAGATATCTCAATATGACTCTCCTACCTTAATTCCTATGGCTCCCCTGCACCTTACTTAGTGTTCTACAAAACTATATTGGTTTCTTGATATTCTTCTTTCTCATTTCCTAAATTTGTTTTCATTTTTGTTTTTGTTTTTATTTATTTTTTTTAGTCAGAGCTATTTCACCTTCTCTGTTTTATTTAAAGGTTAAAGTCAAACCTGTTCTTTGAATTGACTGTATCTTCCTCTGTTCTTGTCCAGCACAAATTATTTTTTCTATCAATGAAATCATGAAACACTTTACTTGTATCTTTCTTAAAGTAGTAATCATATTCTTTATTTTATTATTGTTACTTATGTTTGTGTACAGATGTGTCCTTTCTCTGATTTAATATTATCTCTAGAATGGTACTACCCATTAGAAATTTAATGAAAACTACATATATAATTTAAAAATTTTTGATAGCCAAATATTAAAAGATGCCAAAAGAAATTGGGGAAATTAAGGTTAACAATAAATTTTATTTAACCTAATGCATCACAAAATATCATTTCAGCATATAAATGACATAAAATTATTAATTTTTTACATTAATTTTTCACACTATTTCTTCAAAATGTGGAGTATATTTTCTGTATATACTTATAGCACATTTCTGTACAGACTAATATTTTAAGTTATCAGTAGCCAAATGTTGTAGCTACCATGTTGAATATCACACCTCTAGAATACTATGAGGAATATTGGTATAATACAGAGAATGTTGATTTGTGGTAGGACCTATTAACAAATTCTGTCTTGTTATATACTGTCTGAGCCTGGACAGTTTACTTTTTATCTGGGCTATAGTTCCTTTATGTGTAAAAAGTTTTTTGCAAAGATTAAATTATATCACATAATTTCTGACAGTGTTTGTTTATTTTTAAAAATCATTGAAGACATAACCGAAGTTATGCCAATGCTTTGCACAGTGCCTAGAATTTAGAATCTTATGTTACAATTTGTTGATTACATAAGCCATTACTAGCTATTTGTTTTGCTAGTTTCTAGGAATTTAGATAGGAAGTCTACCTTTAAGAAGTTTTGTCCAGAATGATGGACACATAAGTACTTAATTATTTATAATATATTTACAATATAAATCAAATACAGCTTAATATTGTGATATATGTTAAAAAGCTATCATATAGATCAGTTATTAACTATGCCTGGGAATAACAGGATAGGCTTTAAAAGATGTTGCTTATGAAGTATACAAGGATGATGGAAGGTGATTATAGAAAGGAAAACACTTTGAAAATTACGGAGCAATGAAATTACTTGTGAAATATGAGGAAATTTTAGTTTTGCAATGGGTAAGCATTAGGGACTAAACGTTTGTGTCTCCCCCCCACCAACTTTACATATTGAAACCCTAGCTCCCCGTGGGTGGTATAAGGTTGTGGGGTCTTTGGGAAGTAATTAGGTTTAGATGAAGTCATGAGAGTGAGCCCCATGATGGCATTAGTGTCCTTGTAAGAAGAGAGACTAGAGCTATACTCTGTTCTCCATCATATAAAGATACAGGGAGAAGATGGCCATCTATGAACCTGGAAGGGGGCTCTCACCAGACACTGAACCTACTGACATTTTGATTTCAGGCTTCCTAGCCTCCAGAACTATGAGAAATAAATATTTGTTGATTATCACCCAGTCTGTGATAATCTTGTTATAGTAACTTGAACTGACTAAGAAAGTAGGACACATAGTGTTTACATGGTGAGTTGGAAGAAGGACCAAAGGAGAGCATTAGGGTTGCTAGAGAAATAATTATGGACCATAGTGCTCTATGTAACCCTTCCCCAAAGCTGGTACTTCCTTATTTTTCCTTATCTTAATGAATGGTATCATTACCAGATACCTAGTTCTTTAGTTTTTCTCTTTCCCTCATTCTTTAAAAAAAAAAAAAAAAATTTTTTTTTAATGCTTATTTATTTTGGAGAGACAGAGTCCAAGCAGGGGAGGGGCAGAGACAGAGAGAGACACAGAATCCTAAGCAGGCTCCAGGCTCTGAGCTGTTGGCACAGAGCCCAGCGTGGGGCTCAAACTCATGAACTGAGAGACCATGACCTGAGCCAGACTCATGAACTGAGAGATCATGACCTGAGCCAAAGTCGGCCGTTTAACCTGCTGAGCCACCCAGGCGCCCCTCTCTTTCCCTCATTCTTCAGCTCTAATCTATCCATAAACCTATTACCTCTCTGTCTATGAAATATATCCTGTCAATGCCCTTAGTCTAAGCCACTCACCTCTTTCCTAAACCACTAAAAAAGTCTAACAGATCTCCTTACCCCTACTCTTGTTTTCCTATAATCCAATTTCTTCAGAGTAACAAGAGTGATTTTCTTTTAAAGTACACCAGAGTTTCTTAGCTCCCTTTCTTACAGACACAATGCCTCTCTCTTTCATTATATTCTACAAGATCCTACATGATCTGGCCTAATTCTCAGACCTCATATCAGTTTGCCCTTCCCTTTATTACATATTGTTTAGCTACACTGACTTCTATTTATTTATTTATTTATTTATTTATTTATTTATTTATTTAATATTGCTTGAAGTTTTTCTTTCCTTGGGTTTTTTCTGTTGTACTTTCCTCTAGATTGCTCTTTCTCTGATCTTCAAATCACTGGGTGCTTCTAATCCTTCAAATACTAGCTGAAAATCATTTCCACAAAGAAATCTTTCCTGAATATTTAGTTTAAAATACCTTAATGGCAAAGTCACTTTCTATTTTATTACTATTAATTCATACTAGTTCTTATTGATATCTTCAATGTATCATCATCATCATTTAATCCTATATTTTCTTTCCACACTAGAATGTAACAAGAACAAGAATCCTATCTATCTTATTTATTACTGTATCCCAAATATCATCCACATGCTTAAACAAAAAACAATATTCAGTTAATGCTTGTTGGATTAAAGGATTAAGTGTTTTCCACCTGTACTATTATTCTCTTTCATAGGTTTTTACTTACGTTAAGAAGAAAATGAGGTGTGAATTTATTAATTTAGTGTCCTATCAGGTATGAAATATTTGGCTATAAGGGGAAAAAAACAAAACGCTCTGCTGCTACAGCCACTGCATTAAGCATATGATTTGATGGAGTGGGGAAAAGTGTCTCTATCTTTATTTCAACTTCCAAATAGTTTCTTAAATCTTAATGTAGAAAGTTAAATAACTAAAAATTAGGGTTGGTGGTATAAGAAAAGAACTGAATTAAATATCCTGTTTCTTTTTGAAATTGAAACATTATAATGTTTGCAAATAGATAGTTAAGGCAATGTTTTGATTATAAATTCAACTGGCTTTGATTGTGATTTTCCTTCTATTTGTGAAGGACTTCAGAAAGAAATCTAATTCTAATTAAATAATCCATGATTGAGGATTCTCTCTATATAAAATTCCAGTTGTTGAAAAAGGTTAATATTCCCTCAGTAAAGAAAGCATTAAGTTCTAAAAGGTCATTTAGATTGTTTGCCTGGTATATTGTTTACAGATATTCTTCACCTGTTAATATTATTATTATTGATAATTCTTTTCAGATCATGAACACTTTATGCTCTATGTATTTATTCATGTTAATATTTACCTAGTAAAATATTTTTCTTACAGGAAGATAAATAGTTGCTGCAAAGAACACTGACAACTTCAAAGCAAAATGAAGTTCTTTCTATTGCTTTCAGTCATTGGGTTCTGCTGGGCTCAGTATGCCCCAAATACCAAACCTGGACGGACATCTATTGTCCATCTGTTTGAGTGGCGCTGGGCTGACATTGCTCTTGAATGTGAGCGATACTTAGCTCCCAGAGGATTTGGAGGGGTTCAGGTGGGTATTATTCTTAGTATAAATTGCAAAGTTTGCTGTGCTTATAGTAAATGGTATTATGATCTGTATCTGTGAAGCTGGAAGATTTTACTGCACAAATAGGTACTCTAAAACGGTTTACTGAGGAAGAAAAAAATTTAGTATTATTGACAACTTTATGTTTTGTTTCTGATATAAACCTTCTTCAGGAGGACATTTCCAATGTGGTAGTTAAAAATGTAGCTGTATATGCAAAGATTCGGAAATAAGTTTAGATCATTGATTATGTTATAGAGTATCTGATGATATAAAGTAACCCATAATATGATACTTATTGTTTATTTGTAGATCTCTCCACCCAATGAAAATGTTGTGATTAATAGCCCTTTAAGACCTTGGTGGGAAAGATACCAACCAGTTAGCTACAAGTTATGCACAAGATCAGGAAATGAAAATGAATTCAAAGACATGGTGACTAGATGTAACAACGTTGGTGTAAGTGAATTAAAATTTCCTTTAAAAACATTATTTAGGAAAATTCTCTCTCTTGTCTCCTGTTCCTTATGAGCAGAATATTTTCCATAGTTTTTTATTTTATTTTATTTTACTTTACACTTAAGCTATAACTAAACTTGTTACTTGTTTAACTTTTGTAAATCTTTGTATATGTACCATTTGTCTACTAAAGAAAATTTCAATCAAAGTTTAAAGCCAAAATTATTTATAAAGCAAATATAACTGTACACATTTCTGGGGAATACTTTCTAGTTAGGAATTGGAAATTCCAGTTGCAATATTTGTTATAATTTTTATGTGGCTTGTATATGCACCTATAATTTCTGGGTCTTCTTCCCCATAGGTTTTTTGATGGTAAATAGTTATATTATGAGAGATTTACCTTCGTCTCTTTAGATGCTAAGTAGATAATAGAGGCTAGCTGCTTCTTTCTTAGGATGATGCATGGAAATTTCAAAAACCAATGTTCTCTCCTGTCTTTTATGATTCTGATCTGTCCCCCCAAAAGGCTATTTGCATTTTTTCATAGTTATGGTAGTTTTAGTTACCAGTTTGTCATTTATGTAAATATTTTACCAAGAGGGTAAAATGCAGATAGGTATTCAGTTCACATGGATTTCCCTTCACACTTAACTTTTGGTTTACTAGGAAGATAAGTTAAAAAATAACAGATACCAGTTTTGGAGTGTGATTAACATGCTGTAAACTTTAGTCGATAATACTATAGATTTCTACCTCTCTAAAGACAAACTGAAATAGAAACTTTGTTTTTCAGGTCCATATTTATGTGGATGCTGTAATTAATCATATGAGTGGGAATGGTGTGGGTGCAGGAACAAGCAGTACTTGTGGAAGTTACTTCAACCCTGGAAATAGAGATTTTCCAGCAGTCCCATTCTCTCATTGGGATTTTAATGATGGTAAATGTAGAACTGGAAGTGGAGACATTGAGAACTATAATGATCCTTATCAGGTAATTAAAGAAAAAAACCACAGTGATTGGAATAAAGAGCTATCCATGCCTTTAATTATCCACATGTAGCTTATTGATCTTCATTTTAAATACTGGTTTAGATTCCTTATGAAAATAAGGATTCCAAGTCTGACTCTTTAAAAATTAGAAACCCAAATCAGTATTTAAAATATTTTTCCCAATTAAATTTGTCCCAATAAAAAAAAAAAAAAACTCATCTGCTTTATTTCCTACAGACTCCATTTTTTCTAATACATCAAAGGTATGTCCATACTATAATGTCAGTATGTTCAGTTCCCAATGCAAAAAAGACACTATAGAAACACCTGTTAATGAATAAATGAATGAATAATCAAATGGATTGTCAGGTTAAGGTGGTGTTTTGTGTATCAATCACAAAATTTTTACCTCAATAGGTCAGAGATTGTCGTCTGGTGGGTCTTCTTGATCTTGCACTGGAGAAAGATTATGTGCGTTCTAAGATTGCTGAATATCTGAACCGCCTCATTGACATTGGTGTAGCAGGGTTCAGAATTGATGCTTCTAAGCACATGTGGCCTGGAGACATGAAGGCAATTTTGGATAAACTGCATAATCTAAGTACAAACTGGTTCCCCGAAGGAAGTAAACCCTTCATTTACCAGGAGGTACATCAGTACATATATGTATATGTATTTCATAGGTATATGAAAAAATATAATTTAATTAATTAGAAAATAAATGGTAGATTTAATTAAAGATACAATTTCTGTAGTTTAATGGCTGTATCATTTGTATAGAAGAGTGTTCTTTAACTTTCTTTCATTGGAACAGCATCTAACATCTAACTCTTTATCACAAGAGGTTTTATGGAAGTGCAGAGAATTCATTTAGGCTGCAAACATCTGTGTCATTTACGGTCTCCCCAGAGACCATTAGAAAAGACAGATAATAACATAGTTGCTATCTTGAGCCAGTCTGAGTTTAAATCTTGGCTATAGCACTAGTAGCTGTGTTCACTTAGGCAAGTTGATTAACCTCTGTATGCAACATTTTATTTTCAAGTGAAGAAAAGGGATGGTGATAATAGTTATGTCTTTGTCTTTGTCCAACAGTTAAATGAGTTAATATTTATTAACCACTTAGAAATGTTGTCATCCAGATATCAAGTGCTATATAAGTATGACCTATTGTTATCATTTATGTTCAATACTAAATTAGGTCAACATTCTCACAGGACAACAGATCACCTTGTATCATGTTATTTTTAATATTGTAGCATATAATTTAGCAAAAAAGCAAGAATCTTGATATAAAGAAAACCATTTTGGGTATTTCAAATAACATAACTAGTTTCAAGTCATTTTCTACATAATGTTAATCTTTGGTTAAAATTCTTTAAAGTTCTTATTAAAGTAATATTTTTCTTGTATTTCTACTAGGTAATTGATCTGGGTGGTGAGCCAATGAAAAGCAGTGAGTACTTTGGAAATGGCTGTGTGACAGAATTCAAGTATGGTGCAAAATTAGGCACAGTTCTGCGCAAGTGGGATGGAGAGAAGATGGCTTACTTAAAGTAAATGAAATACGATTTGTCTTTTAAATTATTTCACAGATGTATTAGTCTTATTATCCCAATCTGAGTTATCTTCTTTGGAACTTATTTAGAATTTTTAAGGATTCAATTACGAATAATAAGGGTTATAGTTTCCCAAATTCCAATGTATCATCTTTATTATTAAGAATGTCAATCATGAGGATATCTCAAAACCTCAAATATAACCTAGAGACTTTAATCTATGTCTTATATAACTCTACTATATTTGACTAGTGTTTGTATACAATATGTGAAGGCCATGCTATTATTAAAATGATTGTATCATTTATAAAGTACCTAAAATGTGGCTACATTATGGATTTTACATATATTATATCAATTAATTAATTTCAAATATTAGAATGTTTATATTATAACAATACAATATTAAAACCTGATTTTAACCCAGTTTTCCATTCTGTATGATGTGATATGGATGTTGATCCTTCTGAAGTCTCATCTAAATTATACTGAAACCTCTAAAAGGACTTTTTATAACAAAAATCTCATACCTGTAACATGAATATAATACAAGTAATCCATACATATATACATACATTGAATGTATAGTATATCTATATATATAGTATATCTATTTATCTATCTCTCTATATATTTATTTTTTTATTTTAAAAACACTCCTATAGAATAATCATTTAATTAGAGACAGAATTTCATTTGGGGATGCTATACCAAAAGAAATACACATTTAGGTTACCCTAAAACTATTGGAAAAGAATACATGTATTTTTGTGTATATGTGTTTTAATAGGAACTGGGGAGAAGGATGGGGTTTCATGCGTTCTGACAGAGCACTTGTCTTCGTGGACAATCATGACAATCAGCGAGGACATGGAGCTGGAGGAGCATCTATTCTAACATTCTGGGACTCCAGGTTGGAAATAAACCCCCCCCGCCCCTCCATTTTTTTACATTTGTTTTAATGACATTAAAAGTATTGTTTTCTTCTATGATGATATCATTTTGTAACCTTCAGACTGTACAAAATGGCAGTTGGATTTATGCTTGCTCATCCGTATGGATTTACACGAGTAATGTCAAGCTTCCGTTGGCCAAGACATTTTGAAAATGGAAAAGTAAGTTTTTGTGCTGTCCAATATATATTTTTCTCAAGAAAGGAAAGGCAGTTTTGTTTTAATTGTACATGACACTATTATATTTACTATTTATCAAGTATTTAAGTGTAAACCTGATGCAGGATGCTTTTAGCAATTCAATTAATATTATGGTCTCTGTTGCCAAAGAGTATTGTAGGCTATATCAGAAGTATGACAAACATCCCCTCCCCAAAGAAACACTTTAAAATAAGGATATAGTAAGTAAAATATGTACTTCTCATACGTACCTACTTCATAGAGTTGATATGAGGATTACAAGTTAACACTGGTAAAGAACTTAAAACAGTACCTGCCCATAGTATGATCAATATAAATATTTGTTAAATCCTTTTTTTTAAAAAGTTGTATGGAATGAAAAGAAGTTGTTCAGTTGAACTTTTGTTAAATAGGGAAAATATCTTATAAGTGGAAGGAAAATATATGTATTAAAGAAGGGAAATTTACAGACTATTTTGGAAAAGGTAAAGATGAGAAAAATATTTGGGGTAATATATGGGGTATTGAGTAGCAATTTGAAAAACGAACTGAGAAATATAATTATGAATGTATTGGGAAAGTTATTGGAATTTTTTTTTTAAACTGAAGATTTCAGATGCAGCATTGTACAGCAACTTCATACCTAAACTAAAAATCTTTTTCACGTCAAACCAGACTGATTTCTTCCATTTTTTTTCTCTATCTTTAAAATTACCAATCCGAAAATCACAAGATTAAAAATTTGATCAATTTAGTAAAGAATATTGTGATGTATTGACTAGCACATTTATCCAAAAGGAAGAATGAAAGAAATGAATATTTATTCAGCAATTATCATATTCAAGGAATTTTTCACATAATTATTTAATTAGGCACAGAGAAGGTATGTATGTTAACTAAGTTTTCTTTTTTTTTTAATGTTTATTTACTTATTTTGAGAGAAAGAGAGTATGAGCAGGGGAGGGGCAGAGAAAGAGGGAGACAGAATCCCAAGCTGGCTCTGCACTGTCCAGCACAGAGCCAGATGGGCTTGACCTTATAAACCATGAGATAATGACTTGAGCCAAAATCAAGAGTATAGTGCTCAACTGACTGAGACACCCAGTCACCCCAATGTTATCTAAGATTTTTTATCTAATAGTAATAGAATCTGTGTTTTAATTCTGCTGTCTCTGACACTAAAGTTCTTGTCATTTCAATGTCATTCACTTTTTTCCCAGAGCTTAGCCATAACAATTCCTTGGAAAGAAAGTGAAGAGGTAAAAAAAAAAAAAAAAAAAAAAAAATCTGACCTTTAATATATGGCACTAAGAGAATTAGCAATTGGGAAGAAAATGGTGAGGACCTGGTAAAGGGCTATAAAAATACTGAAGGAGTTAGTATTACTAAATGAAGATGCTGTAGACACAAGTAAGACAGATTGGGTTTTGTGTAATAAAGAAGAAAGAAACAAATACATGAAATGTTAAAAAATCTAAGCTTTTTTTCCTTTAATTAAGGATGTTAATGATTGGATTGGGCCACCGAATAATAATGGAGTAATTAAAGAAGTTACTATTAATCCAGACACCACTTGTGGCAATGATTGGGTCTGTGAACATCGGTGGCGTCAAATAAGGTATCTTATTTAGAGAAGACCTCTAATATTAAACATTCTTAAAATTTTATTTTAAACTGTTAAATGTATTCATCAGCATTTTATGTGGTATTTTATCTTTAGGAACATGGTTATGTTCCGTAATGTAGTTGATGGCCAACCTTTTACAAACTGGTGGGATAATGGTAGCAATCAAGTAGCTTTTGGAAGAGGAAACAGAGGATTTATTGTTTTTAACAATGATGACTGGTAAGTAGATAGATATCAATTAGAAGTAACATTTTAAATAACATTTATACTAGTTTCTTGGTTTACTACTTTCTCTTATTACACATTTACTTTTTTTATATCTGAAAAAATTCTTTAGTCAGCAGATTAAGAAAACACAGGAATCTGAAAAGAACCAGAAGAAAAATGATGGCTCTTATTCTTCTGATCTCTTCCTTATTAGGACTTTCTGTTCTAAGTGGAATTATTCTATGTGCACCCTTGCATATCATGTGCAGATATTCTGCACATGTATGTTTCCACACATATACCCCACACAAAATACACAGAGTAGTTGATATAAAGGTTGTGAAATCACTAAAAGAACATGTCATAGCCCCTTTCCTCTTTCCTCCCCTTTTTTAAATAATGGAAAAATATTGCTTCAGTATCTTTTTTTAGCTCTTTTTTTCAAGTACTCTTTTATCTAATTTTTGGTCTTCTTTTTTTCATTTCCTTGTCTCTCTCTGACAAATAATATGTTTTTTAAAGCATATGTATAAAGAGCATGTATCTTATGGTCCGTCAGTGACCCGCCTCAGGAGATTTTTGAGTTTTAACTCTGAGACTTCTTATTGGCTTTCATTGGTCATACTTATATCCTCTGCCTCTAGTATATTGATTCCCTAATATATAGAACTATAGCTTAGAAGACATCTTTTAAGCAATTGAAATGTCTCAGTCCAAGGCCAACTTTCACTCATGCTTAGCTCATTCTAGCTTAAATTATATTTTGCTGACAAAAAAATAAATTGAATATATCTCTTTCTTACCAAAAGAAGCCATGGCTAGTCCTTTCATTTCTATCTTTTCTGGATGGGAGAAGCAAAATAAATTTATGAGACCTCTTTTTTTTTTAATGTTTATTTTTGAGACAGAGAGAGAGAGAGAGAGAGCACATGTGAATGGGATGAAGGACAAAGAGAGAGAAGACAGCCAAATAGGCTCCACTCTGTCAGTGAGGAGCTGGACTTGTGGCTTAATCTTACAAACAGTGAGATCACGACCTGAGCTAAAGTCAAGAGTCTTTTATGACGTAAGCCAAAATC
This sequence comes from Panthera uncia, assembly GCF_023721935.1. Lineage (NCBI taxonomy): Eukaryota > Metazoa > Chordata > Mammalia > Carnivora > Felidae > Panthera > Panthera uncia. The sequence goes on along the minus strand of NW_026057585.1, from coordinate 17,874,892 downwards.
AAGATTCACTTAACAGGCTAAGCCACTCAGGTGCCCCATAAATTTATGAGACAGCTTTATATTTAAAACCATATACTTCACAAAATCCAAGATTATTTTTATCTCCAGCCCAAATTCATTTTAGCCTCTTGTGAAAAATAGTTTTGAAGAAATAATCAAATTTAAATTTTTGAAAGTAATTAGTATTTTCTTAAGTTTAGATGAGAACAAATTTAAAAGATTTGTGTTAACCACAAGAATTGCTTTTATCGAAGGGTGATAATTCACTCAAATCTTCACTGATATTCCTCAACTTTAATTTTGTGGTAATATTCACTATTGACTAGGGAATTAGTAAATCTTCTGTAAGATTACTTTTAGTCCTGGAAAACTGTTCACATATACTGGAGAGGTTTTTGTATTTGGATTTTCTTCTCACTGAGACTTTGCTTAGAGTTCTACAGCACAAAGTTAACCTTTTAGAGATAGTCTGAATTCTTGGGGCGCCTGGGTGGCGCAGTCGGTTAAGCGTCCGACTTCAGCCAGGTCACGATCTCGCGGTCCGTGAGTTCGAGCCCCGCGTCAGGCTCTGGGCTGATGGCTCGGAGCCTGGAGCCTGTTTCCGATTCTGTGTCTCCCTCCCTCTCTGCCCCTCCCCCGTTCATGCTCTGTCTCTCTCTGTCCCAAAAATAAATAAAAAACGTTGAAAAAAAAAATTAAAAAAAAAAAAAAAGAGATAGTCTGAATTCTTGCTTTTCATTCTGTTGAATTCAAGTTAAATCTTAAATTTTATTTTGCAGGCCATTATCTTTAACTTTGCAAACTGGTCTTCCTGCTGGCACATATTGTGATGTTATTTCTGGAGATAAAATTGATGACAATTGTACAGGAATTAAAATTTATGTTTCTGGGGATGGCAATGCTCATTTTTCTGTTAGTAACTCTGCTGAAGATCCATTTATTGCAATTCATGCTGAATCTAAATTATAAAATTTGAAGCAAATACACATAATCAGAGAAAAAACCAAGTGTATTTCTTTGTGTATGTGTGTGTGTGTGCGCGTTTGTATTCTTATAATTCATTAATTTTTGGTAAAAGCTATAAGTAACCAACTTGAAAAACTCAGAAAAGCATACAAATCGTATATAATTATAAGGTAGCCACAATCAACATCATGTTATATTTTAGAAGACTTATGATGACTTATTTGTCAAAAGAATTTCTAAGAATTCAGAGAGGCATCTGGATAAATATGTTTGTTGCCATTAACACCATTTGCCCAGTATGTATTTCTGTATTTCTTCCATCAAGTATTTCTAAGAATTAGTTAGGGATAGTTGATTTAATGATGATTCCCATACAGAATTAGAACACTTGAATGGTTTTAACAGTATGAAAGCCCTTTTACAGTTAATAAGTTAAAAACTTAAATTATGCAAGGTATCATTCTTAATTATATGGAGCTCCCAGGAATATTCTTTCTGTATTTTTTTCTCTTTTTCTTTGTAATGTCTTTAACTTGATGTTTTTGTGTGTGTGTTTTCTTTCATCTCCTAACCCCCAGTATGAGTTTATTTATTTATTTAGGACTTTCATTACACCATATGCTCTGGATGTTTTTCCTGATCCTCTAGCTATTCATTTTCCTTCACCTTGACTTTAAATGTGTAATTTGGTAAGGATCTCATCTGGGTCTTATAACTCTCAGTTGTTTTCCTTATGCTTGAGTGATAAAATAAAACCATAATTGTGAATCTGTCTCTTCTTTTTACCTGTAAATTTATCTGTACTTGCCCCTGTTATTTTCTTTTTCCTGCCTGTCATAATGAAGAAAGTGTACTTCATTCTACCAAAGGCCATTCTTCTCACTTGTGTTAATAATACCATTTCCTTTTTTATCTTGTGGGGAAATTTGTTTCTTTCATTATTCTTTCTCTTCTGATTTAGTAATATTTCCCTTTCTGCTTAGATTACTCCCCTCAGGTTACATGTCTTCCAACTAACAAATCAATGACTCCCTCCCCAGTTCTTCCCAAATTAAATTAATTCCTGGTTAACCCTGATTTGTTAGGTCATAAATGTCATTGAATTTCAATAGAAGCAAAAAAGTATGTGACAAAATTCAACATCTTTTTATGATAAAATCTCTCAATAATTAGGTATAGAAGGAATGCACCACAGCATTATAAAAGCCATATATGACAAGCCTACAGCAAACATCATGCTCAATCGTGAAAAGCTGAAAGCTTTTCCTCTAAAATCTGGAACAAGAAAAGGATGTGTCATAGACTATGGGTCTAAAGTTCTTTCTTGTCTAGCAAGACAAGAGAATGAAAACCGAGAGATGGCTAATGTCTGGGAAAAGACAACAGCCCTGAATAAGGGTCCTTGCCCTGTATTTACTAAGATCAGAAAGCTTACAAACATGATGGGCATGCACAAAGAAACAAAAAAAACTGGGAACATTAACTTGGGGATGTGAGGGAAAAGGGGGGTTTTGAAGGTATACGGTGTTTAGGATTTGGGTCAATATAAAACAAAATCCTGGCGCCAGGCAGATGGGCAGATGGGCAGTTGTTAACGGCAGGCAGGAGGCCCCATGTCTGTGTATCGTAGCTAGCCTAGGGGATAAGGAAGATAGGGGGAATAACCTCACAGTTAACAAGGCACCTTTTCTTTTGTTAATCATTTCTGCTCCGAGCTGCTTCCCCTGCAGCACAGCAGTCTATAGGGCAACTTACCTGTTTACCTAACTTGGTCCTTTCCTCCTGTGAAAGCAGCTTTTTGCTATAGTACTAAATTGAGGGGCTCTTCTTCCCTGAACGTCTAATCTCGCTTACCTCATATACCTTTGTATTGGGTGCCTTTGCACGCTTCTGGGGCCCTTGCCCCTCCTTCTCTATTCTGGGTGCTCTGCACCCTGTCTCTGTTCTGGCATGCCTTTGCACCTCCCTATTTTTGGTGCCTTTAGCCTCCTTATTCCTGGGGTGCCAATCTTGCTTACCCAAACTCCGGTGTGAGCATCCTATGGCTTTGTACTTCTTTATGCCTTGTTAACCCATTGATGTAAGCCCAGGGAATTTCTAAGCTTATTCCCCACAAGGATGCCCATTCTTACCACTTCTATTCAACATACTACTAGAAGTACTAGCCAGAGAAATAAGGCAAGACAGAAAAATAAAAGGCTTCCAAATCAGAAAATAAGTAAATTGTCTCTGTTTGCAAATGACATAATCTTATATATGGAAACTCCTGAAGACTTCACCAAAAAAACTGTTAGAACTAATAAATTTAATAAGTTGCAAGATACAAATTAGGCATGCAAATATCAGTTGCATTTCAATACACTAACATGAACTTTCAAAAAGAAAAATTAAGAAAGCAATCTCATTTGTAATAGCCTGGAAAACAATGAAATCCTTAGGAATAAACTTAACCAAGTAGGTGGAAGAATTCTATATGCTGAAAACTATAAGACATTAAAGAAAGAAATTGAAGAAGACACAAATAAATGGAAAGATATCCTGTGTTCTTGGTTTGGAAAAATTAGTGTTAAATGTCCATACTAGCTGGGCACCTGGATGGCTTAGTTGCTTAAGTGTCGTCTCTTGATTTTGGCTCTCACAGTTTGTGAGATTGAGCTCTGCATCAGGCTTTGTGCTGATAGTGTGGAGCCTGCTTGGTATTCTCTCTGTGTCTCTCTGCTTCTCCCTTGCTTGCACTCTTGTTCTCTCAACATAAATAAATGAACATCTAAAAAAATGTCCATACTACTCAAAGTGGTCAATTGATTCAATAAGATTCCCATCAAAATTCCAATGGCATTTTTTCAAGAAATAGAAAAAAAAAACCCTAAAATTCATATGTTTTCAAGATCTTTAAGTTATAAGAGCAGTCAATTTTTTTGTTAGCTATGCCCCTGTTATATCAACCTAGTATTCCTTTTTAAAGTTTTATTTAAAATTTATTTATTTATTTTGAGAGAGAGAGAGCAAGTGAGAGCAGGGGAAGGGCAGAAAGAGAGGGTGAGAGAGAGAATCCCAAGCAGGCTCTGTACTGTTAGTGCAGAGCCTAATACAGGGCTTGAACTCAAAAGCTGTGAGATCATGACCTCAGCCAAAATCAAGAGTCAGACGCTTTTTTTTTTTTTTTTTTTCCAACGTTTTTTATTTATTTTTGGGACAGAGAGAGACAGAGCATGAACGGGGGAGGGGCAGAGAGAGAGGGAGACACAGAATCGGAAACAGGCTCCAGGCTCCGAGCCATCAGCCCAGAGCCTGACGCGGGGCTCGAACTCACAGACCACGAGATAGTGACCTGGCTGAAGTCGGACGCTTAACCGACTGCGCCACCCAGGCGCCCCAAGAGTCAGACGCTTAATCTACTGAGGCACCCAGAAGTCTCCAACCTAATTTCTTGACACAGGGAAAATGATGCCACACTGATCAGGATATAATACATTTGAAATCCACTTATGTTATGTACTTAGTGATTTCTCATACCAAGAAAATTGTTAACAGTTTCTTCCTTTAGATGTTTCATTTTATGTATTGAGGCAATTCTTCATGTGAACATTGAGTTATTTCTCTTTTCATGGAAGGGAAAATAACTATGTTGAAAAATTATTTTTCACGGTTAGCCTTTCACTTCCACGTTAAAAGTGAACCACTAAACATCATCACAGAATATGATTACAAAGAATGATTGAGAAAAGATCAGTGACTTTCCAGAGTAATGTCAACATTATTATTATTAGTATCATTATTATTATCATTAAACTTCCAAATAAAGTATATCTAGATGCTAGACCAATACATGATAAGAGCTTCCAAAAAGACACTTACGTTCAATAAACCAGATCTCTAAAGAGATCACTTTCTGTGATGTAAGAGATAAATGAGACAGGTTTTGCAAATGATAGTAAAATATCTGAGTATTTAAATCAAAGTTTTTGAACATTTGTATTTTATTCTTATGGATATGTTAAAATAAATTCTTTCTTCCAATTTGGAAGTGAGTGGAAAAAAATTTCAGGGGTTTAACTCAGGGCTAGTTTTATTGAGTGAATCTCAATTTTTCTCTTGTTTTTTTTTTTATAAGTTTCTAAAAAAAAGTAAATATAAAGCAGAAAAATCTAGATATATCAGATGTAGCTTATAGTTTGTTGCAGAAAATCCTAAGGTTTTAGAAGAAATCATCTAAGAACTCCAATAAAAACAGTGCTTAACAAAAACAGAAGGGTAAGTGATATATTAAAAGACTTTTAAAGGTCTCTCCCAAGAAATGGAACAGATGAGCAAATACACAGTCTGCTTGTTTTTTGGTTTTTTTTTTTTTTTTTTTTTTTTTTTTTTTTTTTT
>NW_026057585.1:17852819-17869452 GCF_023721935.1 Panthera uncia | reverse complement strand
AATTTAAACTCTCGGGGGGTGGGGGTGGGGGAAGTGTGGCTTAGAGCCACTCACATAACCTACTTAGGTAAAAATAGGTGTGTTGAAAGGGTTTAGGTTCATACAGCACCACTTACACTAGAATAAAAGGTGATACTTATTATTTCTCTATAATTGTAAATTTGTCGAATCCAACTCATTATTTTTTCTTTGATATTTTTAAGGATCTGTTTGGAGTCATGAAATCATTATATTTTCATAATCAATTCAAGGGACATTTTAAAAACACCTCTCTGAAACTCAAGTTTCCTCACCTGTAAAATGAAACTAGTATCTGCTTTTTTAGTTTGGTGTATTGAATGAGAAATTACATATAATATATTAACCACTATTTCTGGTTAAATACACATTTCTTTATCTCTTCAGTAAAGATATGTCTCTTAATGCTGAGGGCTGGCAACTTGATATTTGCCTAAAATCTAACTCAAAAAAGGGGGGAACCCACAAAACATTGGAATTGGAGAAGAAAGTAACATCTATACTAATGTGAAATTTTGCCAGGTTCAACCTATATGCCGTTGGCTGAAAGTTGACAGAAAATTCTTATCTTGACTATAGTGTTTCTAATTCAATTCTGGGTTCTCTCTGTAGGAATTCTTCTATGAGAAACTTCAGCCTCAGCTTTGTATATTATAATCTCACATGTGCTATAAGAGCTACAAATAAAGATTCAACAAATCTCTATGTAATAAACAAAATGCACGTCAATCAATGTAACATATTAGTTAAGTGCATAGCACTCTTTTAGGTACTTTGAAATATATTATCCATGTTTAAGTATATAGTATCACTGGGAAAAAATATAACTATATGATACATTAAAGAAACTAGAGAAAAATAGTTAAAGTTATGCATAATAAAGTGTGGATAGTAGGTTGTTTGATTTCAAAGGAGGGCGATAATGCATGTGCTGAAATGGTCTGAGAAAGCTTGATGGAAAAGGAAGGTCTTCATACAGATAAAGAGGATTTGTAAGAAAGAGAAAGGAGGGAGGGATAAATCAAGAATAAAAAAGGTATGGCAGAAGCACAAGGGACTGAAGACTGTATGGCAGTGAATATATCAGTTGATTAGTGCTGGAGAGCGGGGGATTCATGGGATACTAATGGAAAATATGTAGGAAAGGTAGAGTAAGACTAACAACAAGATGCATTATCTGTCAAGATTTTCCTGTTAGATTTGATATATTGATACCAGCAATGATATTTGTGAATATAAAGGATATCACTATCTATGCAAGATAATGAAATTGTAGAAACTATCATTCCTTATATTAATACAGAATTAGTTTATTAAGTTTTACTGTATATTACCTTTTTGGCTTGCTTCCCTCCTCACACCAGCTCCCAGCTATGCAGTTTAAACAAAACTGAATTCTTCAGTCCACTTTCATATAGGTCTGCCAGTCTTTGAATGGTTTAAGATTTTCATGAACCTGTATTTGTCAGTCGTCACTCCAGACTTCTATTGTCATATGTTGAAATAATTGGTTTTGAATGACAACCTGCTTCCTGCTTACTATTTTTATGTCATTGGGGATAGAAATAATAGAACTATCCCTTGATTTAACTGTCAATCAAGTGACACCTCAAGCATACTATAAAACTACACAAAGCCCCTCAATCTGCCAGGAACTAATGATTTTTACAATACTGCTGGCTTAGTAGAAGAACGTTCATAAAAAAAATGCTTCCCTATGAGTATTAATATGTTTTAAAATTAAAAAATGGAATTCTATCCAGTAAAATCCCACTTCAATGAAAATAAACTTCTATAATTTTCATTTGAGAACAAAAGCAATTGCTATATTTTCTGCTTTTTGTTCTAAAAGTAAAAAAATCAATAAAGAAATGTGTATGCATTTAACAAAAAGGCCTAGAAAGGGTGGGAAAAAGGACTAATATTTCAGTATTTTTTCTGAGAAAGAGAATGTTTCAGGAAAATACAGTATTTTTTGTTTTGTTTGTTTTTTAATATTTTTAATGTTTTTTAATAATTTATTTTCAAGCTAGCTAACATATAGTGTAGTCTGGGCTTCAGGAGTAGACTCCTGTGATTGATTACATGTACAGCACCTCAATGCCCATCACCTATTTTCCCCACCCCTATCAACCCTCAGTATGTTCTCTATTTAGGGTCTCTTAATGGTTTGCCTCTCTCTCTGTAACTTATTTTTCCTTCTTTTCCCTTATGGTCTTCTGTTAAGTTTCTCAAATTCCACATGTGAATGAAAACATATGGTATGTCTTTCTCTGACTGGCCTATTTCACTTAGCAAAATACCCTCCAGTTCCATTCACATTGTTGCAAATGGCAAGATTTCATTCTTTTTCATTGCTGAGTAGTATTCCACTGTGTATAGATATACCACTTCTTTATCCATTCATCAGTTGATGGACATTTAGGCTGTTTCCATAATTTAGCTTTCATTGATAGCACTGATATAAACACTGGGGTACATGTGCCTCTACAAACCAGCATTCCTGTATCCTTTGGATAAATTCCTACTAGTGTTATTGCTGGGTCATAGCATAATTCTTTTTTGAGTAACCTCCTCACTGTTTTCCAGAGCTGCTGCACCAGTTTGCATTCCCACCAACAGTGCAAAAGAGTTCCCCTTTCTCCACATCCTCGCCAACATCTGTCATTTCCTAAGTTGTTCCACTTGACAGGTGTGAGGTAGTATCTCAGTATGGTTTTGATTTGTATTTCCCTGGTGATGGGTGATGTTGAGCATCTTTTTACATGTCTGTTTGCCATCTTGATGTCTTCTTTGGAAAAGTGTCTATTCATGTCTTCTGCCCATTTCTTCACTGAATTTGTTTTTGGGTGTGGAGTTTATTTGGTAAGTTCTTTACAGATTTTTGACATTAACTCTATCTGACATGTCATTTGCAAATATCTTCTCCCATTCTGTTGGTTGCCTTTTAGTTTTGTTGATTGTTTCCTTTCCTGTGCAGAAGCTTTTTATCTTGATGAGGTCCCAATAGTTCATTTTTGTTTTTATTTCCCTTGCCTTTGGAGACGTGTCAAGTAAGAAATTGCTACGGCTGAGGTCAGAGAGGTCTTTTCCTGCTTTCTCCTCTAGGGTTTTGATGGTTTCCTGTCTCACATTTAGATCTTTCATCCATTTTGAATTTATTTTTGTGAATGGTGTAAGAAAGTGGTCTAGTTTCATTCTTCTGCTTATTGCTGTCCAGTTTTCCCACAACAATCTGCTAAAGTTACTGTCTTTTTCCCATTGCATATTCTTTCCTGCTTTGTCAAAGATTGGTTGGCCATATGTTTGTGGGTCCAATTCTGGGTTCTTTATTCTATTTGATTGATGTATGTGTCTGCTTTTGTGCCAATATCATACTGTCTTCATGCTTACAGATTTGTAATACAGTCTAAAGTCCAGGATTTTTATGCCTCCAGCTTTGGTTTTCTTTTTCAACATTACTTTGGCTATTTGGGCGCTATTGTGGTTCCATACACAATTTAGGATTGTGCTTTCTAGTTCTGTGAAGAATGCTGGTGCTATTTTGATTGGGATTACATTGAATGTGTAAACTGCTTTGGGTAGTATTGACATTTTAATAATGTTTGTTGTTCTAATCCATGAGCATGGAATGTTTTTCCATTTCTTTGTGTCTTCTTTAGTTTCTTTCATAAGCTTTCTATAGTTTTCAGCATACGGTCTTTTACATCTTTGATTAGGTTTATTCCTAGTATTTTACGGTTCTTGGTGCAATTGTAAATTGAATCAATTCTTTGGTATCTCTTTGTGTTGTTTCATTATTGGTGTCTAAAAATGCAACTGGTTTCTATATATTGATTTTATATCCTGCGACTTTGCTGAATTCCTGTATCAGATCTAGAAGTTTTTGGGTTGAGGAGTCTTTCATGTTTTCCATGTAGAGTATCATGTCATCGGCAAAAAGTGAAATTTTGACTTCTTTTTTGCCAATTTGGATGCCTTTTATTTCGTTTTGTTGTCTTATTGCTGAAGCTAGGATTTCCAACACTATCTTAAACAACAGTGGTGAGAGTGGAAATTCCTCTCAGGTGGAAAGCTCTCCTGATCTCAGTGGGAAAGCTCTGTTTTTCTCTGTTGAGGATGATATTAGCTGTGGGCCTTTCATATATGGCTGTTATGATGTTAAGGTATGTTCCTTCTATCCCAACTTTCTTGAGAGTTTTTTTTTTTTTTTTTTTTTTTTATTTTTGGGACAGAGAGAGACACAGCATGAACGGGGGAGGCAGAGAGAGAGGGAGACACAGAATCGGAAACAGGCTCCAGGCTCCGAGCCATCAGCCCAGAGCCTGACGCGGGGCTCGAACTCACGGACCGCGAGATCGTGACCTGGCTGAAGTCGGACGCTTAACCGACTGCGCCACCCAGGCGCCCCACTTGAGAGTTTTTATTAATAAAGGATGCTTTATTTTGCCAAATACTTTTTCTGCATCTATTGACAGGATTATATGTTTCTTATCCTTTCTTTTATTAATGTGATGTATCACATTGATTGATTTGTGAATATTGAACCAGCCCTATAGTCCAGGAATGAATCCCACTTGATCGTGGTGAATAATTCTTTTTATGTGCTGTTGAATTCGATTTGCTAGTATCTTGTTGAGAATTTTTGCATCCATGTTCATCAGGGGCATTGGCCTGTAATTCTTCTTTTTTTGTGTGGTCTCTGTCTGGTTTGGGAATCAAGGTAATGCTGGCTTCATAGAATGAGTCTGGAAGTTTTCCTTCCATTTCTATTTTTTGGAACAGCTTGAAAAGTATAAGTATTAAAGAGTTAACCCTTTAAAAATCTGGTAGAATTACCCAAGGAAGCCATCTGGTCCAGGACTCTTATTTGTTGGGAGATTTTTGATAACTGATTCAATTTCTTCACTAGTTATGGATCTGTTCAAATTTTCTATTTCTTCCCATTTGAGTTTGGTAGTGTGTGGGTGTTTAGGAATTTGTCTATTTCTTTCAGGTTGTCCAGTTTGTTGGCATATAATTTTTCATAGTATTCCCTGATAATTGCTTGTATTTCTGAGGGATTGGTTGTAATAAATCCATTTTCATTCATGATTTTATCTACTTGTGTCCTCTCTTTTCTTTTTGAGAAGCCTGGCTACAGGTTTATCAATTATGTTTATTTTTTTCAAACAACCAACTCTTGATTTCATTGATCTGTTCTACTGTTGTTTTTTGTTTTTGTTTTTGTTTTTTGTTTTTGGATTCTATATTGTTTATTTTTGCTCTGATCTTTATTATTTCTCTTCTTCTACTGGGTTTGGGGTGTCTTTGCCGTTCTGCTTCTAGTTCCTTTAGGTGTGCTGTTAGATTTTGTATTGGGGACTTTTCTTGTTTCTTGAGATAGGCTTGGATTGTAATGTATTTTACTCTTAGGACTGCCTTTGCTGCATCCCAAAGGGTTTGGATTGTTGTATTTTCAGTTTCATTTGTTTCCATATATTTTTAAACTTCTTCTCTGATTGCCTGGTTGACCCATTCATTCTTTAGTAGAATGTTCTTTAACCTCCATGCTTTTGGAGGTTTTCTGACTTTTTCCTGTGGTTGATTTCAAGTTTCATAGCATTGTGATCTTAAAGTGTGTGTGATATGATGTCAATTCTTTTATATTTATTGAGGTCTGTTTTGTGACCCAGTATGTGATCTATCTTGGAGAATGTTCATGTGCACTCGAGAAGAATGTGTATTCTGCTGCTTTAGGATGAAAAGTTCTAAATAGATCTGTCAAGTCCATCTGGTCCAGTGTATCAATCAGGGCCATTGTTTCTTTATTGATTTTCTGTCTATATGATCTGTCAATTGCTATAAATGGAGTATTAAAGTCCCCTGTAATTACGACAGTCTTACCAATAAGATTGCTTACATTTGTGATTAATTGTCATATATTTGGGTGCTACTGAATTTGGTGCTTAGACATTTATAATTGTTAGCTCTTCCTGATGGATAGACCCTGTAATTATTATATAATGCCTTTCTTCATCTCTTGTTACAGCCTTTAATTTAAAGTCTAGTTTGTCTGATATAAGTATGGCTACTCCAGCTTTCTTTTGACTTCCAGTAGCATGATAAATAGTTCTCCATCCCCTCACTTTCAATTTGAAGGTGTCCTCAGGTCTAAAATGGTTCTCTTATAGACAGCAAGTAGATGGGTCTTGGTTTTTTTTCTTTTTTAATCCATTCTGATACCCTATGTCTTTTGATTGGAGCCTTTAGTCCATTTACATTCAGTGTTATTATTTAAAGATATGAGTTTAGAGTCATTTTGTTATCTGTAGCTTTCATGCTTGTAGTGATGTCTCTGGTACTTTGTGGTTCTTGCAACATTTCACTCACAGAGTCCCCCTTAGGATCTCTTGTAGGGCTGGTTTAGTGGTGATGAATTCCTTCAGTTTTTGTTTGTTTGGGAAAACCTTAATCTCTCCTTCCATTCTGAATGACAAGCTTGCTGGATAAAGGATTCTTGGCTGCATATTTTTCCTTTTTATCACATTGAAAATTTCCTGCCACTCCTTTCTGGTCTGCCAAGTTTCAGTAGATATGTCTGCTGCTACCCTTATGTGTCTACCCTTGTAGGTTAAGACCTGTTTATCCTTAGCTGCTTTCAGAATTCTCTCTTTATCTTTGTATTTTGCCAGTTTCACTATCATATGTCATGCAGAAATTGATTCAAGTTACATCTGAAGGGAGTTGTCTGTGCCTCCTGAATTTCAATGTCTGTTTCCTTCCCCAGATTGGGGAAGTTCTCAGCTATGATTTGTTCAAGTACACCTTCAGCCCCTTTCTCTCTCTCTTCTTTTTCTTCTTCTTCTGGAACTCCTATGATACAGATATTGTTCCATTTCATTGAATCACTTAGTTCTCTAATTCTCCTCTCATGATCCAGAATATTTTTATCTTTTTCTCAGCTTCATCTTTTTCCATTATTTTATCTTCTATTTCACCTATTCTCCCCTCTGCCTCTTCAATCCTCTCTGTCACCGCCTCTAATTTATTTTGTATCTCATTTATAGCATTTTTAATTAATCATGACTATTATTTTAGTTACTTGATCTCTGCAGCAATAGATTCTCTGCTGTCTTCCATGCTTTTTTCAAGCCCAACAATTAATCTTAAGACTATTATTCTAAATTCCTGTTCAACAGTTACATTGTTTATATCTGTTTTGATCAATTATTTGGCTGTCATTTCTTCCTGGACTTTCTTTTGAGGAGAAATCTTCTGTTTCATCACTTTGGCTAGTTTTCTGTTCCTTATTCATTTTAAAACCTTGTTATGTGTCCTGCACCTGCGAGCACTACTATATTAAAGAGGAGTCATGCACTGTTCAGGGCCTGGCCCTTCAGGAGGTGTTTTTTGGAGTGAGTTATTTGCTCTCTATTGTTGTGACTTGGGTTACTTCATCTCTCTACTTGTAGTGATGTTTTAGACCCTCCACCAGGTGTGCTTTGATTTGTTCGTTGAAGTAGCCCTAGAAAGGAAAACAGGCAAACAAAAAAAACCAAAAACAAACAAAAAAAACAAACAAAAAATAAAACCAAACAAACACACATGCAAACACTCAAAAAAAACCCAAAACAAAAAACCAGAAACACCAGCTACAAGTACAAACAGGGTGGAAGTGGTGCTGATGGAAGAGGCCTTATCCCATACAAAGAGAGAAATGACAGGGACAGGAAAAAGAAAAAATAAAAATTGACCAGGTAGAGAAACTATATGGCTTAATCCAGAGAGAGAGAAAGGAAAATAAATATGGAGATGTAGAATGTATCAAGAGAATAGATTAAATATGTCTGCTTAAACAAACAACAACCAGAGAAACCAGACTAGAGGAGGGAAGAGATAAGAAGAAAAGGAAGGAAGAATATATCTACATAATAAGAATTGTCTGAGAATTAAACCAGACAATGCAACCATGCTGTTCTGGAGGAGGGGCTGTCTGGTTCATCGGTGTCAATCCCACTCTCGTAGATACACAGTTACCAGGTGCGGAGGGACGTGGTTTGTTGTAGGCGGGTCCTGCCTCTATTGTGGGCCTGCTGTCGTTCCCTGAAGGTTCCCCACCTGTAGCCCATTAGGTTGTCCAGGTGGGTCCCTGGAAAGAATCTGCCTCTTTTCCTCCCAGACTCTTGGGTTTCAAAATTCTTTGGTGTCAACATGGCTTTGTTTGAGAGACATGGGAACTTTGGATCCCCCTACTTCTCCTCCATGTTGGCCCCTTCCTTCAACCCCTCACTTCTGAGGAACTGCTGCTCAGATCTTCTGGCGGAGGGTCTAACTGAGCAATGACCAGGTGCCAGCCTGCCCCCAGGAACGTTGGTGAGACTATGCTGCTGCTGGTACCCAGAGATGCGACTGGGTGCCAGCCCACCCCAGAAAAAGTTCGTGTGATTTTGTAACAGCAGCATTTCAGGGGTTATGGAAAATCACAACATCATCTAGTGCCAGGCTTCTTCATTAACCTCCTTATTCCAACACCAGTGAATGTGATTGTTCTCTGGTGTCTGCTGGGACCTTTGCCTGTGGGGTGGCCTCACAGCCTCTACCAAATGTCCTCCCTGCAGGGGAAGTGCCACTCCCCAGTGGCCCATGGACCCCTTGGAGCTTGCTCTCTGCTCCTAGGGATTTGCCCTTCCCACCAGAGCACTGCCAGGTATCAACCTGTGGAGTTTCAGACTCTGTGCTTCCTGTTTATAGTCTTAATGAAATTTAAACCCTCTCCTTTCTCCTTTATCCCTTTTTTGTTGAGTCCCTGTGGCTGTTTCCACTTTTCCACTTTCTCTCCAGATGCTTTTGGGGGGGGGTGCTTTTCCCATACTCTCCCCTCCCCTGTCTCCAACCTCTCTCCACAAGCAAAACCAGCTCCCTGCCCTCTGTGGCTTCTCTCCCTGCTGGTTCACCTCTCCGTGCTGTGTACCTGCCAAGTTCTGTGGTTCAGGTTGTACAGATTGCTGTGTTAATCCTCAGATCAGTTTTCTAGGTGTGCCAGATTGTTCATTGTTGATCTGGCTGTGTTTCAGGGTTGAGAGACACAAAAAAAGTTTCCATGCTGTGCCGCCATCTTGGCCTCTCCTCCAAAAGGAGGTTCTTTACTCTGACATTGCTATGGATGGCTTAGGAGGAATCAGACACAACTGTATTTATGATAGACTGTGTCTTAGTTACCTCAGTGTCCCGTTGCTCCAAAAGCAAAAGTGGTTCAAATGGGTAAAATACTTGCGTTCTTGATGGTCCAATGACCGCTTTTTGTCATGCTAAAAGTTTCTCAGTGTTGTGTTCTTTTTCATATTCCAAGACTATTTCTGTTCACCAGTTCATTAAAGGATATGATAAGGACATCCAGATAGAAGAGATGCAGAGGATGTGGTATAGGGAAGGAATGCAGAGCTTCCTTTCTATCTAGAGATACTCCATTCTCCCCAAATCTCCCTGTGTTCCAATTTCTGTCTTTTATGTGTTTTAATAGCTTGCTATGTGTCCCACACCTGTGAGTACCACTATATTAAAAAGGGGTCATCCTCTCTCCAGGGCCTAGCACTTCAGGAAGTGTTTTTGGAGTGTGTTGCATGCACTCTGTTGTGTCTTGGGCTATTCTATCCCACTGCTCACAGTGGGGGATTGTTTGGACCTTTCACCAGGTGTGCTTTGATTTTTTCATTGCAGTAACCCTGGAAAAAAGGGAAAAAAGTGTATGTTGGAGGGAAAGACTTATCTGGTACAAAGAGAAAAATGAAAGGAGCAGGGGGGAAAGAAAAAACAAAAACAAGACAGGGAATCAGGGAAACTATAAGTCTTAATCCAGAGAGATAGAGAGAGAGAGGAAAATAAAGAAGAAGGAGATACAGAAAATGTGTAAAAAGAATAGAATAAAAATGATTAAACAAACAACCAGAACAGAGAAAGGGAACAAAAAGTATATATAATAATAGGAATTGACCAAAAATCAAATCATAAACTATGAGCTTGATTCCAAATGAAAGAAAAAAAAAAGGAGGGGGCGGGTAGGAAAAAAAAGGGAAGAGAGAAGAGATGGAAAGAAAAGAAAAGAGAAAACAACAACAACAACAGACTAACATACAAAATAACCGGACAGTTGTCTGTTGGCGCCTGGAACCGGAGGCTGTGCTCGTCTGGAGAAGAGGCCGTATGATTCCATCATTGTCCATCTCACTCCAGTAGATAAGCAGTTACCAGCATGGAGGGGTGGCATTTGGTGAAGAGGTCCCTGGCACTCCTCTCCTCTGCAGGCACTCGCACATGGTCGGCTCCAGTGTGAAGAAAGTCACCCAACTCTGATAACTCTAATCTGTAGCTCCTAAGGCTGTTTGCAAAGTAGAAACTGGCTTTCTTGGTATCTTTGTATTTTTCATTCCCCAGTCTGTGGTCCAGAGAGGTTTTTCTCTTACCCAAATACAATACCACACTTCTACAGCCTCCCTTCTCTTCCTTTTATTTCTCCACCAACAGCGTTCCCCCACTCCATGACTATGCTGCTCTTTCTATCTCTCCCAATTCACAAACATGCAACTTGTCCTGCCAAGTTGTCTCTTTCCACCTGTGGAAATTTTTTTGTCACTATGCAGCCTCTATGCCTGGGTATTCCAAGCGTTCTGACCTCAATACAGCTGTGGGGACAAGGGGAATTCCGGTTCCCCTACTTCTCCACCATCTTAACTCCACTCAGCAAAATACAGTTTTATTTTGTAGAGATTTAATTTTGGATATACTATATGGACATATTTTAGAGGTACTGTATGCAGGCTTAGATGCTTCCCAATGTGTAGTACATTTTTCTGGGTCTTGGAGTCAAACTAATTGAAAAAGCAAACAAGAATAAGGAAGATAAAAACCAAAACATCACCTCTAGTAAAAAGCTGATACAGGAGAACACAATTTGTATCAACGGGCAAGTGGCATTTCTAATGGTGAACTGAAGAATTAGATAGGCATTCCCACTCAACAGCCTGAAATGGGGCAGGTCTCTCCCCTAGAGAGGAGCAAAGCCTCTCTAGGAAAACAAAAACAAACAAACAAATAAACAAACAAACAGAATATTTTATCAGCATATAAATCATTGACAAGGGAGAGAGGAGTGTGTCCAATATTTCTTTCCAAACATCAAGAAGATGTTATCCACTTTCTCTAGTGAGTGAAGTGGTAGTGTTCTGTAAATGTGAAACCAAAGTGTTCTGTAAATGTAGCTATTCCTCAGGAAAAGAAACAAGTAGAGAAAAACCATCTGCATGCTTTTTGGTATTTTAGAAGGGGAATAAGTATTTTGTATTAAAATCAACAAGTTTATAGGAAAAAAGATAAAAAGGAAAAGAATATGAAAACATAGCTTCTTAATTACAGTTTCTATCTATATATTTTCATTATTCTTTGCTAGTGACATTTTAATAGAATTTCAGAACTTTCTATAGTGGTTAGCTTGCTTTGGAATTCCTTTGCCTGCCTAATGATTATTTTTGGTTTTCTTTTCCTCCTACCATTATGCATTAAGAAGAGCATTCTGCAATTTTACAATTTTAGGGTCCACAATTCTTCCATTAAAACTTTTTGTTGCTGTTGTTAACTAATCTTAAAAAATAACATGTTTGTCATTCAAAGGAGATTCTAATTTCACTACAGTAAATATAAAAAAAAAAAAGGCTTACTGAGGAATGTTATAAACACATATTGTAGACATTTCATTATTCCACAGGCAGTTATGCTTTGACTAGCACATCTGGACTGGGTGGCCACAGAAAGTACTACAGTAAAAAGGGAGCGGCCCCCACTCCCACAATGTCATATAAATATGGAGAGGGAATAGGAAGTGACTTTGTTGGAAAAGATGGCTTCTAGGGGCGCCTGGGTGGCTCAGTCAGTTAAGTATCCGACTTGGTCTCAGGTCATGATCTCGCAGTTCATGAGTTCGAACCCCGCATCGGGCTCTGTGCTGACAACTCAGAGTCTGGACCCTACTTCAGATTCTGTGTTTCTCTCTCTGCCCCTCCCCCACTCGGGATCTGTCTCTCTCTGTTTGTCCGTCTCTCACTCAAAAAATAAATAAAACATTAAAAAAGAAAAGAAAAGATGGCTTCTAGTCCAGCTTCTAATACTACTCTTCTCCCATTGAGGTCAGTGAGACCTGTGGTGTCAGTTTCTTGGTATGCAACCAAAAGAGAAAAGGAAATGAGTTTTCAAAGAAAATTGAATTTATCTCTTTTCACTGCCCCAAAGATTTAGTAGATGTTAATGGCTTAATATAGTTTTTATTAACTGAATTAATTTTTTAATGAAAAGAATTTAAATAATTATTTAAAAATATGGAGATATGGTGTCTTAACTCAGAGGTGTGAGTTATTGACATCATAATGGGGAAGATATGTAAGTAGGCTCTCGGTAAGTCTTCCAACCACTAACTGTCAGTAACTGCCTACTATTTCATTTTCCACTGTTACATGTCAACATTTTCTTACTATTTTTAACAGCACCATTTTTTAATAGCACCATTTTTATAAAATATACAATATTGAAAATAAGTGGAATATAACCCACAAGTAGTGTAAATACTTTAATATTTAGTTTTCTGCTATAATAATGCCACATAATCAACAATTTCAAAATCTCAGTAATTTAAAGTAACAAATGATTATGGTTTTTGTTCCCAAGTCTGCAGGTTATTTGGGGGATCCTCTCCTTCGTGCTGTGGTTTACCTGAGCTTGACTCCTGGCTGTGGGGGTGAAGTCACATCTGATCCATTTTCTTCAATCAGTGGCTACTCAAGGTATGTTCTTTTCATGGTGCAAGGCAGAAATACAAGGGAACAAGTCTTTGAAAGGTCATCTAAAACCTTTGCTTGCCTCAATATGCAAGCATTCCACTGGTCAAAACAAGACACATGGACAAGCCCAATATCAATTGGCTGAGTGGGAAAATGTACTCTATATTATAATAGGAATTGCAAAGTCATATGGCAAAAGACATGGGTGTTTATTTCTTTAACATTAACAGCTAAAGAGTTTGGAATAACAATCCAAATGAAAAATATCAAAGACAAATAAAATAAAAAAACTAAACTTGAATTTTATCATGGACACTTCAGGACAAATATGATATTCTGAATCAGCAACATATTAGACATTACATACACATGCATACTTTCCTCTACAGCAATTCTAAGATTTTATAATTTCCTTTTATAATTAATTATTTTAGTTAGTAATAACTCTTAGTGATAGTACAATCTGGGGTCACCTGACCTAGAAATCTTCCACATGTGCATGTGATGAATATTTATTGTATATAGCTGTCAAGCATCTTTTCCTCCTTTTTTGGTAACTGTACATCACCTTCCTATTAAGAAACCACCTGGAGGCCATGTTTCACCCATTCTGTGAAGGCACAGCTGACCTCATATCTCATCTCCAGGGGTAAGAATGTGATCTATGCTGATTGTTATCACATTCCATTCCCCTGTCACAATGTTTGGGTTCTGATAAGGCTTACAAATGAAGCCAAATCAATTAAGACTCATCCTTGGGTCTTTGGCTTAAACTGTTAGGAAAAAAGTGCTTACTTTTTTCTCTGAGTTTGCAGACCTGGTAGAATGTAAGCTTGACAGTGTGTTTGAACAGCTTTGCTACTGCATGAGAAAAGCCTGCCTGAGAATATAGCCAAGACATAGGAAGGCGGAGCCAAGAGATGGACAGAGATAATGTTTGAGCTCCTAATTCCAGTCTGAAGTCATCTGTGTATGTGTACTTCCCAGTTACAAAACTAACACATTTTCATTGTGCTTGAGTCATTTTGATTGTGTTTGTCACTTGAAATCTATACCATTCATACTAACACCAGTTGCGGGTTTTTCTTCTGCAGTCTTTCTCCAAAATGCCCCATTTCTGGACTCACTTATATCACCTTGCTTGCACACACATGTCCCCACATCTTTCAAGGATCCTCTACTTTCTTATAATTTTAATTTTTCACTATATCCTAGATGCATAATTCATTTGTTATTTTTCCTGAAAGAGCAGAGTTGCTGAATTAAGTTGCTATTTAACCAGCATTTTTGTTTTCTCATTTAAGCATTCATATTAACCCCCAAATCTCAGTGAAAATGTGTCCCAAGTTTTATATATTTCATCGTATGTCTTAAGACTCTGACTATACCTATTACTGTGCCATTCGTTTCCTTCAAAGGAAGGAAGACTTTCCTTCAAAGTATACTAAATTCTCTGTCTGGAGGAACAAATGCCATATCTCATGGATGAATGTATTCTTGTAAACCATGTGACACCTGCCATTTTTCTCCTTTGTATTTATGGCTTCATCAGTACCTGTTAAGCTACAATGTTAAATTGTCTTTTGACCAATATAGATTGCCAACCCTTTCCTTGCTGATGCTAAGCCTCTTTGTAAAAAGGCCATGATGTATTGAAGCCATACTTCTATGCCAAGACCACTAATAGAGCTTATGTACTTACATGGATGGAAGCTCTTGATATGCCAAAGCCTTGTTTTGAATTCCTTTCCTCCAACAATGATATGTTGCTTGAGTCTCAAATCAGTGTTGCCTTTTAATTCAGATATATCACAATGATTATCAATTTATATGCATAGTTTAATCTATGGGAACTTGTGAAAAAAAATTTGAAAGATGGAGGCAATATTATGGTACTCAGAATTACTCTGATCCCTTAAACCTTCGATCAGGTTTTGCCTTTCTTTCTATGACTACTTGCCTCAAGGTTTCTTGATTTCTTGGGAGGGAGAGGAGACTTGTCCCTTGCAGTCCTTCATTGGTGGAATTCTACATTATTACAGCTTCTGATCATGTTGAGAATCCCACCACAAAAAAATAAAACATTTAAGATTGGATACATTGGGTTCATGAATTCTTACAGGCATTAAACTTATAAACTAACTTCTAAGATACAGCTTCATTATCTCATCTTATCCTCAGAACAACAAATGATTAGATCAATGCAGGTTAACACTATAGAAGCTTAACACTAAAATTGAATGGGGTATATCTTTAGGCAAGCAGGAACACTTCAGAAGTCTCAGTGGATCCATCATTCTCTGTTAGAAATTAGAGAGCTATTAGAATTATTTAAATCATCAGACTTATTCTTTGGTTCCTTTTTTGACTATCTGGGATGGTTATTTTGGACTCACTTAAGCACCTAACTCTGCTTCAAGCCCCTACCCTTGAACACATACATATAAATAATTCTGGGAATTGACTTCTTGCTTCACTTATTTACTTTAATGTATTTATAGGTTAGCAGTACTGTTGTTACAATATTTAAATGCATAAATCCTTATATTTTGAAATATACTTTAACTCAGTACTGTGATAATTATTAACACTTAATAATTTATCTTATTTAAGTCTTTTGCAATGATACACCAATAGTTTCCAAACTTTTGTTCCTATGAAATTCTGTGAGAGAGGAAACTAAGTCAGGAAAGATGTGACAGTAAAATACTGTCCCTGAGGGGCTTTCTCAGATGCTCTATGGTGCAGTTGTGGACTGAATAAGTTAAAGTATAAACATCTTACATCTGGTCAGATTTTGGCCCTGTGATAGTGTCATAATGGAAGAGAAGCCACAGAATTACCTTCTCTATATTTAGTGTCAGCTGTAGCTGATATTCTGTGGTTGTACGTATTATTAATACCTATTAACCTCAGAATAAAATGTCATATTGAAATTGAAAAAGGATGTTGGGACTGTGCTAAAAGATTGCTTTTTCAGATGCAATGAGATGTAAAATAGAACCTTTGTTTCCAAGTTGTACATTTTATAAGAATTGGGTGTTACTTTAGGAATTCTGCACTATTCTATCTTAAGCACTTGTAATCTATCAATGCCAGTCCTCTCTGTAATTTAATTTGGGATATTTCCTTTTCTCTTTCTCTCCTTTTTGACAAGTGTTATTTTGCTGAAGATTTTCTATTCCCCTTCCAAGAAAAAATCGTTTTCTTTTAACTCATTGAAAATAACATTTGGAGTCCATAGAGATTAATGAGATGGTACATATGAAAAAGTACCAATATTATAATTAAAATATACTAATTATTAGAAAAATGATAATAAAAAGATATTGTTTAACTATATCTAGCACATTTTTGACAGCAGTACCAGGCACACATATTGGAAGAGTGACTACTACCAGCAAGATAAAATGCTAGGTATGAAAGGTAAAAACATAAAGAACTTGTGGCCTTTGCTCTGAAGAGCCTGTCATTTACTGAAATCTGGCCAGCATTTACCTGAAGATCAGAGAATTTTGCATCTTATTCCCTGGTTAACCCAAATATATATATATATATATATATATACATATATATATATATATACACACACACACACACACACACACACACACACACACATACTATATATTGAATTAACCTTCATATATATGTATATGTATATGTATATGCATATGTATATGTATATGTAATTAACCTATATATACATACATGAAAAATAACTATTTTACTATAAGGTCTTTTTTTACTATGTATATGTAAGTCTTTATTACTGTATATTGAACTAACCTTTATATATATACATATAT
>NW_026057585.1:17725184-17852419 GCF_023721935.1 Panthera uncia | reverse complement strand
GTTCGAGCCCCGCGTCAGGCTCTGGGCTGATGGCTCGGAGCCTGGAGCCTGTTTCCGATTCTGTGTCTCCCTCTCTCTCTGTCCCTCCCCCCATTCATGCTCTGTCTCTCTCTGTCCCAAAAATAAATAAAAAACGTTGAAAAAAAAATTAAAAAAAAAAAAATATACAGTAAAAAAGACCTTATATACATATATAGTAAAAAAAGACCTTATAGTGAAATACAGTTATTTATATATATATATGTTATATATATATGTTATAACATATATATATGTTAATTCAATATACAGTAAAAAAGACCTTATATATATATAGTAAAAAAAGAGCTTATAGTAAAATACAGTTATTTTTCACTATATCTTTGAAATGAAATAAATTCCTTATTGCTGCATATAAAATTTCACACTGTAGATACTGATTTAAAATAGTTAAAAGTGAATCTAAAGTTTAGTCCTATTTGTCCTTTATTCACTCTTATATTTGTCTATAAATTATTTACAGATAGCATCCAAAAATTATTTAAAAATATAAACATTTGCTTTTCAAAAGCTTTTTGCATATTTTTGAAGTTAACATAGGGCCTTTGTTAATTCCAAATTTTTAAAAGCTTATTTACAAAAAAATCAAATACATGAGTTTGAAGCAAAATCTTGTTTTTCAAAACTTCTTTAAATCACAGAAATTTTAGTTATAGCAGTAGAAAGCCTTTAAAACAATGTTTCATTTTCTTATGTTGGGAGATTACAAAGGTATTTCTACTCCAACCACACTCTTTGGTGAAAACAGAAAATAAAAAGAGCAAAACTATAATTCCATTCATCTCTAATAAAACTATGAGATTTCCAGAGGAAATAATAAACAATAAGAACCTGAATAGAAATGCCAATCAAGTGGAATTTGGAATAATCTATAGAGGAAATAGTACCAACAGATTTTGTGCATGGCACAAACTTCTTAGAAATATGGTGGTCTCTGACCTTAAAAATCTAATCAAAGATTTCTTTCTTTGAACAGTGAGCTACCAGGGATTTGGAACTATACACAAATCCTATTCCATAGTGTGAGAATAGAAAAGCCACAAAGAAAAAATATTTTTTCCACACAAGTTAATAAGAGTTGGAAGTAGTAGCAAGGAATATGTTTGATGATCAGCCAGATAATTGTATAAAGTCATTTAGGGCTATCTAGAAGTAATTAAAGCAGTTGACTTGAAATCTCTTAGCTCTCTTGACTGTCAGATGTCCCGGGAGGAAAAATAGGAGGTAGGTGACCTGGTCTAATTTTCCTGTCAGCTGGATTTCTGGGGAAATTTTCTACTGATATCTGGTTGGGAGGAAGAAACCTTATCTCTGAAATGCCCTTTGTAGAGGGTCCCTGGCTAAGTGTTACCTATAAGAATTAGAATCTAGAATCTATGAAGCATGGTGATATTTTATAAGTTATGCAACTCTCTTAGATTTAAAATGGAGATGTTTTATATCTTAAAAGCTTCTATGTGTGAGATAACTCTATAATCCTTATTTAGAGATCCAATCTATTTTTCTGAGCCAGATATTCATGTGCAGTGCAGGAAGTGGGACCTGAAGAGCTGTTGTTGATATCTTAGGCTTTTCTCTGTTTTGTCTAAACCTCCTAATTAACTCTATCTTTGAAATTATTAGTAAAGCTTGATGCTAAAATAAGATCTCAGATTTGATAATCCAGTTCTACATGTTAACCTGGGGGAACAAAATGCACTAATGCCACAAAGGAATCCTATAAAATAAAAAGCTTGGTAATGAGCTATACAGATTTTCTGTTCATTTTAAAAACATATTTAGACACAGGCAAAAGTACTATGAGGAAAATAAATGATCTTTGAGCTTACACAGAAGGTTTGATAAAAAAGTGTCCTGAGACAATATATACAAAATGATGCTGTCCCAGCTCACATGGGCCCCCTAAACCCAAACATACAAATACAGAGCTTTAGCTGAATTGAGACCTAGTCTTAATAAAAATTGTTAATAATCAAAAACTAAATGACAGGGGCGCCTGGGTGGCTCAGTCGGTTAAGTGTCTGGCTCTTGATTTTGGCTTAGGGCATGATCTCACGGTTCAAGAGTTCAAGCCTGGCATCAGGCTATGCACTGATGTTGCAGAGCCTGCTTGGGATTCTCTCTCTTTCCTTCTCTCTGCCCCTCCCCTCTTACTCTGTCTCTCTCTTTTTCTCAAAATAAATAAATAAACCTAAAAAAATACTAAATGACATATGGCCCATGTTAAGTAATTATAAAAGAAGGAAAGGAAGATAAACAAAAGATAGCAGTACAAAATCAATGGTATTCTTAAAAATCACCAACAAATTTGGAAAAGATAATTTAAAAACATATAATTTACAATAAAAACAAAACCATAAGGAACATAAGAATAAATGTAACAAAAATAGAAAGTGATACTATAAAGAAAATTTTAGAATGTTTAAGACACACAAAAAGAAACAGTAATATATTTATACATATGAATAGGATTTCTGAAATTAAAAATGTGCTAACTAAAATAAAAATTGAATAGAAAATTTGGAATGTAAAATTAAGGAAATATCTTAGGACATAGAGGTAAAAGACAAGAGATAGAAAATAGAATAGATAAGAATATTAGTGGATTATTCTAGGAATCTCAACATTTAATTGTAGTGATTTTTGAAGAGACTATAGGGAAAACAGGAAAAAGGCAATTGTGAGTTCAAGCACACAGGTACTGTATATAGATTAAAAATTGAAATATTGAGAGCAGTGCATATTGTAATACTTCAGAAAACTGAGAGGGGGGAAGGAGACAAGCTACTTAATTTCTTTGGATCTTAATTTCTTTCTCTGTCATTAAGGATACTACTTCTTCTTAAGTTTGTTATAAGAAATTAGTAGGCTAGTATAAAACTTGGTGCATAGGAAGTGCTAGATTAGTGTTAGCTATTATTAGAAAACTTACAGCAACACTGGAAGCTTGAGCACAGTAGAATAATATCTTTAAAATCTTCAGGAGGATTATTTCTAACTTAGAATTTTGTAGCTAGCCAAACTACCAGTCATGATTTGTGGCAGAGAATAGATATTTCTCACATGTGAAAACTTGAAATATTATAACTCCCATGTACCTTTTTTTCACCAAAATAAGGTAGTCAACCCAGAAAGAGGAAAATAAGGTTTTGAGATAGAATTAAATACCAAAAAGAAACTAAGGGAATGTTCAATATGACAAAAAGTCCCAGAACAGTAAGGTTCCACCAGGCTAGAAGTAAACCAGTAAATACTAGATTGGGACATTAGTGGGATTTGTGAGAAAGGTCTTTTTTAGGAAAATAAAGTTAATACATTATCTGACAGTTTTGGCCATGTGAATAATTTGAGTAAAAAGCATTAGAGAGAAGTGTTGGAGTTTGGAGAAAAGTTTAGTAGATTTTGAAAAATGTCAAGCAAGTAAAAGTAAATTTAAAAATTAACTTGGAAATGTAAAAACTCTTGTCTAAAAAAGATATTGAAATTCTTGGCTCAGAATAAAAGATGTTTACATAGACATAATGTTGAAGGCAGTAAATCTGGATTTAACTAATAAAACCAAATTGGGAGGATGAGAACCAGAAAATGTGCATGTATGAGGGATATATTATAACGCTAAATTATAGTCTTTTAAATTTGGAAGTCAATACATAATATCCACAACAGAGACAGAGACAGATAGAAAGGGAAAGAGAGACCAGATAACCGTTTTCTTTCTTTGTTGTTAAGTTTATTTATTTTTAAAGAGATAGAGACAGCATGAGTTGGGGAGGAGCAGAGAGAGAGAGAGAGAGGGAGAGAGAGAGAGAGAGAGAGAGAGAAGAGAGAGAGAGAGAATCCCAAGCCGGCTCTGCACTGTCAGCACAAAGCCTGATGCAGGGCTCAAACTCACAAAACCATGATATCGTGACCTGAGAAGAAACCAAGAGTCAGACACTTAACCTACTGAGCCATGCAGATGCCCCAAAAGACATTTTCATGATAGGTATACCCTAGAAAAAAATGGAGAATCCTTATTTTCGCTTCACATTTATTTCTAAATATCAAAGGTCACCTGAATAGAGTGCCAAAGCCAGTGCTAGAGTCAAACTTTTTTTTTCTTATTTATTTATTTATTCATTTATTATTTTATTTTATTTTATTATTTTATCATTTTTCTAATTTTATTGAAATCCAAGTTAGTTAACATATAGCATAATAATGATTTCAGGAGTAGAATTTGGTGTTGCATCACCCACATACAACACCTAGTGCTCATCCCAACAAATGCCCTTCCCAATGCCCATCACCCATTTAGTCCATCCCCCTACCCAACACACCTCCAGCAACCCTCAGTTTGTTCTCTATATTTAAGAGTTTCTTATCATTTATCTCCCTCTCTGTTTTTATCTTATTTTTGCTTTTCTTCCTCTATGTCCATCTGTTTTGTTTCTTAAATTCCACATATGAGTGAAATCATATGATATTTGTCTTTCTCTAACTTGTTTCACTTAGTATAATACACTCTAGTTCCATCCATGTTGTTGCAAATGGCAAGATTTTATTCTTTTTGATTGCCAAGTAATATTCCATTGTGTGTGTGTGTGTGTGTGTGTGTGTGTGTGTGTGTGTGTTTGTGTGTGTGTGCCTCACATCTTGTTTATAAATTCATCAATTGGTGGACATTTGGGCTCTTTCCATATTTGGCTATTGTCAATAGTGCTGCTATAAACACTGGTGTGCATGTGCCCCTTTGAATCGGTATCTTTTTATCCTTTGTATAAATATCAAGTAGTGCAATTGCTGGGTCATAAAGTTCTATTTTTAATTTTTTAAGGGACCTCCATACTGTTTTCCAGTGTGGGTGTACCAGTTTTCGTTCCCACCAGGAGTATAAGAGGGTTCCCTTTTCTCCTCATCCTGGCCAACATCTGTTGTTTCCTGAGTTGTTGTTCATTTTAGCCATTCTGACAGGGGTGAGGTGATATCTCATTGTGGTTTTGATTTGTATTTCCCTGATTATGAGTGATGTTTCCCTGAAGTTGAGCATCTTTTCACGTGTCTGTTAGCCATCTGGATGTCTTCTTTGTGAAAGTGTTCATGTTCTTTGCCCATTTCTTCACTGGATTATTATTATTATTATTATTATTATTTTGTAGATTCAAACTTTTAGAGTCACTAACTACCAAAACCACATTGGACCCACATTCCTTTGTAATAATAATTTTTTTAAAAAAGAAACAAATGAAATGCTAAATTGTTTATAAATACAAGGACAGATTTTTGAGTTTTTTATTATATTTCAATGTTTTTTGTTTTTAAAAATATAAATATAAGGGAGCCTGTGTGGTGCAGTAAGTTAGATGTCTGACTCTTGGTTTTGGCTCAGGTCATGATCTCATGGCTTCTGGGTTTGAGCCCTGCATCAGGCTCTGTGCTGTCAGCACAGAACCTGCTTGGGATTCTCTCTCTCCCTTTCTCTCTCTCTGCCCCTCCCCTGCTCTGTCTCTCTCAAAATAAATAAATAAACAAAAAAATACATATATATATATATATATATATATATATATATATAAATTTTTCCAAACTATGCATGTTTTTCCTATTTCAGCTTTTCCAAAGCCACAAGCATAGACTAATTTATCCATTGCATGATCAATCTCAGGTTAAAATGTAGGCAGTCCTTCTGTAATATCCTGAGTGTTAAACAGACTTCGGAAAATCCTGTCTTTGTCCCACTGCATTCTGGGGATTTGGAAAAAACATGTATTCTACAGTATGGCCAACATGGTAGACAGAGTTGGATTTTATTAATGAGTGTTATAGAACTGTAAAATGGCGCTTTAAAGAAATAGGCACTCCTAGTGAAGAGTCAACTTGATGAATGGCTTAGTCTTTAAGAATGAGCTGTTTCTGAGAAGAAATTCTGTGTTTATCTGGTTCTGTGCCTTTTCTTTGAACTATGGGGAAAATAAAATTTACTGTCTTGAACTCCTCCTTTCCAGTGTTTGGTCTATTTTCTCCCAATCTTCAGTAATGATTGAATTATACAGGAGAGGATAAAAGTTCACGGCAGTAAAAAGCAAGTGTGGCCAGTCCCTACTTTTGCCATTTGAGTGTATGGGGTGGCATTCTTCAAAAGGATTCTGAAAAGATAAACAGGGACATGAATGGTGGCCTACAAGAAAGTTTGAGGCAGTAAGGATAAGTATTTGTATGGTGCACCATCCAAGGTTATATGTGAGACAACTGTTCTTTTTCTGTATATACCATAAAATGGTGACACTGATATTTGGAAGTATATTAGAATTATCCTTATAAGGATTTTGTATTCTTTTGTCACATCTCAGATAATACCTCATATCATTTTGTATTTGATGTGCACAAACTAATATGGAGGCCCTGGTGTTGGTCCTAGACAATTCTCAAAAACAAAGGTTTCTCTGAAATTTCCTATTTTTGGCACAAATTCAGGTAGGTCCAAGAAGATTTTTCCTGCTCTTGACCTTCTATCTCCCATCAAATTAGTTGAAGTCATATTAGATTTTGGAACAAATTTATATCATTTAGCCCATCCTTGGTAGATGATTAAAGTCAAATCTGTATTTTAATACATGGATTTAAGTCTTTAAAAAATGGCTGCTTTATTTTGAGGGAAAAACTTATTCTGGGAATATTGGCTGTTCATATAGTTAAATCATCTGTGTTACATGAGTGCTTTACATGTTGCTAGGTCAGATATGCCCATGATCTTATTGCTGCCAAGTCCATCATCACATGTCATCCAGAAAAATGCTGACATATTGCCAATTAGGTAGTCTTCCTGTCACCCCGTCCCAGATTTTATTGCTTAAAGATTAATACTGTGCAAGGATGAACCTATATGTTAGGGGACAGTCAAAAAATCTAAGAAAATAGGTTCAGTATAATTGGGAGACTGGGTCCATGTATAGGTCAGGCAAAACTGCATTCTCATTATTCCAGAAATTTTGGACGAAAAAATTTAAATGAGGAACTGGCAAGGTTTATAAGGGGAAAAATATATCAGAAAGCTTAGAAAAAGATTTCCAAAATTTATTATTGCATTAAGTATTTCAAGTTATCTATTTTAAGAAATTTATAATTTAAGAATAGCTCATAAAATGTTATAAAGAGGGCAAATCTTTATAATTATTCAAATATTTATTAACATCTACGGATATACTAAATCTTTATCACATCACATGCGACCTCTAAAAAATGACCTACATGCAAATAGATATGAATAGATAGTACAAGGATATTGATAATCATAAATAAAGAATCAATTTTCACATTTGTAAAAGTGTGGGTTTTGGGTAAAATGGATTGGGTTTGAATTTAATACCTGCCACTTTATTGTGTGGCTGTGGGCATTTTCTATAACCTTTCTGCATCTTAGTGTTCTTAGTTAATTATTCTAAAATATACCTAACTTACAGAGAAGTTACAGAAATCAGATAATACATAGGCCACAGTGCCTGCCTCAATGAATGTGCAACAAATTATAGTTATTATTGTAATAAAACTTTCTTATTTTGATTAGAAAGAATAAATAAATAATGTATATAAATTGAGTAGTACTGGGGCATTTGGGTGGCTCAGTTGGTTGAACGTCTGACTTGAGCTCGGGTTGTGATCTTTTGGATCATAAGTTCAAGCCCCACATTGGGCTCTCTGCTGTCAGTGCAGAGCTCACTTTGGATCCTCCGTACCCCTCTCTCTCTCCTCCTCCCTCACTTGCTCTCTCTGTCTCTCTCTCTCTCAAAAATAAAAAATAAACATTTGATAAATTGAGTAGATACTAACCAATTTAATTACTTCAATGTATTCTCTTCCCTTAAGCTTGTTTTTAAATTGTTTTTAAATTGAATTTACACATAGTGAACTAAAAATGTAAACAAATAAAAGTTGACTTCACAGCACTGATAAATTTAATTTAGCAATTGTATTAGTCTGTGGAATTTTGAGCTATGATTTGAAAGAGTAATAAATTATAGGCATACATAATCACTTTTTAAATGTAAACTCACAAAGAACATCTGGTCCATGAGTGGTTACTATTAATTTAAATATTCAAAGGAAAATATAAGTTTGAATCTCATTAAGTATTTTGAATTTTTAAAAATGTTTATTTTTGAGAGCAAGAGTGGGGGAGGGGCAGAGAGAGAGGGAGACAGAGGATCTGAAGCAGACTCTGCACTGTCAGAGCAGAGCCCAATGCAGAGCTTGCACTGACTTACTGTGAGATCATGACCTGAGCCGAAGTCAGACACTTAACTGACTGAGCTACCCAGGCACCCAAATACTTTGAATTTTTATCATTTGATTAAGTAAAAGAAAATTATTTCAGTGAGTTGCCTAAATAATGATTTCATTTATTTTGAGTATCAGTGCAGTATGAAGTAATAGAAAGAACACTGGAATGACAATCCAGGGGCTCGAGATGCAGTTTGACTCTGATATTAATAGCAGGATCTTGGGAAAGACAATTTCCTCTATAGGTCTCAGGATGTTGGGCAAGATGATAGTTGATAGGGCCCACTTTCCATGGAGCCTATTTTATAGCTAAAAAAATAACTTCCCAAATTATAGAACCTGAGTAACAAGGCAGTTATGAGAAGTTGGAAATGTGTTATTTTAGCATCTGGCATCTCAATTCTCTCATAGATAAAATGCTCCTCTTTATGAAGATATCTTGAAAAGCCACTGGCAGATAGTGAGTGAGATTCTGAGACAAGACCTCAGAGTAAATGTGGTTTTCTAGTCTGTGCTATAAAGGAGGGGATTTTTTTCCTATGAAAAGAAAAAAGTTAGGAACCATGAGGACATGAACTCATTCCCTCCCTATTATCCTTTAACAGAAATCCTGATGGCTTTGGATTTCCAAAGATGGGTTGGGAGTTTTATCAAGGCTTATATAGCTCTCAAGGGGCAGGCAAACCCTAACTGACATCTAGACCACATTTTGGGAGCTTATCCAGGATCATGTGAACTAAGGCTTTGAATTAAATCACTACTCTTAAACTAAGTCAGCAGTAATAAATTGTTGGACACATGGAACAAAGTAAAAGATTTGAGCTGATATTTAAAAATGGAATAATTAACTTAATTAATACACTTATCAACCTAATATAGTTTGGTTTTTTTTGGTGAGATGAGAATGCTTAAGATTTACTTTCAGCAAATTTCAAGCATACAATACTTAAATACTATATTAACTATAGACACCATGCTGAACATAGACCCCCAGAACTTACTCATTTTATGTCTGAAGTGTGTGCCCTATGAATGACATCTCCCCATTTTCCCAGTCCTTGACAACCACCATTCTACTCTATTACGAGTTTCTTATGAGTTTAATTTTTTTAAGATTCCACATATGAAAAATCGAGTATTTCTCTCTCTCTGGCTTAATTCAATTACCATAATGTCCTCCAGTTTTATTCATATCATCACAAATAGCAGTATTTCTTTCTTTTTTATGACAATAAATATTTTTGACAATAAATATTTTTTAATCCATTCATCCATTAATGGAAACTTAGGTTGTTTCCATATCTTGGTTTCTGTGAGTAATGCGGCAATCAAATGAGAGCTTGTATCAATTCATGATACTGACTTTGTTTCTTTGGGATAGATACCCAGGAGTAGAATTGCTGAATCACATGGTAATTTTATTTATAATTTTTTGAGGAACCCCCGTTTCCATACTGTTTCCCATAGTGGCTGTACCAATTTGCATTTCCAACAACAATGTATAGTGGTTCCTTTTTCTTCATACTCTCTCCAACATTTGTTATCTCATTTTGAAAATAGACATTCTAACAGATGTGAGGTAATATCTCATTATGGTTTTGATTTAAATTTTGCTGATGATTAGTATTGTTGAGCACTTTTTCACGTACCTGTTGGCCATTTATATATCTTTTTTGGAAAAATGTCTATAAAGATTTTTTGCCATTTTTATTAGGTTACTTGTGTTTTGTTTTGGTCATTTTGTTAGAAGAGTTCCTTATATGTTTTGGATAGTAACCTTTTATCAGATATATGGTTTGCAAATATTTTCTCACATTCTGTAGGTTGCCTTTTCATTTTATTGACTGTTTGCTATGCAGAAGCTTTTTAATTTGATGTAATTTTACTTGTTTATTTTTGCTTTTTGTACTTGTGTTTTGGTGTCATATCCATGACCATTGCCAAAACCAATGTCATGAAGTTTCTTCCTTATTATTTCTTTTAGGTGTTTTATGGTTTCAGGTTCTACACTTAAGTCTTTAATTCATTTCCACTTAATTTTTGTGAGTGCTGTAAGATAGGGATCCAGTTTCATTCTTTTGCATGTGGATATTGTTTTTCAGGCAGTTTATTGAGAAGACTATCCTTTTTCCATTGTATGTTCTTGGCAATTTTGTCAAAAATTGGTTGACCGTACATGTGTGAGTTTGTTTCTGGGCTCTGTATTCTATTTCATTGGTCTATATGCCTGTTTTTGTACTGCTACCATACTGTTTTGATTTACTGTAGCTTTGTAATATAGTTTGAAATCAGAAAATGTGATGCCTCCAGTTTTGTCTTTCTCAAGTTTGGTTTGGCTATTTAGGGTCTTTGTGGTTCCATACCATACCAAAGAGTCAAGGAAGAAATCAACAAGGATATAAAAAATATATTGAAACAAATGAAAATGGACATACAACATGCCAAAACTTATAGGATGCAGCAAAAGCAATTCTGGGGGGAAAGATTATCAATAATTGCCTCCTTTAAGAAAAAGGAAAATATCTCAAATTACCAATCTAACTTTACATTTTAAGGAACTAGAAAAAGAGGAACAAACTAAGCCCAAAGTGAGAAGAAGGAAGAAAATAACAAAGATCAGAGCAAAAATAAGTGAAACAGAGACTGGAAGAACAATACAAAATAAATCAATGAAAATTAGAGCTTTTTTTTTTAAAAGATAAACAAAATTGACAAACTTAACTAGAGTAACTGAGAAAAGAGATAATAAAACAGAAATGAAACAGAAAACATTATAACTGATACCACAAAATACAAAGTATATTAAAGCACTACTATTAACAATTATATACCAACAAATTAGGAGAAATTTAAAAATCTAGAAGAAATTTAAAAATTCCTTGGCACATACAACCTATCAAGACTTGGTCATGAAGAAATAGAAAATCTGAAGAGATCAATTGTAGGTAAGGAGATTGAATCAGTAATCAAAAATCTCCTAACACAGATAAGCTCAGGAGCACATAACTTTACAGGTGAATTCTACTAATATTTAAAAAGAATTACTATCAATCCCTATCAAGCTCTTCCAAAAAAACCTAACAGGAAGGAGCACTTTCAGACTCATTTTATGAGGCCAGCATTACTCTGATACCAAAGCCAGACAATAACACCACACAAAAAATGAAAATTACAGGCCACTATCCCTGATGAACACAGATGCAAAAATCCTCAACAAAATACTAGCAAACAGAATTTAACAGTACACCCTTTTAGATCATTCACTCTGATCAAATGGGATTTACATCCGTGATGCAGAGATGGTTCAATATACTAAATCAATAAATGTGACATATTACATTAACACAACAAAGGGTAAAAAACAAATTGTCATCTCAATAAATTAAAAGAATACATTGGGCAAAACTCAATATACTTTTATGGTAATACATCACAACACATTAAATACAGAAAGTACCTCAACCTAATAAATGCTACATATGCCAAGCCAGTAGCTAACATCATATTCAAAGGTGAAAAGCTGTGAGCTTTTCCTCTAAGACCAGGAGAAGACAATGATGCCTGCTCTTGCCACTTCTTTTCAACACAGTACTGAAAGTCCTGGCCAGGATAATTAGGCATGACAAAGAAATACAGGGCATCCAAACTGGAAAGGAGGAAGTAATATTGTCTCTTTTTGCTGATAACATGATTTTATATATAGAAAATCATAGTGGTTCCACCAGAAAACTGTTAGAACTAATAAACTAATTCAGTAAAGTTGCAATATACAAAATCAGTATACAAGAACTAGTTGCATTTTCTACACACTAACATGAACTATCTGAAAGAGAAGTTAAGAAAGCAATCCCATTTATAATAGCATGAAAACCAATAAAATACTTAGGAATAAATTTAACCAAGCAAATGAAAGAGCTGTATATTGAGAACTACAGGACATTGATGAAAGAAATGAAAACATAAATAAATGGAAAGATACCCCATGTTCATGGATTGGAAGAATTAATATTGTTAAAATGTCCATCTCCTTGAAGCAATTTATAGACTTCAGTGTTATCACTATCAAAATTCCAATGGCATTCTTCACAGAGATGGAAAGACAATCCTAAAGTTCATGTGTAATACATGCTTTCTTAAAGGGTTGGAGATTTGCTTAAAGGTGGTCCATAACAGATTTGTTTGATGCCTTAAAATCCCCATCATGTTCTATCCATATTCTGTAGCTATGATATAGTTGAGCATTGAAAATCTAAGACAGAATACATGCAGCTAGTAACAAGATATTTTTTAAAATGCCACCAAAATGGTGTAGAAGTGGAATGCTGAGAGATGTATGGCAAGTGAAGAATAAACATAGAAGATTGATATGACCCAGCATTGCAAATCAGGCATGTTTCCTGTGAAACATGTGTTTCCTGAGAAACCAGTGTTTGTGTTTCTGTCACCAATTGCATGACCTCTGATTAGATAGAGTATGAAGATTCACTGTCAAATGTTTGGCAACACATGAGTAGGAAAAGAGAAGACCCATTTTATTTGTGTTAGTTCTCCATAGACTACTATGTTTTCTGTATATTTAATATGCCTATGATTTGATAATGGAGATAA
This sequence comes from Panthera uncia, assembly GCF_023721935.1. Classification (NCBI taxonomy): domain Eukaryota; kingdom Metazoa; phylum Chordata; class Mammalia; order Carnivora; family Felidae; genus Panthera; species Panthera uncia. Next base: position 17,839,516 of record NW_026057585.1, on the reverse strand, counting down.
CCAGGAACTATTATAAAAAAAGAAGAGAAAGAAAAAAAAATGTGTTGTTAGTGTTATCATTAGTGAGGATGATGATTTTGATGAAGCTGGGAAACTAGTCAGGATGTTGCTAGTGAAGAATGGGGAGAACCTAAATATAGATAGTGTTAGGAGGATATAAATTAAGGAAACGATCTTAGAAGTATTCAGGAAGTGGAATTAAGAGAATGGAATGGAATATGGATGGTGAAGAAGAATGCTTTAAGGATAATCTGTAAATTTCTGATTTAGTTTAGGAGATAAATGGTGCCATCACTAAAATGGGAAACAATGAATATGAACGGAAAATTGGTGGTGGTCGATAAAGAATTGAATAAAGGATGAAGAATTGGAGGTGAATGAAATGGGATAAAGATAATAATTAATTCAGCTTTGAACACATGAGTTTCCAGATAGTGATGTTCAGAGAACAGCTGGACATATAGATTAAGGCTTAATGAAAAAAATCCTTGCTATATGCCTTTCAGAGTTTTCTTAAATTTTTTTTTTCAACGTTTTTTATTTATTTTTGGGACAGAGAGAGACAGAGCATGAACGGGGGAGGGGCAGAGAGAGAGGGAGACACAGAATCTGAAGCAGGCTGCAGGCTCCAGGCTCCGAGCCGTCAGCCCAGAGCCTGACGCGGGGCTCGAACTCACGGACCGTGAGATCGTGACCTGGCTGAAGTCGGATGCTTAACCGACTGCGCCACCCAGGCGCCCCAATGCCTTTCAGAGTTTTCAATATATAAAAGTAATTGAGGCCTTATGTAGAGTTTTACTTATATTTATAGAGAGTAAAAAGAGGAGAAAAGGGGAAGGAAGAGAAGAAAAGGAAGTGGAAAATATGGGAATGGAAATAGTGAAAGGTTAGAAAAAGGACTTTATAAAGGAGATAAGAAATGGGTTTGGAGGTCAGAATTAGGGCTTATTTGTGTAATAAAAACAAAGGAGCTAAAATAAGGAAAAAGAGTCATAAGAGGTATAGGAGCAGAAAGGTTGAATAGACAACTGGTTACCTTGCCACTGGTGACCTGGGGAGTAACAGTGGGGTGGTGCAACTGGACGCCTCCTAACTAAGAATCTTATGGGGAAGAGAAACAATTTCAAATAACCATGTTTAGAAATTTAAGCTTAAATTCAGTCAGAACAAAAGAGTAATTTGAAAACAATATGCATAATATGGGCATTATGGAGCTTAAATGATTTTGTAAAAGAAATGTATGTTTATAAGGAGATTAGCAAATGCTTGAAAACAAAGTTATTTTTATAGAAGATAATTTAATTGTATAAATTTTTGATAGTTTGTGTTTTCACAGTACTGTGGCATTTAGATTTTTAAGCTTTGCAGAACTGCTAGCTGAATTGAAATAGATAGCTTAGGTTCTCTGATTTCCATTTAAATGCTCAACAAACTGTCACAAAGAAGTGGTGTTGCATGGTTTATAACAACTTTAAGAGATTTGCAGCTGTGCTATGAATACATCCAATTATACAAATATGACTTTCAAAATTACTTTTTGCTATTACCTGGACAAGTTAGTGCAGAGGAAGTGGTTTGCCTAGATATAGGAAGCTAATATAGATTTGAAGATTTGATATATGCAAATAACCTTCTGCACAAAAAAAGGAAAAATTACAGCAACTATTTATTACAGATAAAACTTAATTAAAAAGAAAGAGTTGAGTTTTTAGGATTAGATTTTTTATTTCAGAGTCAGATACTTTTATTAAGTGGCAGGGAGGTCAATTAGAGTTCTCAATATTATCTATTGAATTTCAGATGATTTCATTTTTAATTTTGGTAAGAAATTGATTACTTGGGAGGGCAGAATCTAGGATCATGTAATATTGTATCAGGCAGACATGCTGACTGTCGTCTTGTTAGCCCCAAACTCCCAAGGTGAAGAAATTATAGCTTGAAAAAGTTAAAGAGAAACAAAGAGCCTGGGAAGGAGGGTCTAAATAGAGCACTGCAGTAGATGTGGAACAAATAGGTATTGGCTTCCCATCTGGGTAACTACAGGATGTAGTTGATAAGCCATAAGGAGAGTTGGGATAGGAAATGAAAGCAAAGACAAAGCTCAAATACCATGAAAAAATTGCAAAGCTGTAGCAGAAGGTAACTCTATTAGCTACAAGATACCATATTAGGTACTAGTTTGATGAATGCCAATTCTTATTCCAGAACCACCAGATTTTATAAGATTTTAAACATTCCAGGTTTAAATTAAGAAAAATGTATTTGGTATTTTTCCTTACTAAAAATAGATGTCACAATTTATGAGTTCGTAAATTTTCACATTAATCACTAAAATTAGATTTGTTGCCAAATTAAGAGATAGATAGATGCATGGGGTTAGGGGAAAGAGTAGGGGTGAGAGAGAGGAAGAATAATTATTCAAGAGTAACAATATTTATGTTGTTTCTTAAAGTATCGCTTTATTTTTTTAATTTTATTTATTTTTGAAAGATAGAGAGACAGAGTGCAAGTGAGGGGAGGGGGAGAGAGAGAGAGGGAGACAGAATCCGAACAGGCTCCAGGCCCTGAGCTGTCAGCACAGAGCCTGATGTGGGGCTCGAACTCACAAACTTCGAGATCATGACCTGAGCCGAAGTCGGATGCTTAACCGACTGAGCCATCCAAGTGCCCCTTAAAGTGTCACCTTAAATTCTAAGAGAATTAAAAGCAGTCTAAATATCAAAGAATAAGAGAAAATGGATTAAATAAATTAAAATCTACCTTTATAAGTGGCCCACTATGCAGTCATTAAAAAGCATGGATTCAGATAATGTATAATGACTTTGGAAAAAGATAATAAGCAGGAAATAGAAGTTTAAATATGTATATGATATAATGTAAACAATATAGTTTGATATAATATATATGTGTTTATAAGATGATACAGAAAAAGAAAAAATGAAAAGTTAATAACCTGCTATTATTCCACTTAATTTTGCTGTGTTTTCCATTTTGCTGTGTTTTGTGTGTTTTAACTTCCTTCAAACAGTGACCATTTATTTCTTTTATTATGCTTTGTACTTGTATCATTTAGGTTTCAGTCACACAAATAACTTCAACAAGATGTATATACTATAAAGAATAGTTAACCAAGTGAAAAATAGTTAACTACTGAAAGAAGTAAAAGGGAGCTCTAAGTGTAATGGGTTAGCAAATGCAGAAGGCTGCTGCCACCGCTAGGATTGAGGGAAATATGAACTGTAAATAAACTCAGAATTTAGGGAGACCTTCACCTCCCTCCCCCACCCCTGCCCCACCAAAGCTGAGATTCATTCTTCTGAGGCGATGATGTGCCTTCCCATCCCCTTCCCACCCTGCAGTGAAGAATAGACTTGTTGGAGGCTGCTTTTAGAAACATGAAAGCTGCCAAGGACAAACTTTTTGTAGACCTTTGGGAACCACAAGAGCATCCTGTTGCCTCACGGAACACTGAGAACCATACTTCCAGACACTCGCTGCTTGGGTGAAGGAGGGCAGGCAAAATGAAAGGCATTTCTTCCTCCTCTGGTTTTAAGTGATTTAGTATGCTCTTAATAAAAATGGACAATATGAAAGTGGGAAACAGAAATTTAAAAATTTTTTTTGTTTTGAAAGAGAGCAAGCGAACGAGCCAGGAAGGGGCAGAGAGGTTGAGGGAGAGACAAATCCCAAGCAGGCTCTGCACTGTCAGCACAGAGCCTAACATGGGGCTCGAACTCACTAACTGTGAGATCATGACCTGAGCCAAAACCAAGAGTTGGACACATGACTGACTGAGCCACCCACATGCCCCAGAAACCTCATTTTTAATTATATTCTTATGGTTTATTTTTAATAATTTTAAAATTAATGCATACAACCTGTAGTTACACAGTTTTAACTATTATCTGGAGTTAATGTCTAGAAGAGACGTCAAATTGGTGCCTCATACATTCATACATTGACATGACTATTCTCTGTGTAATGATTAAGCAGTGGATGACTGTTAACTTTATTAACACTGGATTAATGTGTTTCAAAAATGCAAATCTGTCATATCATTCATTGCTTGAAAGTCTTTAACAGTTTCTCCTGGCTATGAGGATAAAGAGGCAAATCTATAGCACAACAGTTCAGCTCTTTATAATCTTGACCAGATTACCTCACAAATTTCATTCCATGACACACTGTCAATTTTTATGTTTCAGTCCCATTGGCTTTAATGTATTTACTTTAAAAAATCATATATTTTTTTCCAGTTCAGGACCTTTATACTTGCTTCTCCCCCTGCAGAGCTTGTTCTTCACATGCCCTTCCATCCAGTCCATTCCTGCTTCTCTCCTCTCTTGACAGTAGTAAATGCTTACATAATTAGTTGTTTGGTTTTGCCTTCCCAGTCAGTTGGAAGCACCATTCAAACCTAGACACCTTGTCTCATAAGTCATAAGTGCTTTGTAATTATTTGCAAATTGAAGGAATAACTAAATAAATAAATGAAAAGTTGAAAAGAGTGTTCCAAAGTGTGATATAAGAGGAAGTAAAATTTTAGCAAATTTTCTTGGTCCTCTTCTCACCTATTAACACTAAACTTAACATATTTTAAATATGTTAAGTAAAAGTAAGATTTGGGCTATTCATATAAGAAGGTATATTGTCATAAAATGGTTGATGCAAGGTTTTGTCATTATAATATCAATGTGACTAATACAATAAGGTTCAATATTTAGGTTAAAAATCATTGCTTAATTTCTGAAAATTTAAGTTAAAATTTGTTAATTATTTCCTAAAAAAGGCAAATTTAGTGAAAAGTTGCACAGACTTTTTGTCCATATCGAAAAATACTGATTCTTGCATAGAGGGTTGATTTATTCTCTTCCTTTGGTTTGTCACACCTTCTTGCACATGTCATCTCTACTGCAAAAGATATTTTCTCTGAATAATTTACCCTCACCGTTTCTACCTGAAAATTATAAATATATAGTTATTAACTGTTATTTAACAGCATCTTTACTATGTTACACAAGAAGTAGCTTTCATTTTCTGGCAGAAGATGTAAAAAATTTATGAATGACTACTTTTAATCATAAAAGGTATTTAATATGCTTCCATGACTCTAAAATATAATTCCATTAACATATACAGGAGGTTAAGCTGGTAGTGAACATTTATCTTTTTCGGCTCGTTAAAGTTATGTTGACATTCAGAAATAACAAGGAGCAGGAGATATCTTTTGACTTCATTTTCATAACAATATCACTTCATGTGACAGAGCAGATGGTCAGCAATGTGTAAATAGAGCACTGAATTAACCAGATAGATTCCAGCATGTATATAGTTCAGACATATATGAGACTCAATTTCATTTAACTCTGCCAATTTCAAAACATCCCATTCCATGTTGTATAATAATGTATTTCATAGAAAAATAACTAATTTAATAATAAAAATTATTGATGCTATAGTCATTATTATATACTACTTTTATATTAATATTTTTGACATCATAAATATGTCCAGAATTATTAATTTTAATTTTACTTAATCTTACACTGGATATGTTTATATAACCGAATCATATGTGATATATATATATATAACACATTATTCTTTTATGTTTGTAAGTAGCCACATAAGAAAAAAGTTCAAAACTAAAAACACTGTTGTATTGTTTTTGTTCAATTTTTTCTTAGTTTGTTGCTAAATTTGTTATTATTTTAATCCTAAAAATATGAATAAGCATTACTTGTGACACAGCTGATTGCTCACGGCTAAATTTTGAAATAGAAATCTAAAATCCTTGTTAATTTTGAACTACTAAATAAATATTTCTCCACTTTTTTTTTCCTTAAGGTATATGAAAAATAAGCTCTAGTTTAATATTAACTTTAAATTTTAATTTTTTATATATTGTCCTTTTTTATTTGAATTTTTAATTTTTTTTTGAGAGAGAGAGAGAGTGTACACAAACGCACATGCACACACGTGCACGTGCTTGCGCATAAGTAGGGGAGGGGCGGAAGGAGAGGGAGGGAGAGAATCCCAAGCAGGCTCCACACCTGGCATGGAGCCAGGGCATGAGGCTTGTTCTCTCAAACTGTGAGATCATAACGTGAGTCAAAATCAAGAGTTGGACATGTAACTGACTGATCCACCCAGGTGCCCCTGCATTTAAATTTTTATTTTGACAGATATAGAACTAGATATTAAATAAATATGTTTTTTGGTATAAGTGAATACTAATAAAAAGAAACAAATTTAGAGGCAATCCAAATTGAAATAATTAGAACCAGCCCTAAATCTTCACCTTCTAGATTCGTTCTTTGTCTTCTTAGTTTGTATACTGTTTCTTTTTTTGTCTTGCATCTGGCTTATAAACGTCTTTTACTGTCAAGAGGAAAAGTGGCTCATCAATGTACAAATTTCCAAGGGAAAATGTTCTATTTTCTCACAACCTATGTAATGAGGAATTTCTTCTTTAATCTTTCTCATTTCCACTTAATCTAGCCTAGGGGAAAAACATACTTCTCTTTAATTTTCTGTATTAAAATATCAGTGGATTTAGGAAGGGATTTATATTTAGCAGTCTTTAGGAGGCAAAGATCCTCTTAGTTTATTAAAAAAAAAATTTTAATGTTTATTTATTTTTTGAGAGAGAAAGAGAGAGCGAGCAGGGAAGGGGCAGAGAGAGAGAGAGGGAGACATAGAATCTGAAGCAGGCTCCAGGTTCTGAGCTGTCAGTACAGAGTTTGATCTTGAACCCACAAACTGTGAGATCATGACCTGAGCCAAAGTCGGACACTTGACTGACTGAGCCACACAGACAACCCACTTTTAGATTATTTTTAAATTATGATTGGACATGAATTATAAGCAACTCAGTGTCTGAAAAATACCTATTTGCTATAAAAAATTGTTTGGAGGATAAGACTATTTTTAAGGCTAATGATAGCTAAATATCTTATCACCAGCATAATAAAACAACTCCAAAAATTTCGAAATATACTGTCTTAACAGCATTGATGAAATAATTAAAAATTTTAATTTAATGAATATTTATTATTGTTTAAACCTACACTGGGTCACAGAGACCAAGATGCTGTTTTTAAGAAGCTTTAAATTTAAAGAAGGGAACAGCTTTTGCCCAATTTACCTACCCTTTTACTCTTGTTGATTGCTATTTTGGTTACCAACTTAGATATTGTAGAAAAAAAATTAAATTATAATACTATTGACTGGGATGAAGCAGAGAAATAGACATAGTTTTCATTGGTATTGTTTCCTTTTCCTCTCCCTGTAGTGTTCCAAAATTAGGGCTCTCTGGTCAAGCTGATGAAGTTTTGAGGTGATGGTGGGGTTCGTGGGGTCTGGAGCTGATGACCAAGAAAAAATTCTTGAAGATGTCTTTAGTGCAAAAAGGAGCATGGGGACGGGACCGGTGGGCAGGAAGAGCTGCATTGGGTCATGATGGGTAACTCCTTACATACCCTCAGGTTGGGAGGGAATCAGGGATAGAGTAAGTCTTTAAGGAATTATGGAAGCAAGGTTTCCAGGACGTTGAGGGGCTAGCTATTGCTAGGGAAATGTAATTTATTACCATTTAATAAAACCTCACTCATGAGACCTTTCAGATGTGTATCAGGGGGCCATAAGCTTGGAGTATGATTGCCAGCATATATCTTGGGGAAGTTGAGATAAAGGGAGTTGATTTACAGGATCCTTGAGGTTGGGGTAATGTTAAGTGAAGGTTCTCTTTTGCCCCTAGCAAAGTGTCATCATTGAGCTGAGCTCCCAGAAGGAAATCACTCTGCTGGTTTCAAGGACTTGTCAATGGGCTGTAGGCAGTAAGGGAATTTAATTTTTCATTTACCTTAGTTTCCCCATCACTATGGCAAGCACTTAAACCCCTTTCCTTTGTTCTTGTAGCCAGGCATGTCCAAGGAATATCACACAGATCCCACCTGGGGTGGAGGGGGGGGGTGCTAGCTTTACTTTACACCTCAGCCTGTCTCATGCTCCCTCATCACAGCTAATAGTCTAGTCTGGCCCCCCAGATAGGGAGAAAAATAGAGTTGGAACTTAAGGCAGAGGAATGAGCAATTTCCCTGGCTATTAGCTAGAATTTAGTCAAAGTAACTTGCACAACAGGAAGATAAATGTACTTGTTATTCCTTTTATTGTCTAGTAAATGTTCAATCTAATTGTTGATTTGGATTGAATCATATGCACAAAACCTCACTGTAGTTTCCAGATCACTTTAGGATATATTATATAATTTAACTATTCTGTATATTTTTTAAATATCTCCTTTCGAATATAACAAATACATGCTGGGAGAAAAAAATTATTGGAAAATATTAAAAAGTTATTAAGGTTTCCATTAGTTTAAGCCTCCAGCACATACACATACACACACATAAACACACAAAATCCCACTGTATTGGGTTCCTGGCTTTTTTTAATATAGAAATTTAAATTTTCAAAATATTTTGCATCTTTTATTGCTGGAAAAATGGAATAGAAATATGGAGCAAAACAAAAACATTAAGATAAGGTAAATGAAATGCCCTTTCCAACCAAGCTCTATTAAAATATTTGTTCCATTCTAAACAAAGGATTGTGAGATAATAGAATTTTTCTGTCCTCTCCAGGATACCTTTCTTGTTTGAAACACTCTGATAAATGCTATGTTTTGCTATTTAATGTATTCACCATTTTTTTTTCTTGAGCTTATTTTGTCAGCCTTTCTATTTCCTTCTATGAGCAATAATTAGAACCAATTACTATTTCTTTTACAAAATTTTGTAAAGCCTGGGAAAATGTTTTGAATATAATGGCTGCTTAAAAGTGTTGATGACTGTTACTTTAATGGTTAATAAATAAAGAAAAGTTGACTCTTTTTCTTTAACAAATGATTTAAAAATGTCCTAAAGGAATCAAAGTACTTTTTCTCATCATATCTTTGTATATTATATAGGTCAAGAGAATGGTTAAGTATAAGGAAATATGGAATAGAATTATACTGAAATATCTTGTCACAAGGTGGCACTGCTATTTCAAATATGAGGCTATATCTAGCACTTTTCTTTTATTGGATGATCTTTTAAAATGTTTAAAATATTTTAAAAATACTTCACACTACTTTAAGGATTTTAGATCTCAGATAAACTTTTAAAGAGAAATATTCACAGTTAATGTAGCCTACTGGCTACAATTTTTTGCATTTTGTTTTGTTTTGTTTTTTGTTTTTTCACTGAAGGCCTTTTGAAGTTCCTAGTTTCAAACATCCAGCTTTGATTAAATTTAGATATACTAATGTAATCTAATGCCCTTAGGGAAAAAATGAGCAGATGGGCATTCCAGACCATAACACTAATATTTTTTACTTTCATTTTTTTATTGACTTGTTAAGAAAATAATTGATTCTATTTTACTAAATGTCATTATTAGGACATGATAGTCAGATTTTGTCCATCGGGTTAGTAATTATTATTAATTTTAGGAAAAAGAATATTTAAGGTTCTGAATTGGTATTTTGGTAAAAAAAAAGTGTCATACTATCAAAGTACATCTCATATGCACAAAGTTGAAATGAAACTGAGTAGAATAGCATCAAATGTTGTTATATTCTCTGGGAAACACTCATTTAGGCTTATTTTCACTGAATATATGGTCATGGTTTCTATAGCTATAGCTTTAATTACAATGTATTATTTTTTACATGAAAACAGTACTCTCTGAATAAAGTATCTGAGCTACAGAAGCCAAAAGGTGAGAGGTGATGCTCATTAAGCAGGCTGGAAAGAGAATAAGGATAAAAGTTTGCTAAAGGCAAATAGTCACCTTCGCAAGTGTTAAAGAGAAAAGAACAATACCCAAACAACCTTCCCGCCTGAAGTTACCAAGAGACCTAGAATTAGTTCAAAAATACAGTTTTAGAAAGGATAGCACAACAGCTTTTAAGTTTAGCACGTTGTATGTTCTCAAGGAATAATTAAGTTATATCTCAAACTCTGAGTGAACCTGCTTGCCGTTTATAAATAGCTTGTGTTCTTGAATTTGGATTTAACACATGATTCAGTCATGCTAGCATTTGTGGACAAGATGCCATTCTTGTAGGTATAACTTCTGTAGTTAACCTGAGATGAGCCAGTCCTCTGAAAATTCTTTTTATTAGTTTCTTGGAAGTAAGAAGGAAGAAGAAAAAGAAAAGGAGAAGACTGTATAGTTCTACATGAAAAGGCAAACCCTTCAGATTGGAGATTACAGCAGTAATGTTACCTTATCAGAGAACCCCTTCCTTGACTACTCACTCTTTACCCCAGTGCCCTGACATGGCAGATATGGACTTGTATTTTGCCTTTCTCTCTCACTAGACTATACCCTATGTGGGAGTAGAAATAATGTTTTGTTCACTGCTGCATCCTCAGCATCTCAATCATTCAGAACATAATAAGTATCTTGATGAATGTTTGTTTAGTAAGTGAATTTTTATGTACATAGAGATATGATTTTTAAAATAATAATAAGCAATTTATAGTAGATATTTACTAAACATGAATGGGGGGGGTACTGTTATTAGACAATGCCTAAAATCTGGCTTTACAGGACCAAAACTTTTTGGATGCTCAGTGCTTTTTTTTTTTCTCTAATCTATAACATAGAACATAGAGGACATATATAGAAGTTTGAGGAATCAAGATATCTGGGCTGTGGCCATGAAGGGGACTCACCAAGGGGCATTAACTTGGTAACTTTAGCATATTTTAGGTCTGATTTCAGGCTTGTACAATCGATCTTGTTATTCAATCTTCTTACTGAAGATTGTATTATTTTCAGAATAATTTAGCCTACAGAAACTTCTCAAATGGGCATACTTGCCCCTGGGGAGAGCTAACTGAGTGCTACAGCCAAAGTAATCCCATGGCGGTGAGTGCAGAAGGGTTTAGATAGAGTGAAACAGAGTGCTTCAGACTATGCCTAAGCATAAGTGTGGCTTCCAAACATCTCCTCTGTATGTATCTGTGGACAGAAGTTGGGGATTATAGCTTGAAATGATTTACCTTGAATTCTAAGACTATAATAAAATATGATTATACAATTTACTTCATAACATATATATGTTTCTTTCGTAATAAAAATAATTTTCTGTCAAAAGGTGATGCTCTGGATTGCGGGTCTCTCCTGTGGCTTCATTTAACACTGATATACAGCCTGTAATAGAGTATGCAGCTTGATAAATATGGCTTAAGCCATCATTCATCCATTTATGTATTCAGTCCCCTTTTATGTGCCTAGTACTGTATCATGTGCTTGGAAAAAAAGATAAGCAAGACAAATTTGGGAGACTAATAAACAAATTACAATGTGATAACTGCAATGATGGAGTTGCACACAGGCTGGTATGAAAATTGAGGGGAGGGAGTATGCAGTCTGAATTAGCAGAAATTTTATTGTGAAAAGCTTCCTAGATGAGTAGGATTCAAGTGGAGAGAGGCAGGTAAAGGGGAATAAAAGAGGCATGAAGAGAAAAATTAAGTGTATTTGCAAAATCCATCTCCTCATAGTGGTATGCATATTACTATGATAGATACACCAAGAGTTTGAACCAGAATATTCCTGGAAAATGCTTAAATGAACATTGAAGTCTCCTTGCCCCATTGTTTTCCATTTCAATTACAAATCTGACCTTGTTAAATGGCAATTTATTTTCTTTAGAAATATTAATATTTTAGTCTTGCTTGCTAGGAATTATTTAGTATTTTCTCCATTGAATGTAAAGTACTCTATCAGAATCTTAACTGCTCTTTTTTTGGTGAAAAGAGAGAAACCACTTTGTTATTTAGTAGTAGTAGTAGTAGTAGTAGTAGTAGTAATAGTAGTATTTGGTTGTTATTATAAGAATAGCAAGTCTTTGCCTTATCATCTTAGTCTGCTCAGTCTCATGGAAGTTGCCACAGACTTTCCAAACAGGTTTTTTGTTTTTTTCTTTTAATATTTTCTCTTCTCTTCTCTTCTCTTGTCTTCTTTTAGAGAGAGAGAGTGAGTCAGGGAGAGGGACAGAGGGAGAGAGAGAATCTTAAGCAGGCTCCATGCTCAGTACGGAGCCCCATGCAGGACTGGATCCCATGATCCTTGATCTTCTTGGATTATTTTGTATCCCAACCAGAATGATCTTGCTGTCCAGACTGTAAAATGTATTTAAGAAATACATTGCAGAAGTTTTTACTTAAAATTTTATACATTTTTTCTGACTATAAAAGCAATACCTATTTAATTAAGAACATCTGTATGGTATAGAAAATATAGAAATAAACAGAAATCACCATAGTTGTACAATCTAGTCACACAGTCTGAATGGAAGCTCCTTGAATTATATAATTTGGTATCCTTGATTGTTATCTACTGTTAGCATTGGTTTTTTTCTTCAGTTTTTTTAAAGCAAAACACTGAAGAAAAAAAATACTGTATATGTATGCATTTGTACATATATTCCCCAGTGAATACAGATTGAAAATCTCCAGTTTCATTTAAATTTAGCTACAACAAAGAAGCTTGAGGGGAAAAACCCATGTACTTAAAATGTACCAAAGTACAAGTGATAAAAATCCTATTTTTATAAATGAAATGTTTTCATTTCCTATGCCTGTAAAAGTGTGAGTCAAAAAGTGAAATTGCAATAAAATGCAATAAAAATGTATCACAGAAATTGTCAGATGGTGAAATGGTCAAATAATGAAAGAGAAAACTGTCTAGAATTTGGGACTAGCTATTAGGAAATCTGAACCTTAATATTCCTTCTAACACTCACAATTCAGAAAGCAAGTGTTCTCAAGGCTAGTAATTATGGCCTTTAGCTCATTTAGCTACTCTTATTTCTTTCTATTTTTTCCCCAAAATTGGGCTATGGGGTAGAGATAGACAGTATTTAATGAGAATCTATCATATGTCATGTATCATCATACAATTTTAAAATATTTTTGTAATAAAAAATTTCCAACCTCTACAAGAGAAGGGTGAACAGTATAATGAACTCCAATTAACCCATATCCCAGCTTTATCAATTATTATTTTACTAATCTTGTTTTAGGTATTGCTGCCTCCTTACCTTTTTGTGCTGAAGTATTTTTTTTTAATTTTATTTATTTATTTTGAGTGAGAGAGAGAGGGAGAGAGAGTGAGCAATGGAGGGGCAGAGAAAGAATACCAAGCAAGCTCCACACTTGTGAGCACAGAGCCTCATGTGGGGCTCAAACTCATGAACTGTGAGATCATGACCTGAGCAATAATTAAGAGTTGGATGCTTAACTGACTGAGCTACCCAGGTGCCCCTGTGCTGAAGTATTTTAAAGCAAATTCGAGATATAATGTTATTTTTACTCAAAAAACTACCCAATTGTATTAAAAGTTATAAATATAGTATATTATTTTATTACTTGAGACAAACTTCTACTGAAGACAGTGCAAGATAAGTCATAAATATATATGAAATGCAACAAAATATTTCTATAACATTTTACATTTTATAGTATTCTATTATATAAAACATAATATATTATAATATATTTGACTTCACAAAAATTTATTAGTGCCTATTACAGGGCTGGGAGATTATGTGGCTTCCAAAACAACTTTTAAACTGGTTTTGAAGGTTTGGGTAAGTTACTTAACCTTCATAGCACTGTGTTTTAGGGTTCTTTGTGTGGCAGTGACCTATACTAAGATTCACCAAAACAAAAGAAGAAATTTATTTGAAGGATGTTGGGGTATTGAAGGAAATAAACAAGCACTGGACAGAGGTTCAGGAGTCAGAGACTTGAGTCTTGATGGAGTTCTCATCTTTGTTCCTCTTTATTGGTCTCACCATTCTCTCTTGTTGCCAAGTTTTTTCTTATATGATAGAAAACATGATGTTAACAGGTTTATATCTTGGAGTTTATCAAAATCTAACACTCTTCATAAAGATACCAACTTCTGGAACAATCAACTGTGGCCAGGGGTAAAATGAAATAATTTAAGAATATAGAAATAGAAGTCATGTGGGTAGAATAGGTGACATGTAGTTCTCAGGAAAGCTGAGAGAAAAGATGTTGTGCAAACAATCACATACACATTCTCTATGGGGACTAAATGATTTTGTCTGTAAATGAAATCTTTGCATTACATGATTGCTGAGGTACCATCTAGTTCCAAATATATAACTCTTCCAAAGTCCCTAAAAGTATCTGTAGGAAGTTTGTTACTTTGGAAAGACAGGAGACACTATAAATAAATAATAAAATGTCTAGTAATATGAGTTTATCTAAATTTCAGGACTACATTGTGACATTTTAAAGCATATAGTTTAATGTGACAGGCTATTAATATGAAACTTTAATAAGAGAAGAAACCAAAAGCAGATAATTTCATTTTGCACTAAATATATCTGAACTGTTCTGTCATACTGACATTCCCCACCCATAGAAATTATGGCAAAGTAAATTAAAGAATGAGGTAATTTTTATGTAAAAAAACAAGAGTTTGTTTCTCATTGCTAGTTTTTTCTCATATTTTGAAGTCTCATGTTTGGTTATTTTTAAACTTACCTAAACTTTCATATTTTTAAGGCTCATACATAGCTTAGAAATTTATTATGTTTTCACAGTGAAGCCCCAATATGATTTTTTTTTGCTTCAGACATTTTATGTTACTTTATTCAGTTACTATGTATTGAGTGTCCATTGAATATGTTAGGCTCTGATAGACAAAATATATCTTCACTTTATATAGTATTTACCTTTATTTCTTTAAATTTTAGTATGGAAATTTCAAACTAACACAACAGTGGAGAAATTAATATAATGAGCTCTTATATGCCATCACCCAGCTTCAGTGATAACCCAAACTGTTTTAATCTGCTAGAAACAATACAAACATCCCATTTCTCCTGTCAAAATGGTATCAGGGAAAACCAGTAACAAAAGAAAGTTCAAATAAAATTCAGAGTCTGATAACATAATACAAAGATGTCCAGATTTCAATAGAAAATCATTCTTTATACCAAGAATGAGAAAGATCTAAGTTTTAGAAAAAGATGTCAATAAATGTCAACAATGAAATGACAAAGATGGCAGAATTATCTGACAAAATCTTAAGGTAGCCTTGATAAAAATGCTTAAACAAGCAACTAAAAACACACTTAAACCAAATTAAAAAAAAAAAAAAAGAATACCCAAACTATATGAATGCCCAAACTGATAAAACTGCAAGGAAAAATAGATGAATCCACTATCATAGTTGGAATCTTCAGTATCCCTCTATCAGAAATGAACAGATCCAGCAGACAGAAAATCAGTAAGGACATAGTTGAGCTCAACAACACCACCAGTCAGTTGGGTATAATTAACATTTATAGACTACTTCATTCAACAACAGAATACACATTTTTATCAAGCTCATATGGAGCATTCACCAAGATAGATGACTTTTTGGGTTACAAGACATATCTTAAAGAATTTAAAGAGTAGAAAACTGCAGACCTGTATCTCTCATGAATACAGATGCAAAAATTCTAAACAAAATATTAGAAAATTAAATCCAACAATGTATGAAAAGAATTATACACCATGACCAAATGGGATTTATCCCTGGCATGCAAGGCTGATTCCACATAAAAAACTAATTAATGTAATCCATTACACAAATGGATTTGTAATATAATACAGTTATTAATATAAATTATATTCATAAATTATAATTATATCAATTATATAAATAATAAATTATATTTATATTAATATTAATAAATATTATATTATATTAATAAATTATTATATTATATTAATAAATGCAGAAAAAGTGAAAAAAATGAACACTCATTCTTTATAAAAACTCACAGAAAATTAGCAATAAAGGAGAATTTCTTCAATATGATAAAGAATATCTAGAACAAACCTACCACTAATATCATACTGAACAATAAGAAACTAATAGTTTTCCCAGAACAAGGCAAGGATGTTCCCTTTCACCACACCTTTTCAACACTGTTCCAAAAATCCTATCTAATATAAGAAGATAAGGAAATAAAAGGTATACAGATTAGAAAAGAAGAAACAAAGCTATCTTTGCTCGCATATAACATGACTGTCTATATAGAAAGTTCAGTAGAATCAACAACAACAAAACACTCCTGGAACTAATAAATGATTATAACAGGGTTGTAGGATACAATGTTAATATATAAAAGTGAATAACTTTTCTTTATACAACAATGAGCAGTTGGAATTTGAAAGTAAAAACACAGTACGATTTACATTAGCATCCCTGAAATGCAATATTTGGGCATAAATTCTATAAAATATACACAAGGTTCATAAAAGGAAAACCTTAAAACTGACTAACAAAATAAAAGAACTAAATGGGATATATTCCATGTTCATGGATATGATGACTCAATATTATCAAGATGTCTGTTTTTCTGAACTTGATCTATCAGTTCAATGGAATCTCAAACAAAATTCCAGAAAGTTGGCTTCTAGATATTGACAAATTGAGTCTAAAGTTTATATAGAGGTGCAAAATACCCAGAGTATCCAGTAGGATACAATATTGAAGGAGAAGAACAAAATTGGAGGAATGACACTATCTGAGTTCAAGACTTAATATAAAGCTATAGTATTCAGGAGCAAGTGGTATTGGGTAAAGAATAGACAAATAGATCAAGAGAATAAAATAGAAAGCCCAGGAATAGACCCCCACTCATGTGCTCAACTCATCTTTGACAAAAGATCAAAGGCAACAATATAATAGAATAAAGATTGTCTCCTTAACAAATGGTGCTGGAACAGCTGGACATCCGTATGCAAAAAAATGAATGTAGACACAGATCTTATACACTTCACAAAAATAAAAAGAATCATAGATCTAAGTGTAAAACACAAAACTATAAAACTCTTAGAAAATAACATAGTAGAAAACCTAGATGACCTTAGGCATGGCAATGCCTTTTTAGATACCATATCAAGGGAAGGATCCCAAGGAATTAAATAATTGATAAGCTCATTAAAATTAAAAACTTCTGGGATGTGAAGAAAAAAAAGATTTCTGTATCATTGGTAAGAATAAAACCTGGTGTAGCCACTGTGGAAAACAGTATGGAGGCTACTCAAAAAGTTAAAAATAGCACTACTGAGTGTTTACCCAAAGAATACAAGAACACTAATTCAAAGGGATACATGCACCCTTATGTTAATAGCAGCATTATTACAATAGCCAAGATATGGAAGCAACCCAGGGTCCATCGATTGATGAATGGATAAAGAAGATATGATGTGTGTGTGTGTGTGTATGTGTGTGTATGGAATATATAATACAGGATAATAATATATAATATAATAATAATATATAATATGGAATATTATTCAGCCACAAAACGAATCAAATCTTACCATTTGCAATGACATGGATGGAGCTGGAGTATAATACTAAGTGAAATAAGTCAGTCAAAGAAAAACAAATACCATATGATTTCATTCATACATAGAATGTAAGAAACAAAACAAACAAGCAAAGGAAAAAAAATAAGATAGAGAAATGAAGAAACAGATTCTTAATTATAGAGAACAAATTTATGGGGAGGGGAGGTGGATCAGGGGATGGGTAAATAGGTGATGGGGATTAAGGAGTGCACTTGTAATGAGCACAGGGTGATGTATGGAAGTGTTGAATTACTGTACTGTACACCTGAAACTAATATAACACTGTATGTTAGGTAACTGGAATTTAAAAAAACTAAAAAATAAAAATACAGTGGTTTAAGAATGAAATCTGGCTTTTTCTCTCTGTCAAAAAGACAAAATTTTCTTGAGTAGTAGGTCTGCTCTTGGTAAAAAATTGTAAACAAATTCCCAGAAAACAAAATTTCCATGCTTTGTCTTTATCAGCTCTCAGATTACTTAATAATGTTAAGTTTCCTCAATATTAAAGAGCTAAATTTTTCTAGCAACTATAAAACCTTCTGTGTTGCCTTTAGAATCTCTTATTGCCACTTTGATTAAATAGATAGCCAAGTTTTAAGTTTTATAGTAATCTGTGGTCCCATTTAGGCATGTGCTTTAAACATTCTGGGGTGTTGTTGTTGTTTTTTAAACAGACTTTCCAAAAATTCAAATCTTAAATGAAGTCTTTATGACTAATTAGGCTTGTATGTTTGGTATGGTGTTACATGGGAAGCAATACTAAACAAAGGATAATAAACGATTTAGGTTATGTTGTATGAGTCAATGCTATAATTGTTCTAGAAATCATATGAAATCTCTGAAGGTTTAGCATGTCCTGATATAAAGTCATCACTTGATATTCTAATAACTGAAATGTTATATGTCATAGAAATAACTGGATTTCCTTGTTAACTGCATTATGAAAAAAATTTTAAACTTCTGCTCTGGAAAAGACAATGTCAAGAGAATAAGACAAGCCACAGACTAGAGAATATATTTGTAAATTACACACTGATAAAGAATTATTATTCAAAATACACAAAGAACTCTTAAAACTCAACAAGAAAGTGAAAAACATCATTAAAAAATGGGCTAAAGACCTTAACAGATACTTCACCAAAGAACATATACAGATGGCAAATAAGCTTATGATAAGATATTCTACAACATAATCCATGGTGACATGGATTGCAAATTAAAATAGTAGATACCATTTACTAAAATAGTCAAAATCCAGAACACTGATGATATCAGAAAGTGCTGGGTATATGGAAAAAGAACTCTTATTTATCATTGTTGTAAAGAAAACTGGTGCAGCCAATTTGCTGGTTTCTTACAAAACTAAATATTATTAAACCAGTGATTATGCTCCTTGGTATTTACCCAAAGAATTTGAAAAGTTATTTCTACCCCAAAACCTGTACTGCACATGGATGTTTACAGCAACTTTATCCATGATTGTCAAAACTTGGAAACAACCAACATGTCCTTCAATAGGTGAATGGATAAACCAAAATATATCCAGGCAATGGAATACTATGCAGCACTAAAAAGAAGTGAACTATGTGCATGAAGAGACATGGAGAAACCTTAAATGTACATTACTAAGTGAAATAAACCAATCTGATAAAACTACATATTGTGTGATTCCAACTACATGGCATTCTGGAAAACGCAAAACTATGGAGACAATGAAAAGATCAGTGGTTGCTTGGGTTTGAGGTGGAGAGAGATGAATAGGCAGGGCAGATAATTTTTAGGGCAGTGAAAATACTTTGTATGTTTTTATCGTGATGAAAATATGTCCCTTATATATTGTCTAAACCCATTAAATATACAATGTCAAGGGAGAACCATTAGGTAAACTGTGGACTTTTGGTGATTGTGATGTGCCAATATAGTTTCATCCTTTATTAAAAAATACCATTCTTGTGAGTGATTTTGAAAATGGGGGAGGCTATACATGTGTAAGAGAAAGGGTATATGGGAGATTTCTATATTTTCCTCTCAATTTTGTTGCAAATCTAAAACTGCTATTAAAAATATCTTGAAAAATATTAATGATTGCCAGGGTTTGGCGGGGGCAGCTATGAATATGAATAGATGGAGCACAGATAAATGTTAAGGCAGTGAAAATCCATCTATAATGATGGACACATATCATTATACATTTGTCCACACCCATTGAATATACAACACCAACAGTGAACTGTAATGCAAACTATGGTCTTTAAATGATTATGATATGCCTGTATAGATTCATTCCATTCTGGTGGAAATTTTAATGAAAATGCTACACATGTGTGGGATCGGTAGGTATGTGAAAAAATTCTGTCAAGATTTGCTGCAAATCTAACACTTCTCAAAAAAAAAAAAAGAAAGTCTTAAAACAACAACAACAACAAAGAGAACAGCTCACCAAAGAATGAGAAGTTATACAAAAAAAGACAACAGGGGAAAGAGGGCGGCGTAGGAGGATGATGGGCTCACCGCGTCCTGCTGATCACTTAGATTCCACCCACACCTGCCTAAATAACCCAGAAAACCACCAGAAGACTAGCAGAATGGATTCTCCAGAGCCAAAAGTAGACTACATGCCCACGGAAGAGGGTAGGAAGGGTGGAGAGGCGGTGCAGCTAAACAAACTGGTGGGAGGGAGCCAGGGCAGAGGGGCAGCCTGCCGGCCAAGCAGAGCCCCAGTGTCTGGCTGGCAAAAGCTGAGGGGCCAGACGGAGTGTGTTCAGACAGCAAGCAGGGCTTAACATCTGGAAGGTTGGTTATAAGCTAACAGCTCTGCTCGGAGAGCAGGAAGGCTGGAGGACAACGGGAGGGAGAGTTGTTGAGCCCCGGATGACAGAGCTCAGCTTGGCGGGGAACAAGGTGCTCACCAGCGCCATCTCTCTCACCCATCCCACAGCCAAAATCCCAAAGGGAAACAGTTCCTGCCAGGGAACTTGCTTGCACCACGCAAACACCCAACACTGTGCTTCTTCGAATCCATCCCTCCCAGGGCTGCAGAGCCCCTCCCGAAGCAGATCACCAAAGGAAAAACGAGCTGAGCCTGCCCCTCCCACCCCTGTGCACCTTTCCGATCCACCCCAGCTAATACGCCAGATCCCCAGCACCACAAGCCTAGTAGTATGCAAGTAGCCCAGACGGGCCACCCCACCCCACAGTGAATCCCGCTCTTAGGAGAGGGGAAGAGAAGGTACACACCAGTCTGATGGTGGCCCCAACAGTGGGCCAAGGGCAGACATCAGGTCTGACTGCGGCCCCGCCCACCAATGCAAGGTATTCAAGACAGCACAGGGGAAGTGCCCTGCAGTTCCACACCACTCCAGGGACTATCCAAAATGACAAAACGGAAGAATTCCCCTCAAAAAAACCTCCAGGAAATAATGACAGCTAATGAACTGATCAAAAAGGATTTAAACAATAAAACAGAAAGTGAATTTAGAATAATAGTCATAAAATTAATCGCTGGGCTTGAAAACAGTATAAAGGACGGCAGAGAATCTATTGCTACAGAGATCAAGGGACTAAGGAACAGCCAGGAGGAGCTAAAAAATGCTATAAGTGAGCTGCAAAATAAAATGGAGACGACCACGGCTCGGATTGAAGAGACAGAGGAGAGAATAGGTGAACTAGAAGATAAAATTATGGAAAAAGAGGAAGCTGAGAAAAAGAGAGATAAAAAAATCCAGGAGTATGAGGGGAAAATTAGAGAACTAAGTGATGCACTAAAGAGAAATAAATTATGCATAATTGGTATTCCAGAGGAGGAGGAGAGAGGGAAAGGTGCTGAAGGGGTACTTGAAGAAATAATAGCTGAGAACTTCCCTGATCTGGGGAAGGAAAAAGGCATTGAAATCCAAGAGGCACAGAGAACTCCCTTCAGATGTAACTTGAATCGATCTTCTGCACAACATATCATAGTGAAACTGGCAAAATACAAGGATAAAGAGAAAATTCTGAAAGCAGCTAGGGATAAACGTGCTCTAACATATAAAGAGAGACTGATAAGAGTCGTGACGGATCTCTCTACTGAAACTTGGCAGGCCAGAAAAGAATGGCAGGAAATCTTCAATGTGATGAACAGAAAAAAATATGCAATTGAGAATCCTTTATCCAGCAAATCTGTCATTTAGAATATAAGGAGAGATAAAGGTCTTCCCAAACAAACAAAACTGAAGGAATTCATCACCACTGAACCAGCCCTACAAGAGATCCTAAGGGGGATCCTGTGAGACAAAGTACCAGAGACATCGCTACAAGCATGAAACCTACAGACATCACAGTGACTCTAAACCCTTATCTTTCTATAATAACACTGAATGTAAATGGACTAAATGCACCAAAAGACATAGGATATCAGATTGGATAAAAAAACAAGACCCATCTATTTGCTGTCTACAAGAGACTCATTTTAGACCTGAGGACACCTTCAGATTGAAAGTGAGGGGATGGAGAATTATTTATCATGCTACTGGAAGTCAAAAGAGAGCTGGAGTAGCCATACTTATATCAGACGAACTAGACTTTAAATTAAAGGCTGTAACAAGAGATGAAGAAGGGCATTATATAATAATTACAAGGTCTATCCATCAGGAAGAGCTAACAATTATAAATGTCTATGTGCCAAATACAGGAGCCCCCAAATATATAAAACAATTACTCACAAACATAAGCCACCTTATTGACAAGAATGTGGTAATTGCAGGGGACTTTAACAGCCCACTCACAGCAATGGATAGATCATCTAGACAAGGTTAATAAAGAAACAAGGGCCCTGAATGATACATTGGATCAGATGGACTTGACAGATATATTTAGAACTCTGCATCCCAAAGCAACAGAATATACTTTCTTCTCAAGTGCACATGGAACATTCTCCAAGATAGATCGCATACTGGGTCACAAAACAGCCGTTCATAAGTATACAAGAATTGAGATCATACCATGCATACTTTCAGACCACAATGCTATGAAGCTTGAAATCAACCACAGGAAAAAGTCTGGAAAACCTTCAAAAACATGGAGGTTAAGGACACCCTACTAAAGAATGAATGGGTCAACCAGGCAATTAGAGAAGAAATTAAAAAATATATGGAAACAAACGAAAATGAAAATACAATCCAAATTCTTGGAAAATACAATCCAAACGCTTTGGGATGCAGCAAAGGCAGTCTTGAGAGGAATATACATTGCAATCCAGGCCTATCTCAAGAAACAAGAAAAATCCCAAATACAAAATCTAACAGCACACCTAAAAGAAATAGAAGCAGAACAGCAAAGACACCCTAAACCCAGCAGAAGAAGAGAAATAATAAAGATTAGAGCAGAAATAAATAATATAGAATCTAAAAAAACTGTAGAGCAGAATGAAACCAATGAGTTTCATTGAAACCAAGAGTTGGTTTTTTGAAAAAATAAACAAAATTGATAAACCTCTAGCCAGACTTCTCAAAAAGAAAAGGGAGATGACCCAACTAGATAAAATCATGAATGAAAATGGAATTATTACAACCAATCCCTCAGAAATACAAGCAATTATCAGGGAATACTATGAAAAATTATATGCCAACAAACTGGACAACCTGGAAGAAATGGACAAATTCCTGAACACCCACACTCTTCCAAAACTCAAACTGGAGGAAATAGAAAGCTTGAACAGACCCATAACCAGTGGAGAAATTGAATTAGTTATCAAAAACCTCCCAACAAATAAGAGTCCAGGACCAGATGGCTTCCCAGGGGAGTTCTACCAGACGTTTAAAGCAGAGATAATACCTATCCTTATCAAGCTATTCCAAGAAATAGAAAGGGAAGGAAAACTTCCAGACTCATTTTATGAAGCCAGTATTGCTTTGATTCCTAAACCAGACAGAGACCCAGTAAAAAAAGAGAACTACAGGCCAATATCCCTGATGAATATGGACACAAAAATTCTCAATAAGATACTAGCAAATCGAATTCAACAGCATATAAAAAGAATTATTCACCATGATCAAGTGGGATTCATTCCTGGGATGCAGGGCTGGGTCAACATTCGCAAATCAATCAACGTGATACATCACATTAATAAAAGAAAAGATAAGAACCATATGATCCTGTCGATCAATGCAGAAAAAGCATTTGACAAAATTCAGCATCCTTTCTTAATAAAAACCCTCGAGAAAGTCGGGATAGAAGGAACATACTTAAACATCATAAAAGCCATTTATGAAAAGCCCACAGCTAACATCATCCTCAATGGGGAAAAACTGAGAGCTTTTCCCCTGAGATCAGGAACACGACAGGGATGTCCACTCTCACCGCTGTTGTTTAACATAGTGTTGGAAGTGCTAACATCAGCAATCAGACAACAAAGGAAATCAAAGGCATCAAAATTGGCAAAGATGAAGTCAAGCTTTCACTTTTTGCAGATGACATGATATTATACATGGAAAATCCGATAGAATCCACCAAAAGTCTGCTAGAACTGATACATGAATTCAGCAAAGTTGCTGGATACAAAATCAATGTACAGAAATCAGTTGCATTCTTATACACTAACAATGAAGCAACGGAAAGACAAATAAAGAAACTGATCCCATTCACAATTGCACCAAGAAGCATAAAATACCTAGGAATAAATCTAACCAAAGATGTAAAAGATCTTTATGCTGAAAACTATAGAAAGCTTATGAAGGAAATTGAAGAAGATATAAAGAAATGGAAAAACATTCCATGCTCATGGGTTGGAAGAATAAATATTGTCAATATGTCAATAGTACTCAAAGCTATCTACACATTCAATGCAATCCCAATCAAAATTGCACCAGCATTCTTCTCAAAGCTAGAACAAGCAGTCCTAAAATTCATATGGAACCACAATGGCCCCGAATAGCTAAAGTAATTTTGAAGAAGAAGACCAAAGCAGGAGGCATCACAATCCCAGGCTTTAGCTTCTACTACAAAGCTGTAATCATCAAGACAGCATGATATTGGCACAAAAACAGACACATAGACCAATGGAATAGAATAGAAACCCCAGAACTAGACCCACAAACGTATGGCCAAGTAATCTTTGACAAAGCAGGAAAGAACATCCAATGGAAAAAAGACAGTCTCTTTAACAAATGGTGCTGGGAGAACTGGACAGCAACATGCAGAAGGTTGAAACTAGACCACTTTCTCACACCATTCACAAAAATAAACTCGAAATGGATAAAGGACCTGAATGTGAGACAGGAATCCATCAAAACCCTAGAGGAAAAAACAGGAAAAGGCCTCTCTGACTCAGCTGTAGCAATTTCTTACTTGACACATCCCCAAAGGGAAGCGAATTAAAAGCAAAAATGAACTATTGGGACCTCATGAAGATAAAAAGCTTCTGCACAGCAAAGGAAACAATCAATAAAACTAAAAGGCAACTAACGGATAGGGAAAAGATATTTGCAAATGACATATTGGACAAAGGGCTAGTATCCAAAATCTATAAGGAGCTCACCAAACTCCACACCCGAAAAACAAATAACCCAGTGAAGAAATGGGCAGAAAACATGAATAGACACTTCTCTAAAGAAGACATCCGGATGGCCAACAGGCACATGAAAAGATGCTCAACGTCGCTCCTCATCAGGGAAATACAAATCAAAACCACATTCAGATATCACCTCATGCCAGTCAGAGTGGCCAAAATGAACAAATCAGGAGACTGTAGATGCTGGAGAGGATGTGGAGAAACGGGAACTCTCTTGCACTGTTTGTGGGAATGCAAACTGGTGCAGCCGCTCTGGAAAACAGCGTGGAGGTTCCTCAAAAAATTAAAAACAGACCTCCCCTATGACCCAACAGTTGCAATTTACCCAAGGGATACAGGAGTACTGATGCATAGGGGCACTTGTACCCCAATGTTTATAGCAGCACTCTCAACAATAGCCAAAATATGGAAAGAGCCTAATGTCCATCAACTGATGAATTGCTAAAGAAATTGTGGTTTAGATACACAATGGAGTACTGTGGGGCAATGAGAAAGAATATAACATGGCCTTTTGTAGCAACGTGGATGGAACTGGATAGTGTTATGGTAAGTGAAATAAACCATACAGAGAAAGACAGATACCATATGTTTTCACTCTTATGTGTATCCTGAGAAACTTAATAGGAACCCATGGGGGAGTGGAAGGAAAAAATAAAGAGGTTAGAGTGGGAGAGAGCCAAAGCATAAGAGACACTTAAAAACTGAGAAAAAACTGAGGGCTGATGGGGGGGTGGGAGGGAGGGGAGGGTGGGTGATGGGTATTGAAGAGGGCATCTTTTTGGATGAGCACTGGGTGTTGTATGGAAACCAATTTGACAGTAAATTTCATATATTAAAAAAAGACAACAGAAAATTTTAGAAATGAAAAATACAATACTGAAATAAAAATCTCAGTGGATTTGCTCAAAAAAGGAATGGGAAAATAATCAAGAAATGAGAAATTAATAATAGCAATTACCCAATGTTAATAATAAATATGTTTTCACTCCTATGTTGAATTTGAGAAACTTAACAGAAGACTATGGGGGAAGGGAAAGGGAAAAAGTACTTTCAGACAGAGAGGGAGGCAAACCATAAGAGATGCTTAATACAGAGAACAAACTGAGGGTTTATTGGGCTGCTGGAAGGAGGGGAAAACGGGTGATGGACATTGAGGAAGGCACTTGTTGGGATGAGCAGTGGGTGTTGTATGTACATGATAAATCATGGGAATGTACTCCTGAATCCAAGAGCACACTGTATACACTGTGTGTTAGCTAACTTGACAATAAATTATTTTAAAAAAATAATAATAAATAGAAAATGAACTGAATAAAAAATTAAGGGGCTCCTGGGTGGCTCATTTGGTTGAGCATCTGACTCTCGATTTTGGCTCAGGTCATGATCTCACTGTTTGTGGGATTGAGCCTTGAATCTGGCTCTGTGCTCACTCTCTCCATTGCTCCCCTCTCTCTCAAAATAAATAAACATTTTTAAAATATGAACAGAGACTTAGGAAACTATGGAGCAAAAAATCTAACATTTATATCATTGTAGTTTTTGAAGGAGAAAAAAAAAAAGAATCTAAAATACACTCAAAAAATTGCTAGAAACTTCCAAATTTGGCAAGATATGTAAACCTACAGATTCAAACAGGTGACTGATTCTCAAAACAGGATAAACCCAAAGAAATTCATGCCAAGTCACAATATAATTAAACTTCTGAAAACTAAAGAAAAAAATAGAAAAAAACCTTGAAAGTAGCCAGAGAAAAATGAAACTTTACTGATAGAAGGAAAAATAATTAGAATAATAGTGGATTTCTTATCAGAAAACATGGAGATCAAAGGAAGTGGCACAACATTGTTAAGTACTGAAAAATGAATTGACAACCCAGAATTCTATATCCAGCAAAAGTATCGTTCACAAATGAAGAAAACATTCTCAGATAAAGGAAAACAAAGAATTTGTCACCAGAAGATGTACCTTAAAAGAATACCTCAAAGAAGTTCTCTAAACAGAAAGGAAATTATAAACTAATGTAAGTCAGACAATCCAGAAGAAGAAAAACACAGTAAACCAAAAATAAGGATAAACACCCTGGGCTTTTCTTCTCCCTTTGAATTTTAAAATGTATATTTGATGCTTTTAGCAAAAATTTTATCTGATGTGTTTTAAATATGAACAGGGAAAATATTTAAAATGATTATATTATAAATGGAGGAGGGTAAAGGAACATTAAAAGAAGTAATATTTCAATACTGTAGTAGTAAAATTTAATGCCTACAGCAACAATTAAAAAAACTATGTAAAGATATGGATTTTTAAAAATTATGATAAAAATGAAATTTTAAAAAGTTCATGTGACCCACAAGAAGGCAGAAAATTATGAGGCAATTTCTGGAGTCTCTGAATTGAAACAACTAGAACAATGAGAAACAGAAAAAACAGAAAATGGAAATATAATGGCTAACTTAAACTCTAATGTATTAATACTTAGCATAAGTAGTCTGAATACATCAATTAAAAGAGTTTGCAGAATGGATTTAAAAACATGAACCAACTCTGTTTTGTCTACAAGCAACTCATTTCAAATACAAACATACAGGTAGAGGAAGATAGTGGCAGAGTAGGAGGACTCTAGGCTCACCTTGTCTGAGAAACACACCTAGATACCTATCAAATCATCCTATATAATTTCCCAGAAATAGACCCGAAGACTGACAGAACAAACTCCAGAACTAAAGGGAGAGAAAAGGCCACATTTAGAAGATGGAAGGGTGGAAACTCTGTTTAGGGGAGAAATGGATCATAGGTGTGGAGAGGAGGGAGCTATGGTCTGAAAAAAAGGTGAGAGAGAGGAGCACAGATGGAAATGAACAAGAATGTTTTCAGAAAGCCATTGGCCTGTAAAATGAGAGGGGCTGAATTTCATGAGTTCTTGCAACCAGTAG
Source organism: Panthera uncia (assembly GCF_023721935.1). Classification (NCBI taxonomy): domain Eukaryota; kingdom Metazoa; phylum Chordata; class Mammalia; order Carnivora; family Felidae; genus Panthera; species Panthera uncia. The sequence goes on along the minus strand of NW_026057585.1, from coordinate 17,811,587 downwards.
AGCTTAAAGCCTTGAGTTTTAAAGATCAGCAGACTTGGCTGAGATAGAACCCAGAAGGCACTGTGCTGAACCTAGAGAGAAGGCAGGCAAACAACCTGGGGACAGAAAGTGTGTAAACAGCAACCTGATGAACACCTGGGTCACACAGTGGGGAGATTATTTGCTCTTCTTAGAGCACATCTCTGAGAGCTGGCATTCAAGGAGACACCTCTCTGGGGACAAAGTAGATGGCTAGTGCCATTTCCCTCCTCTGCACTCAGCTTTAACACAGAGCTACATGCTGGAAGCAGTGCAGTCAACAATGGCTGCCTAACATACATACACCAAGCCCAACCCCCTGAACTCCAGTGGAAACGTCCTCTTCAGTCACACTTGCCTCAGTCCCAGGACAGTGGGCTCCTTCCCAGAAGGCCAGCACAAACCCCTGCCCACACTGTGTCTCCCAACCAGAGAGTTCTGCAGGGCACCATTTCTGGTGGAGTTGGTGTCACTTATCATTTCACAAGTAGACCAGGACACCTACTTAAAATCTGCCACATTCAGACCAGGGACCAAACACTATCCACAGCAGGCAAAGAGAGCCTCTGTACGATGACGGGCCTGAGGATAGAGCAGCCAGAACACAACAGCAGAGCACATGCATCACACACCATCGACACTCCATGAAGTCCTGGGCACTATACGACCTCTTCTTCATAAGGCCATTACTTTCAGGAGCAGGAGACATACTGGCTTTTCTAACACATAGAAGAAGGCATAGAGTTAGACAAAACCAAGACAGAGGGATTTATCACAAATGAAAGAACAAGATAAGGCCATGGCCAGAGATCTAAGTAAAACAGATATAAGTAATGTGCCTGATGGAGAATTTAAAGGAACAATCATAAGAATACTCACTGGTCTTGAGAAAAAAAATAGAAGATATCATGGAGACCTTTACCACAGAGATGAAAGAGTTAAAAAATAATCAGAGAGGAAGAGTGCAATAAACAAAATTGGCAAAATGCCTGATGCAATGAACAGCAGGCTAGAAGAAACAGAGGAATGAATTCATGACCTGGAAGACAAAGTAATGGAAAACAATGAAGCTGAACAAAAGAGAGAAAGAATTATGCAACATGAGAATATACTTAGGGAAATCAACGACTCCATCAAACATGATAACATATGTATTATAGAAATTCCAAAAGAAGACAGAGAGAAGGGGGGAAGAGAATTTATGTGAAGAAATTTAGCTGAAAACTTCCCTGATCTGGGGAAGGAAACAGACATCCAGATCCAGGAAGCACAGAGAACTCCCATCAAAATCAACAAAAGCAGGTCAACATGAAGACATGTTGTAATTAAATTTATAAAATATGTGAAAACCCATAAGGCTAGCTGGATATTTCTCAACAGAAAGTTGGCAAGCTAGAAGGGAGTGGCATGATATATTCAAAGTGCTGAAAGGGAAAAATCTGCAGCCAAGAATACTCTATCCAAGTAAACTATTATTCAGAAGAGAGAGAGAGAGAGAGAGAGAGAGTTTCCCAGATAAACAAAAACTAAAGGAGTTCATGACCACTAAACCCACCCTGCAAGAAATATTAAAGAGGAATCTTTGAGTACAAAGGAGAGACCAAAGTGACAAAGACAAGAAAGAATAAGAGAAAATCTCCAGGAACAATAACAAAACAAGTAATAAAATGGCAATAAATACATATCTATCAATAATTACTTTGAAAGTAAGTGGACTAAATGTTCCAATCAAAGACATAGGGAGTCAGAATGGATAAAAAAACAAGACCCATCTATATGCTGCCTATAATAGACTCATTTTAGATCTTATGTCAGAAAAGATTGAAAGTGAGGGGATGGAGAAACATTTAACATGCAAATGGATGTTAGAAGAAAGCCAGAGTAGCAGTACTTATATCAAACAAATTAGACTTTAAAACAAAGACTGTAAAGAGGGGCACCTGGGTGGCTCAGTCACTTAAGCGTCTGACTTTAGCTCAGATCATGATCTCACAGTTCATGACTTCAAGCCCCATATAGGGCTCTGTGCTGACAGCTCAGAGCATGGAGCCTGCTTCAGATTCTGTGTCTCCCTCTGTCTCTGCCCCTGCCCCGCTTGTGCTCTGTCTCTGTATCAAAAATAAACATTAAAAAATAAAAATAAAAATAAATAAAACAAAGACTGTAAGGAAACAAAAAGGGGCACTGTATTATAATAAAGGGGACAGGGCATCCTATCAGCAAGAAAGAAGTCAAATTTTCACTATTTGCAGATTATATGATGCTCTATATAGAAAACTGTAAAGAATCCACCAAAAAACATACTAGAAATGATAAACTAATTCAGTAAAGCTATAGGATATAAAATCAATGTACAGAAATCTGTTGCATTTATATACACCAATTATGAAGTAGCAGAGAGAAAGTAAGGTATCAATCTCATTTAAAATTGCACAAAAACAAGATACTTAGGAATAAACGTAACCAAAGAGATGAGAGATCTGTACTCTGAAAACTATAAAGCACTGATTAAAGAAATTGAGGATGACACTAAGAAATGGAAAGACATTCCATGCTCATTGATTGGACGAATAAATATTGTTAAAATGTCTATATTATCAAAACCAATCTACATATTTAATGTAATCCTTGTCAAAATACTAGCAGCATTTTTCACAGAGCTAGAACAAATAATCCTAAAATTTGTATGGGACCACAAAATACCCTGAATACCTAAAGCAACCTTGAAAAAGGAAAAGAAAAGTTAAAGTCATCAGAATCCCAGATTTCTAATTATATTACAAAGCTGTAGTAATCAAAGCAGCATGGTACTGGCACAAAAATAGACACATAGATCAATGGAACAGAATAGAAAATTCAGAAATAAACCCATAACTTTATGGCCAACTAATTTTTGACAAAGCTGGAAAGAATATCCAATGGGAAAAAGACAGTCTCTTCAACAAATGATGTCAGTAAAAGTGGACAGCAACATGCAAAAGAATGAAACTGGACCACTTTCTTACGTCATACACAAAAATAAATTCAAATGGATGATAGACCTAAATGTGAGACCTGAAACCATAAAAATTCTACAAGAGAGCACCAGCAGTAACTTCTTTGACATTAGCCATAGCATAGTTTTTCTAGATACGTTTCCTGAGGCAAGGGAAACAAAAGTAAAAATAAACTGTTGGAAGGACATCAAAATAAAAAGCTTCTATACAGCAGGGGAAACAAGAAAACTAAAAGGCAACCTGTGGAATGGGAGTAGATATTTGCAAGCGACACATCTGAGAAGGGGTTACTATCCAAAATATACAAAGAACATACAAGTCAACACCCAAAAATGAAATAATTCAGTTAAAAAATTGGCAGAGGACATGATTAGACAGTTTTCCAAAGAAGATATACAGATGGCCATTAGACACATGAAAAGATACTCAACCTCACTCATCATCAGTTAAATACAAATCAGAACTACAATGACATATTACTTCACACCTGTCAGAATGGGTAAAATCAATAACACAAGAACAAAACAGGTATTGGTGAGGATGTGGAGAAAGGGGAACTCTCTTTCACCTTTGGGAATGCAAACTGGTACAGCCACTTTGGAAAAAGTATGGAAGTTCCTCAAAAAGTTAAAAATAGAACTTTCTTACAATCTTGCAATGGCACTACTAGGAATTTTCCCAAAGGATACAAAAATATTATTTTTAATGGATACATGTCCCCGATGATGTTTATAGCAGTATTATCTACAGTAGCTAAATCATAAAAAAATCCCAAGTGTCCATTGTCTGATGAATGGATAAAGAAGTGTTATGTGTGTGTATATGTATACTCAACCAAATACAAAATTACCGACTGTCTTAGAAATAAGATAGATAAAAGATATATCACATAAACCTGAATTAAAGGAAAGCAGGAATGCCTATATTTAATATCAGATAAAGTAAACCTCAGCAAAGAAAATGATCAGAGGCAGAGAGGGACATCATTAATAATAGTGTCAGTCCACCAGGAGGAAATAGCAATTCTAACTGTGTGTGCACTAAACAACAACAACTGTGTATCCACAAAATATATGAAGAAAAAACTGATATAATTGAAGGAGAAATAGACAAATGTGTGACTATAGTTGGAGACTTTATGCCCCCAAGAGTTGATAAAACAAACAGAAAATCAGGAAGGATAGAGAAAAATTCAGCATCACCAACAAACAACATGTTCTACTCAATATTTGTGGAACACCCAACTGATAAAATAATTCACATTTTCAAAATGTCCATGAAAGTTGGACCATATCTAGATCCATAAAATAAACCTCAACATATTTAAAACATTTGAAGTCACACAGAGTGTGTTCTCTGAACATAGTGGTATCAAATTAGAAATTAATAACAGAAAGGTAACAGGAAAATATGTAATCATTTGGAAACAAAGCATATCTCAATAATCTATGGGTCTAAAAATGAAAATCTCAAGGGAAGTGTAAAAAAATACATGGAACTAAATGCAAATGAAAATAAAGTGGCATCAAAATTCATGGGAAAAGCTAATTCAGTGCTGACAGGTAAAATTCTCAATTCAGTAATCTAAGTCCCATCTCAAGTACCTAGAAAAAAGAAGAAATGGAAACTAAATAAATGGAAAGTCAGCAAAAGGAAGGGAATAATAAATATAAAAGCAGAAATCAATGTCAATAGAGAAAATTAATGAACTAAAGGGCTACTTCTGTGAAAAGATCAATAAAATTGACAAACTATAGCAAGACTGACAAAAAAGAGAAAAAGACAAATGACTATTATCAGGAATGAAATAGAGAATGGAACAGATCCTGCAGGCATCCAAGGGATAGGAAAATACAATAAACAATTCTGCACTTACAAGTTGAGCAAGTTTGACAGTTACAGACTAGTTTTTGAAAATAGTTTGCAACTCACCAAATATGAAATAGATAACTTGAATGGCTCTATAACTATTTTTAAAAATTTGTTTTTACATTTATATATTTTTGAGAGACAGAGAGAGACAGTGCACAAGCAGGTGGGGGGCAGAGAGAGAGGGAGACACAGAATGCAAAGCAGGCTCCAGGCTCTGAGCTGTCAGCACAGAGCCTGACGTGGGGCTCAAACCCATGAACTGTGAGATCATGACCTGAGCCGAAGTCGGATGCTTAACCAACTGAGCTACCCAGGTGCCCCATGAATGACTCTATAACTACTAAGAAAATTGAATTTATAAGTCAGAAAGAAATCTTTAGGACAAAGTCATTTAACTGAGAATTATACAATATATAAAGAAGAACTTACATTGATTCTACACAATCTTTTCCAGAAAATAAAAAAAGAGGGCATACTTTCTAATTCATTTTTTAAAGTAATATTAACCTGATATCAAAACCAGACAAAAGGAGTACAATAAAAAAAAACAAACAGATCTATGTCCCTTATATAATAGAATTCAGCAATACATATAAATAATTATACATTATGACGAAATGTGATTTATTCCAAAATTGTGGGGCTGCAATATTTGAAAGTCAATCACTGTACTATACTATATTAAACAGGCAAAAGAAGAAAAATCACATGAACATGTATGAATCAATGCAGAAAAGCCATTTGACAAAATTCAGCACCTATTCATGATTTAAAAAACTCAGAAAATATGAATAGAGTGGAACTTCAATTTGATAAAAAGCAACTACAAAAATTCATAGCTAACATACTTAATGGTGAAAGATGGAATGTTTCCCCCCTTAAAATCAGATACAAGTCAAGGATGCCTACTCTCACTACTCTTATCCAACATGGTACTAAACATTCTAGCCAGTGCAAACTGGCAAGAAAAGAAAAGCCATACAGATTAGAAAGCAAGAAGCCGTACAGATTAGAAAGAAAGAAATATAAGTGCCCGTATTTGCAAATGACATGATTTTCTACATAGAAAATGCCAAGGAATATACCAGAAAACTTCGAGAACTAATAAGTGAGTTCAGCAAGGTAACAAGGCATAGAAAACATAGGTAAACACAAAAATCAGTTCTATTTCTATATACTAACAATGAGAAAGTGGGCAACAAAATTAAAAATACAATACCATATTTTACAATGTAAATCTAACAAAACATGTCCAGAACATGCATGCTGGAAACTACACAGTGCTAATAAAATAAACAGAAAAAAATCTTAAAAAAATGGAGAGTCATAATAAAATAAATACAAAAAAATCTTAAAAAATGGACAGTCATACTGTATTCAGAAGTTGCAAGACTCAAAATGGTAAACATATCAATCTCTTCAAATTAATAAACAGACTTAAAGTAATTCCTATCAAAATTCCAGCAATACGTTTCACAGGTATAGATTATATTATTCTAAAATTTATATACAAAGGCAAAGAATAGCTCAAAACTATCTTGATAAGAATAAAGTGGGAAACTTATCTATTTAACTTTAAGACTTTTTTATATACTATATTAATGAAGAATCTATGGTATTGGTGGAAGGGTAGACACATTTAATGTCCAACAGAATAGAGAATCCAGACATACCTTATATAAACATGCTTAACTGATTTTTCATGAAGGTGAAAAGGCAATTGGATGGAAAAGATTCATCAACAAATGGTGCTGGAAAATTTGAACATCCATAGGCAAAAACAAACAAAGATAAAAAAAGAAAAAAAAGAGAATTATCTCAATATAGATCAATGAATGAATGTAAAAATGCAAAACTACAGAACTTGTAGAAAAACATCAGGAGCAAATCTTAAGGCTCTACAGCTGGACACAGAGTCTTTAGATGTAACATCAAAAACACAATCCATGAAAACAGAATTTGGTAAATTGGTTTCATTTAAACTAAAAAATTTTGCTCTGGAAAGACTTTATTAAGGAAATGAAATGATGAGCTACAGAGTGGGAGAAAATATTTATAAACCCTACATCCATTACAGAATTATGATGTAGAATAAATAAATAACACTAAGAACTCAAGAGTTAAAACTAACTCCAATTAGAAAATGGGCAAAAGACATGGAGAGAAATTTCATTAAAAAGGATACACAAAGAGCAAATAAGCAGAGGAAGAGTTCAATACCATTAGCTATTAGAGAAATACACATTAAAACCACAATTAGAGATCACTATATGCATATGAAAATGGCAAAAATAAAAATGGTGACAACCCCAAATGCTGCTGATGATACAGAAAAATCAGACTGCTCATATATTACTGATGAAAATATAAAATAGTACAGCCATTCTTTAAAAGCTTAATAGTTTCTGATAACATTAAACACTGCAACTACCATATAATCCAGCAATTACACACTCCTAGGCATTTAACATAGAAAAGTGAAGACATGTTCATACAAAATCTGTACACAAATGTTTATATCATTAAAATTTTTTTTTAAACATTTATTTATTTTTGAGAGACAGAGAGAGACAGAGTGTAAGCAGGGGAGGGACAGAGAGAGGGAGACACAGTATTCGAAGCAGGCTGCAGGCTCCGAGCTGTCAGCACAGAGCCCAACAAGGGGCTTGAACTCACAAACTGAAGTCACAAACTGTGAGATCATGACCTGAGCCGAAGTGGGACGCTGAACCGACTGAGCCACCCAGGTGCCTCTATATCATTTTTATTCCTAATAGCCCCAACTGAGAAACAATGGAGATTGTTCTTTAGTGGATGGTAGTGAATGAATTGTGATACCCTCATGCCATGATACCGGCAACAACATGAATAAACCTACAGAGAATTATGCTGAGGGAGAACATTATTTATGAGACATTTTTGAAATGAAAAAATTAGAACTAAGAACAGATTAGTAGTTGACAAAGATTAAGGAGTAAGGGAAGCAAATATGGCTATAAAAGGACACTATGAGAGATAATAGGGATAGAAATGTTCTGTATTTTGACATATGAACGTTGATATTCTGGTTGTGATGTTGCATTGTATTTTTGCAAGAGGTTACACTTTGGCAAAACTTGAGAAGTAGGCATGGGATCTCTTTTTATTATTTCTATAACTACATATGAATCTATAATTATCTCAAAATAACAGTTTAATTTACAAAAAGAAAACACTTGAGAAAGAGAGGAAATTCCTTCCTGAAACCTGATGGGTTTGTTGTTTTACTTCAGGGAGAAGCTATATGGTATGGGCAATCTCTTTCATTCTATAACATTTATTTGTTCTTGTCCTTGATGGAGTAAAAATGTCAGAACTATTTTTGCATCTAAAAAGGAATAACTTTATTACTGAAGAGGTTTGGATTTTGCTTTTCCCTGTTGAATAAAGGTGAGAAAAAAGGTGATTCTATGGTATTGGTGGTATTCAAATGAATTAAAAATGAAGGACATTTTTTCTGGGTGTTTATAGTCTTCTGTGCAGTACAGAGCATAACAGTGGAGCTGTTTTTATTTAGTAAATAGGTCACTGGGAATACTGTACCTGCAGAATTGAACTGTAAGTCATCTGCATTTTTTCTATTAATTTTATATGAAGAGCATATTATGAAATTCTATTTGTGTCACTAAAATAAGGCATTTCACAATGAGTCATTCCTTAAATAGCAAAACTCAGGAAAAGGGCTTATAAAATCTATTGGAAATTTATCGTTTAAAGTATTTGAAGACTTAAAAATATAAATTAAGATTAGACCATTGCTTTTTCAAGTTTTAGGACTCTTCAAATTACAATTAGAACAATTAATTCAAAGCATTAGATCTGTTTTCACTTCTTCATTTTATGTTTGAAACGCAAAGGCAAAATGATTTATCTAGCATCATATGGTTAGGCAATGTCAGAGGCTGTCCTCACACACAGTACTTTTATTATCTATTTTAGAAATTTTTCTAGACTCAGATCTTTGTATTATGCAATTTAGAATCAGTTTGTATATTTTTTGTTGTCTTTTTAGAATGTAATGTACATCTGAAAATTATCCATAAATTTCTTATGTCTTACTACTGTTAATTGAGCAACATTTTGAATAAAACAATAAGAATAGAATAAATTAGCCTTTCAGAGATTGTTACTGGTTTCAAATAACAGGGAATTTATAAAAGGTTTAATGGGATTATCTTGATAACTTTCCTATGCTTATTAGTTTATTTTCTGTTTTCAGATGAAATTTTATTTTATAGTGATGAGATCATAAAGAAGGATTGCTCTGAAGTTCAAGTTAAAATAAGTGGGTATTTGGTTCAGAGTTTATAGATTCTATCCTGAAAGGACACTTTAAAAAGGTGGAATAGTTCCAGAGAAGCATAATCTAAAAAGTAAACAAAAGGTAGTCTCCCAAGAGCGCTTACACATTCATCCCATTGCCTACAAACTTTCAAAAAATGCCAAGGAAGAGTGTGGAGAAGCTCTGCAAAACACAGATGACAATTCTAAGGAAGTAAGGAGGTCTGTGGAGCTCAATATTTACTTTAGGAAAGACTTATTTGAGCCCCTCTTATTTAATTTTTTAATTAACTTTATTTTTTATTTTTTAAAAATTACATCCAAATTAGTTAGTATATAGTGAAGCAATAATTTCAGACTAGATTCCTTAATGCCCCTTACCCATTTAGCCCATCCCTCCTCCCACAACCCTTCCAGCAACCCTCAGTTTGTTCTCCATATTTATTAGTCTCTTTTGTTTGGTCCACCTACCTGTTTTATATTATTTTTGTTTCCCTTCCCTTAGGTTCATCTGTTTTGTCTCTTAAAGTCCTCATATGAGTGAAGTCATATGATTTTTGTCTTTCTCTAACTGACTAATTTCACTCAGCAAAATACCCTCCAGTTCCATCCACGTAGTTGCAAATGGCAAGATTTCATTCTTTTTGATTGCCCAGTAATACTCCATTGTGTGTGTATATATATATATATACCACATTTTCTTTATCCATTCATCCATTGATGGACATTTGGGCTCTTTCCATACTTTGGCTATTGTTGATAGTGCTGCTATAAACATGGGGGTGCATGTGTCCCTTCGAAACAGCACACCTGTATCCCTTGGATGAATGCCTAGTAGTACAATTGCTGGGTCATAGGGTAGTTGTATTTTTAGTTTTTTTGAGAAACCATACTGTTTTCCAGAGTGGCTGCACCAGCTTGCATTGCCACCAACAGTGCAAAAGAGATCCTCTTTTTCCTCATCCTCGTGAACATCTGTTGTTGCCTGAGCTATTAATGTTAGCCATTCTGACAGGTGTAAGATGATATCTCATTGTATTTTGATTTGTATTTCCCTGATGATGAGTGATGTTGAGAATTTTTTCATATGTCAGTTGGCCATCTGGATGTCTTCTTTGGAGAAATATCTATTCATGTCTTTTGCCCATTTCTTCACTGGATTCTTTATTTTTTGGGTGTTGAGTTTGATAAGTTCTTTGTAGATTTTGGATGCTCACACTTTATCTGATATGTCATTTGCAAATATCTTCTCCCATTCTGTTGGTTGCCTTTTAGTTTTGCTGATTGTTTCCTCTCTGTGCAGAAGCTTTTTATTTTGATGAGGTCCCAGTAGTACATTTTTGCTTTTGTTCCCCTTACCTCCAGAGACATGTTGAGTAAGAAGTTGCTGTGGGCAAGATCAAAGAGGTCTTTGCCTGATTTTGATGGCTTCCTGTCTTACATTGAGGTCTTTCATCCACTTTGAGTTTATTTTTGTGTAAGAAAGTGGTCCAGGTTCATGCTTCTGCATGTCGCTGTCCAGTTTTCCCAGCACCACTTGCTGAAGAAACTGTCTTTATTCCATTGGATATTCTTTCCTGCTTTGTCAAAGATTAGCTGCCCATACATTTGTGGGTCCATTTCTGGGTTCTCTATTCTGTTCCACTGATCTGAGTGTCTGTTCTTGTGCCAGGACCATACTGTCTTGATAATTACAGCTTTGTAGTATAGCTTGAAGTCTGGGATTGTGATGCCTCCTGCTTTGGTTTTCTTTTTCAAGATTGCTTTGGCTATTCAGAGTCTTTTCTGGTTCCATACAAATTTTGGGATTATTTGTTCTAGCTATCTGAAGAATGCTGTGTTGCTTTGATAGGGATTGCATTGAATATGTAGATTGCTTTGGGTAGTATTGACATTTTAACAATATTTGTTCTTCCTATCCAGGAGCATGGAATCTTTTTCCATTTCTTTGTGTCTTCTTCAATTCCTTTCATAAGCTTTCTATAATTTTCAGTGTGTCGATTTTTCACCTCTTTGGTTAGATTTATTCCTAGGTATTTTATGGTTTTTGTACAACTGTAAATGAGATTGATTCCTTGATTTTTCTTTCTGTTGCTTCATTGTTGGTGTATAAAAATGCAACCAATTTCTGGGCGTTGATTTTATATCCTGCAACTTTGCTGAATTCATGAATCAATTCTAGCAGTTTTTTGGTGGAATCTTTTGGGTTTTCCATATAGAGTATCATGTCATCTGCAAAGAGTGAAAGTTTGAACACCTCCTGGCCGATTTGGATGCCTTTTATGTCTTTGTGTTGCCTGATTGCAGAGGCTAAGACTTCCAATACTATGTTGAATAACAGTGGCAAGAGTGGACTTCCTTGTCTTGTTCCTGACCAGGTATAAATCCCACTTGGTCGTGGTGAATAATTTTTTTAATGTATTGTTGGAGCCGGTTGGCTAATATCTTGTTGAGGATTTTTGCATCCATGTTCATCAGGGAAATTGGTCTATAGTTCTCCTTGTTTGTGGGGTCTCTGTCTGGTTTTGGAATCAAGGTAATGCTGGCTTCATAGAAAGAGTTTGAAAGTTTTCCTTTTGTTTCTAATTTTTGGAACAGCTTCAAGAGAATAGGTGTTAACTCTTCCTTAAATGTTTGGTAGAATTCCTCTGGAAAGCCATCTGGCCCTGGACTCTTGTTTTTAGGCAGATTTTTGATTACTAATTTGATTTCCTTACTGGTTATGGGTCTGTTCAAATATTCCATTTCTTCCTGTTTCAGTTTTGGTAGTGTATATGCTTCTAGGAATTTGTCCATTTCTTCCAGAATATGGACATTTCTTCCCATTTTATTGGCATATAATTGCTCATAATAGTCTCTTATTATTGTTTTTTATTTCTGTTGTGTTGGTTGTGATTTCTCCTCTTTCATTCTTGATTTTACTAATTTGGGTCCTTTCATTTCTCTTCTTGATCAAACTGGCAAATTATCGATTTTGTTAATTCTTTCAAAGAACCAACTTCTGGTTTCATTGATGTGTTCTACTGTTTTTCTTTTTGTTGTTGTTGCTTTGATAGCATTAATTTCTGCTCTAATCTTTGTTATTTCCTGTTTTCTGCTGGTTTTGGGTTTTATTTGCAGTTCTTTTTCCAGCTCCTTAAGGTGTAAGGTTAGGTAGTGTATCTGAGATCTTTCTTCCTTCTTTAGGAAGGCCTGGATTGCTATATACTTTCCTCTTATGACCGCCTTTGCTGCATCCCAGAGGTTTTGGGTTGTGGTACTATCATTTTCATTGACTTCCATATACTTTTTAATTTCTTCTTTAACTGCTTGGTTAGCCCATTCATTCTTTAGTAGGATGTTCTTCAGTCTCTAAGTATTTGTTACCTTTCCAAATTTTTTCTGTGCTTGATTTCGAGTTTCATAGCATTGTGACCTGAAAATATGCCTGGTATGATCTTAATCTTTTTGTACTTACTTAGGGCTGATTTGTGTCCCAGTATATGGTCTATTTTGGAGAATGTTCCATGTGCACTGGAGAAGAATGTATATTCTGCTGCTTTAGGATGAAATGTTCTGAATATATCTGTTAAGTCCATCTGGTCCAATGTGTCATTCAAAGCCATTGTTTCCTTATTGATTTTTTGATTAGATGATCTGTCCATTGCTGTGAGTGTGGAGTTGAAGTCTTCTACAATTATGGTATTACTAGCGATGAGTTTCTTTATGTTTGTGATTAATTGATTTATATATTTGGGTGCTGCCACATTTGGCGCATAAATGTTTAAAATTGTTAGATTTTCTTGGTGGATAGACCCCTTGATTGTGATATAATGCCCTTCTGCATCCCTTGATACAGTCGTTCTTTTAAAGTCTAGATTGTCTGACATAAGTATGTCTACTCCAGCTTTCTTTAGTTGACCATTAGCATGATAGATGGTTTTCCATCCCCTTATTTTCAATCTGAAGGTGTCTTTAGGTCTAAAGTGGGTCTCTTGTAAACAGCATGTAGATGGGTCTTGTTTTATTATCCATTCTGTTACCCTATGTCTTTTAATTGGTGCATTGAATCCATTGACGTTTAGAATGAGTACTGAAAACAATATATTTATTGCCATTATGATGCTTGTAGAGTTGGAGTTTCTGGTGGTATTCTCTGGTCCTCTCTAATCTTTTGTTGCTTTTGGTATTTGTTTATTTATATATATATTTTTTCATCTTTTCTCCCCTCAGAGAGTCCCCTTAAGATTTCTTCAATGGCTGGTTTAGTGGTCAGAAACTCCTTTAATTTTTGTTTGTCTGGGAAACTTTTAGTCTCTCCTTCTATTTTGAATGACAGCCTTCCTGGATAAAGAATTCTTGGCTGCATATTTTTCTGATTCAGCACACTGAATATATCCTGCCACTCCTTTCTGGCCTGACAAGTTTCTGTGGTTAGGTCTGCTGCAAACCTGATCTGTCTTCCCTTGTAGGGTAGGGACTTTTTTTCCCTTGATGTTTTCATGACTCTCTCCTTGCCTGAGTATTTTGTGAATTGGACTATGATAAGCTTTGTTGATGGTTGGTTTTTGTTGAATCTCATGGGGGTTCTCTGTGCTTCCTGGATTTTGATGTCTGTGTCTTTTCCCAGGTTAGGAAACTTTTCCACCATGATTTGCTCATATAACCCTTCTACCCCTATTTCTCTCTCTTCCTCCTCTGGGACCCCTATGATTCTGATGTCTTTCCTTTTTAATGAGTCACTGATTTCTCTAATTCTTAAATCGTGCCCTTTTGCCTTAATCTCCCTCTTTTTTTCTGCTTCATTATTCTCTATAAGTTTGTCCTCTAAATCGCTGATTCTCTGTTCTGCCATGTCCATCCTTGCCGCCACTGCATCCATCTGTGATTGCAGCTCAGTTATTGCATTTTTAATTTCATTCTGGGTATTTATTTACTTCTTTTATCTCTGCAGAAAGGGATTCTAATCTATTTTCGACTCCAGCTAGTATTCTTATTACCGTGATTCTAAATTCTGGTTCAGACATCTTGCTTGTGTCTGTGTTAGTTAAATCCCTAGGTATCGTTTCTTTGTGCTCTTTCTTTTGGGGTGAATTCCTTCATCTTGTCATTTTGAAGGGAGAAAAGGAATTAATGAGGTGGAAAATATTGAAATGAAAAAAATTAAAATGAAAAAAATATTAAAATTAAAAATTAAAAACACACGCACAAAAATTGAATAGATGATGCTAGATCCTAGGTGTGTTTTGGTCTGGGTGTAGAGACTGGTTTGACAGATTAGAGAAACAAAAAAAGGGGGGGAGAGAAATGAAAAAGGAAATTGTTTGAGGATTTGAAAAAATGAATATGCTAAAGTAGCCTAAAATATACAAAAGTAGAGAATATAGTAGAAAAATTATAGAAACATATTTTTAATAAAAACTAAAAGGAAATATGAATTTTTTCATTTTCTGTATTTAAGAAAAAAGAAACAAAAAAGAGAAAAAGATTAAAAAAAAGAAAAGACAAAAAAAGAAATCGTTTGAAAATTTTAAAAAGTGAATACACTGTAGTAGACGGAAATGAAATGATGGGAGTAAGATAGAATTTAAAAAAAATTACATAATAGCAAAAAATATAGTAATAAAAATTTAAAAAAATTAAAAGAAATTGAAAGTAAAAACGAAGTTTTTATCTTTCTACATTCAAGAAAAAGAAAAGAAATGAAAAAGAAAAAAGAAAGAATAAAAAGGAAATTGTTTGAAAATTTGAAAATGTGAGTACACTGAAATAGACTAAAATAAAATGATGGAAGTAAAGTAGAATTTGAAAAAAATTACACAAAAGTAAAAAATATAGTAATAAAAATTAAAGGCAGATATTTTTAATGACAATTGAAAATAAAAATGAATTTTTCTCTTGCTATATTCAGGAAAAAGAAAGTATTGTAAAAGAAAAGAAGGAAAAAGAGAAAAATAATTGAACAGATGAACCTGGTAACAGATTGAAGTAGGACTGTAGGGCCTGCTGGACCCTGCTGTTGCCAGTGCCCTGAGACTGTGGCCAGGTGCCAGCCCGCCCCCAAAAAAGATCGCAAGACAGTGTAGCCTCAGTGTTTCAGGGACCATGGAAAATCACAACACACATCTGGCACCAGGCTTCACCCTCAACAACCTTGCCCCAGCACCAGCAAATGTGGCTGCCTTCCAGGGTCTGCTGGGACCAGGTGGCTTCAATAGTCTCTACCAAATGTCCTTCCAGCAGTGGAACCACTTTTCCTCGTGTGGCCTGAGAACCTCCTGGACCCCACTGTGTTCCTGGGGATTCACCTTTCCCACCAGAGCTCCACCAGGTATCGAGCTGCAGAGTTGCAGCCTTTGTGCTCCTCTTGTTTACAGTCTTAATGGAATTTAAACCCTCTCCTTTCTCCTTTCTCCCTTTTTAGTTTAGTTCCTGTGGTTGTTTCCAATTTTCCACTTTCTCTCCAGCTGCTTTTGGGGAGGGGTGCTTTTCCTGTATGCTCCCCCACCCCCCAGTCTCCATCCTCTCTCTGCCCACAAAAGGGGTTCCCCACCTTTGGGGGCTTCTTGCTCCCCAGGTTCAGCTCTTTGTGTCGTGTACCTGCTGAATTCTGTGGTTCAGGTTGTGCAGATTGTTGTGTTAATCTTCCAATCAATTTTCTAGGTGTGTAGGATGGTTTAGTGTTGGTCTGACTGTATTTCATGGACGCCAGACACATAAAAAGCTTCCACACTGTTCCGCCATCTTGGCTCCTCCTTGAGCCCCTCTTATTTGAGCTGACTAAAAAAATCAAAAAGGAAAACTTTTCTTTTAGAAAGCAGAACCTCTCTTTCTTTTCTAGGCTCAAGGGAAAAGCGTTTTAAAAGAGCTTTTTCCACCTTTGCAAATGATCAGAGAAGAGAGCTAATGGCATTGCAGGAGCTTAAGCAAAGTAAATCACTGGCTCTAATATTTTTCAGAGTGTTTGTATACCATTATATGCTTCTTGTCCATTCAAAACATCTTCTCTCCACACTTTCCCAAAGTTTACCCTGGGTACAACTTAAGTGTTTAAATTTTCTTTTTTAATGTTTTTATTTATTTTTGAGAGAGAGAGAGAGAGAGAGAGAAAGCATGAGTGGGGGAGGGGAAGAGAGAGAGGGAGACACAGAATCCCAAGAAGTCTCCAGGCTCTGAGCTGTCAGCACAGAGCCTGACACAGGGTTGAACCCATGGATGGTGAGATCATGACCCGAGCCAAAGTTGGATGCTTAACTGACTGAGCCACCCAGGCTCAGTTTATAGAGGCCTATAAACTGAAAAGTTAAATTACCAGCCCTTTACACACATTTCATACAGTGGTAAGATAGAAAGAAGATAATCACGCTAGATACTCCCACTCAGAGAGGAGGAGAGGAAGAAGAGACTGACAGAAATTCTGAAATCCATTCAGGCTCATGTCACCAGTTCCTATGCTCCAGGGTAGAGAATATTTCTTGATTTGAGAGTGGTTCCCCATGACCCTTGGCTCAGCTTGCTGGGGTCTTCTTTCTGCTCGCTTTTTCAGTAAAAATATTTGCCTTTTCTTGTAGCTGAGCAGCTTTATTAGCCTATTTCCTGCTGTAGAAAGCTGAAGGCCCAAAAAGTTTTGAACTGTCTCTTTTATTCTAAGCTGACAGTAGTTTTAATATTCAAATTCCTTTTAAAATTTTGCGGACCTTCTACATATTAGATTATAGTCCATTCCATTAGACTAAAGTCATAGGGACATATATTTTCAGGACAGATCCCTTTCTGTTTTGGAATATGTGACAATACCCTTAAAATCCTTAGGAGCCTAGCTAAGAGTGAGAAGAAACACCTTGAGTCTTTCTTTCTTTCTTTCTTTCTTTCTTTCTTTCTTTCTTTCTTTCTCTTTCTTACCTTGAATCTTTCTTATGTCCTAACAGACTTGCAATCATAGTTTTGATCTGACGTTTATGCTGAAGCCACGTTTTACTGTCAGTGCCCTGGATTTTGTTTTCGTCTGATACCTTTTCTTAATTTGATAACTTTTATGCACTCGAGAAGCTGAGGATTGAAAACGAACTCATATTCTAGCTCAGCCAGTTTGGTTTGGAAATAATTTCATTAACTTTGCTTGAAAACTAAATAGTTCCTTATTTTATCCACCTTTTTTTTTTTTTTTTTTTTTTTTTTCTGCGAAGCCATATCTTAGGCAACTATAAGAAGCCAAATGGTACTTTCAGCATCCTGTCTGGAAATCTCCTTAGTGAGAATCACAGTCATTGGCACATGTTTTATCTTACAAGTTGCCAAGGTCACACTTCTTATTAATTTTTGTCAATAAATCAAGTCCACTCTTGTCAAGTTTCCAATAGCAAGTTTCTCAGTAGTCTTCTAGCCAGACCTTTGTCTGCTGCTTAGCTCCAAAGCCAATGCCACATATTTTATGTTTTTATGATGACAGCACCCCGCTTTCATGTATTATCCTTTTCTGTTCAAGTTATGTAGTGCTGTGAAATAAACACCCTAAAAAACTTTTGGCTTATAAGAGAAAGTATTATTTCTTATGATTCTGTGCGTTGACTGGGATCAGTTGGTTGGTTGTTGTGCTTCATGTGGTATAACTGATATCACTTAGGTGGTTATGTAAGTGGGAACTTGGCTAAGGCTAACACAACAAAACGGTCTTCTCCTTCAAATTAGTCTAGTCCAGGAAGTGTTCCAAGAGAACAAGCTGCAATGTGCACAAGCTTATTAAGAGATCTTCATTAAGCTCAAGGGGGAGGAGACTACAGAAGTGTATAAATACTGGGAGTTGTGGTTCACTGAGGGGGGATCGACAATATAATAGTCCATCACATGAGTGAATATATAGATTTAACTAGTTAATGAAATTCCTTGGAAAAGTGTATTTTTATTATTTCATTTTATTATATATCTATTCATATCAAGATATATAAACTTGATAATGTAAGAATATAAGATGTAAGAATGAATAGGACAATATTAGCTTTAGTAATATCTATATAATTTTATAAACCTATATAATTAAAATTTTGACATCACTGAAAATTTTATAAAATTGAAAGATATCAAGGATTAAAATAATTCATAAAATACATAAATAATTATCAATATTATATACAATATTGTTATATATACCAAAAGGCCACCAGAGAGAGTTTTGAAGGAAAAGAGCTAGTTCAAATACACTTACCTGGGTTGATGTCTTCAGTTTTAGAATTCATTGTTTTGAAAAGGAAACTTTTGTTATTCTTTTTTTTAAGTTTATTTATTTACCTTTGAGACAGAGACAGAGAGAGACAGGGGGAGCACACACACGCAGGGGAGGGGTAGAGAGAGAGGGAGTGAATCCCAAGCAGGCTCCACACTGTCAGTGCTGAGCCTGACACAAAGGCTCCATCTCATGAACTGTGAGATCATGACTTGAACCCAAATCAAGAGTCAGATGCTTAACCAACTGAGCTGCACAGGTGGCTAGAAGCTTTTCTTATTCTCTCATAAGTTCTTGATCCTAGGTCAAATTAATAATTGGAGTTAAAGTTTACTTTCTGGAGGTTTGGACTGATATATATATCTATGTATCTATCTAGATAGATACATAGATAGATATATTTCTTTGAAAAACTATTAAACTAGTTATAAATAAGAGTTTCTTAGATACCTTAAGATTCTATATAAATAAAATTTCATAGCTTAGTGCTTCTCAACCTTTTTGTTTTTTGGTATCCGTATGGTAGTGGAGGGTGCTCAAGAACCCAGAGCTTGTGCCTCCAATCTCCTAGATCCAGTGATCCCTGCCTCACACTCTTGTGTAGTTCTTACCCCTATTATACCAGCATTGTTCTGTATAAACAATAGAATACATCAGAAATGATGGAATATTCCTTCTGAGATTATTTTCTAAAAGACATTATGACTTCTTGAGCATTCTCTCTCTCTCTCTCTCTCCCCCTCTCCCTCTCCCACAGTCACCCTCATTCTCACCCTCATACTCACTCTCTCTTTCTCACCACACTACAGGTCTATATGGTAGGGAACTGAAGCCTCCTGTCAACATCTATGTGAGTGAGTAAACTGGAAAGCAGATCCTTTATCCCTAAATGGCTGCAATACTCGTCAACAGCTTGACTACAGTCTATGAGATGCCTGAGATAGAACTTTCCTGTTAAGCTTCATCAGAATCTTGACCCTCAGAAACTGTGTGAGGTAGTAAATGCTTGTCACTTTAAGTTTCAAGATTTAATTTGTTTTGTACCAATAGCGAACTAATATATGGATAGAAATATCTTTGCCTTGTATTTTATGAAAACAAATCATGTGAATTCTGTCTTTATGTAATATTCAGTTTTAATATAAAATAATGCTTCAGATTACACTCTATAAGTTAGACTGATGTTTTAAGAAGATTGCCCTCTTTATCCTTTTTTTTCCCCCTTGGGGGCCCTGGTCAAAACATCTGCTTTCAAACATCCTTATATTAAAAATGTCTAATATAAAATGCAAAATACCCAGGATTATTTTTAATGAGAAATGTCTTGCCTACATGGAAAAAAAAAACTAAAACTTTTTTTCTGAAAAAGCAAAATGAAGATATGAAATAGGGAGATAAATCTTCCCAAATTTATTAATAAATCTGGAGTAATTCCAAAACAAAAAGAGGAAATAGCATAATATAATGCATAAGAATACTTGCTCTAAAACCAAATGGCCTGAGAAACCTACTGACTCTAACATTTACTGGCTTTGTGATAGAGAGAAAATTATTTAATTCTGTGTGCTTCAGTATAGTCACCACCATTGAGCAGAATAAACAAGACTATCAAAATGGAGAATTTCATCATTTTTATTGTGATGATTCTATCCTAAAAAATACTTTTACACTTATGCAAAGACATATGTATAAAAGTACTTACTATGCTGTTCATGGTAGCAAAAAATTCAAGACGATTTGAACTTCTATTATTAGGGCATTTGTTAAAGGGAGTCAGAAGTCACTCATACCATGATATACTATGCAGCTGTTACAAACAATGGGTTTTACAGTATGTATAGTGATATAAAAATTGCCCACTTTACATTAAGTGAAAAAAAAAGCTAGATATATATCATTGTGCACACTATTATCCCATTTGTTATAATAATATCAAGAGAGATCTGTGTGTGTGTGTGTGTGTGTGTGTGTGTGTGTGTGTGGTGAGAAAGGCAAATCAATTTTTCTAGGAATAGAGACAAGATTTCATATACAATAGGTAACAGTGATTACCTTAGGGGTGTATGTTAGGGAAGTGGAAGTAGAGACTTTCACTTTCTGCTTTTTATCCATCAGGCTTTTCAAGTACAAGTGACAAAAACAATGAACAAATATTTGCTTATGCAATAAAGAAATTTATTAGCTCATTTTAACAGGAAAGCTAGCAAGAAACGAGGCTTCTGGGTTGATTGACTCACTGGCTCAATTATATTATTGAGGAACCACATGTTTTCCTGTTCTTCTGTCACCTACTATTCACATCATCCCTCATGACTGTAGAATGATTGCCAATAACAGAAGGGACTCTACACTTTTTCAAGGATGGTAGAAATTCCATCTCACTGAAGAACAAGGATTCCAACAATCCTATTTTGTGTTCCAAAGCCAAAGTTTAATCACATAATGATTGCTCAGTGAATTACTGACAAGGCGGATGCTATTGCAGATGCTATTGCAGTTCAACCAATCAGGCTCACCCCTTAAGCTCAAGTCAGTTTCCTAAACTGCATTGGTGCTATTCAACCAACATGTCTGCAATAATATTGCTAATTACTGCAATTATTATACGATAAGATGAACTACTTTTTAAAGTATAAAAAATAATGCAAAACTTAGAGATAATTCTTGTATGTTTAACTTTCATCCAATAGTCTGCTAAAATTTTATTTAAATCCAGAAAATAGTTCTAAAATTTCTTTAGATGATTATAAAAGTGAATACAATGGGGAGGCAGAGATATTTATGACAGTTTATGATGAAAGTGAAGATACTTTATCATTTGTATTGTATAAAGTAGTATTATTTTCATAGTTTATCTTTGCTTTAAAAAATAGTGAAAGGACACTAGTACACTATTACCTCTAAAAGTATAAGTAAGGGACATTTTTAAAACTAGAATAGAAAGAAATGTAAGGTAACAAGTTTTTTCTCAGCTATGTAAATCTTAAAGTTCAAAGAGGAGCAACAAAAGAAACCCAAAAACAAAACAAAACAAAACAAAACAAAACAAAAAAATCTTTGACTCAAAAAGAATTTTTAAAAAAATTTTTAATGTTAATTTATTTTTGAGAGACAGAATGTGAGTGGGGGAGGGGCAGAGAGAGAGGGAGACACAGAATCCGAATCAGGCTCCAGGCTCCTAGCTGTCAGCACAGAGCCCGACGTGGGGCTTGAATCAATGAACTGTGAGATCATGACCTGAGTTGAAGTTGGACGCTTAACTGACTGAGTCACCCAGGTGCCCCGACTCAAAAAGAATTTAAATTCAAGGGTTGAGAAGGCCAAGATTATTCGTCAGATTTATTATATAGACTATAATGCTAAGCATTTGTTTGAAAATTCATTTGCTGCTTTCTGTGGTACAGTGGTTTTAATGAATTACCTACCTGTTTTCTATAGCTAAGCTATAGCTCTACTACAAAAGATCTACAGTTATGGTAAATTAAAACTGATTTCTCAGTTCTTTGGAGACTATGGAATGCCAATTAATAATTATTATGTGGAATATAAATGAAAGAAACATTTTTAAGTGATAGTCCCCCTTCCTAGTAAAACCAACAGCAACATATGTTACAAAAATTAAATGAATTTAATCAGGTTTATCTCCCCAAAATTGCCTCTGGTGAAAAATTAATTTTCCCATGATGAATATTTGCTTTGATTTTGTAATAAGAAATGAAAGAAAACAACAATACTGTCAAGTTCTCATTTCTAGTTCTGGTTTTGTCTGAGAATAGTTTAAACAGCATAATTTAAGAAAAGCTGCATTAATAAAATTCCAAATCATTCCTTAAGGCAGTTCTCAGTGAATGTGGCAGACACAGCCATCTGTTTGTAAATGTTTAGTGGACTCAATGCATAGAAATCCAATCAGAACGCCCAAGTATTTATGGGTAAGAGTAGACTAAAATATTCTATATTTTCATCCAGCTTTTTAAATTGATATTTTGTTAATGGTATTTCGCAAATACATCCTTTTCAGATAAGAAATCAGGGAAATATCTCCTGGTAAGGGACCTCTTGAATGGAAACCCACATTTTTATGATTTTAACTGCTTCCTTGCTTTCTTCTCCATAGAGCTCTTCTTTCAGGAAGCCCTCCTGAACCTACACCCTCTATCTTGAGCTGGTTTACATGCTCTTACCCTTGCTTCCTAAAATACTGAGAATGTAACTATATCACTGTACCACTAGGTTGATCTAGAATAATACTTTTCTACCTGAGCCCATGAAGTAACTGCTATGGATTTTGGAATGGTAGGATTTTTTTATGAGAATACCCAAAATAGATTTTAAAGTAGAGACTTTTAAAAATAAAATATTTTCCTACAAATTATGTGGCCCCTTTGTTTCTGGAGAGGTTGGGAAGTGAAAAACTGCATTTCACAGACCTGCCCAAGAGGGTGATGCATTGTCATATGATTTGGACAGTGAAACTTAGGTGTCATGGCAAGCAAAGTCATGGACACCAGAGAACATAAAGGCATTTTGGGAACCCCACATTCAGTTTCCCAGACTTTAGCTACCAGCATTATGTGGATGAGAGGCAGTTTTGACAATAAGGGCAGACTGATATTCCCTGGATTACAGCTTTAGTGATGGACCATTACATTTAGGAATCCAGTGGCTGATCCTGACTTCCATTCCTTACCTGGTCAACGATTTTCAAAGATACAATTCCCTGAATTAGAATTACTTTCTGCTGGAGATACTTTGAAAAGATTTTGCTTCCTATACTAATCCAGAACTGATACATACTTGTTATAGTCTTCACTTGCATGTCTTTTCCTCTGCTAGACAGCAAACTCTCTTTATGGATGAGGAGGGATAGAACTTGTCTTTGTTCATTCTTTAATTCATTCCTTATTTCACTTCAAGTATATACTCTTTATATTTGTATGTTTTTCAATTACATATTTGACACAGAGCAGCACAGCAAATACCCTCTTAATGAATTAGTAAATGTGTCATGTCAGGAAATGTATAAAGTACTAAAGATAGAGAGATGAGACATACTTAGGAACAATAAAATGATAAATTACATTATTAAGTGCTTATGTGTCAGGCTCTATGTGCAGCATTTTACATGCATTGATATGATATTCATTTTCAGCTTGTTTGGTTTTATGTTCGTTTGTTTTCTAATTCTTACAGCATTCTTAAGAGCTAGGTACCAATTATTTCTTCCCATTTCACACATAAGGCAACAGAAGATGGAAGAGGTTAAATAAATTGCCCAACTTAACAGTACTGAAGTAAGTTAAACTCAAACCTAGGCAATCTGATTCAGTAATTCACACTCTTTAGTCAGTATTCTGAGATCTCTAATATAGCGGCAAACAGGTTCATAAAGAGAGTTAGGATATTACTTGATAAATTCCACAATACCTCAGCAGGATCAGAAGAGGCTTACATGTGAAGAAAGAGAGACTTAGTACTGAAGTACGAAGGATTAGCACAAGTTAGGGATAAGCAGAAGTGATAAAGGATGCTGTTTTATGCGGAAAGAAGTACACATACCACAAAGGGACAAAAGAGAAAACAGAGAGTATTGCTGAGACAGCATGGGGATTATCATGAGGCTTAGTGAAGAGGGGTGAAAAATAGACAAAGAGAGGCGAAGCAGGACCGACCATGAAGAGTCAGGTATACATTTCTAAGGAATTAAAGATTTTTTTTTTTTTTTAATGAGGGCCACAGTGTGTTATTGAAGCATTTAAAATCCTTTGAGAATATTTCCATTATAAAGAGATCACTTTGGAGCAATGTGGACAATTTAGAAGTTATTGTGTGGGGTGAGATTGGAATTGGGAATTACAGTAACTCAAGTAGAAGTAATTCTTACTTTTGGGCTCACAGAATTGAACATAAGGACTGGCAGCTAATATGAGAACAATCCATATTCACCAAGTCGAATCGAACCTAAGTAACCTGAGGATCAGAGAGGTTTAATTACTTATCAAAATTTACACAGCTATTTGGTGGTAGAACTGGGATAAGAATTTAATCCATTGCCTTCTTTTACTTTAAACAGAATCTGGGAAAAATTAATTGCATATATATCATTTGAAATATGAAAAATTTTTCTATGTGTATCTAGAAATATACCTGAAAAATATACACAGGTGTAAAGTTATGGTTAAATCTCATTTCTTGGTTTTCCTTATTGTGTGCTTATTTTCTGAGTCCATAATCTCAAATACTCAAGTTTCTACTGTCCAAGTGATCTCTGAAGTCACTCCTCTTGCTAGATACTCCTCTCACACCCAAGTTTCCAAGCTTTCTTTTAATGCCTAAGGGAAAAGTAATGAGATGGGAAAAGAAATTTGGGCTGGGGAAAAATTACCACCACAACCATTAGCTATTAAGACATATTGTTAGAAACTTACTGTAAAACCTATGAATTATTGAATCAGATTGCCTAGGTTTAAAGTTTATTTATTTATTTTGAGAGAGAGAGAGAGAGAGAGAGGGAGAGAGAGAATCCTAAGCGGGCTCCATGCTGTCAGTGAGTACTCCACTCAAGCTTGACGTGGGTCTCAATCCCACGAACCATGAGATCATGACCTGAGTCTAAATCAAGAGTTGGGCACTTAACTAAAAGAGCCACCCAGCCACCCCCGATTCCCTAGGTTTAAATCGACCCTGCTCCAATCCTTTGTAACCTAATATAAAACCTAATGTAAAAAATTTGTATCATCTTTCTCTCAGAAAGACTAAGAAGCTACTCTTTGTTATTGTGCTGTTATAGTTTCTTTTCTTTCCTTTTGCCAGTTACTGTTTCACCCTAGACAGTGCAGTGTTCTCTCATGAGGTCCAGCTGATAGACAATTCTGTGGACTTAGTTTACATGTCCTAGGAGGCTTCACAGGTTAAGTAAATTGTATTTCTAATACCATGATTACCAAATTGTAAACGCTAGCAGCCTTACATTTTGACAACCTTGGGCCCTTATTTTTGAATAGAGGTTCTGTCACCACTGTGAAATATCAGATGCTATACCTTAGCAATGGGCTATGAAAATCTATAGTATAAGATTTGCCAAAACAGATTTTATGAGGATTTGGCTGGTTCTAGAAGTAGAATTGCCCTAACGTATCCTATAGCATGTGAAAGATGTACAATACATATTTTTGTTTGAAATTAAATACACAGTGAGTTTTAATCCAGTTGCCTTGTTTTCAAAGATAAATCTAGGACAATATACTTAGAAAGGAAATTTTACAATTTACCTAAAAATACCCAAGCATATTATTTAGCGCTTTTGGTCTTTAGAACACCTGCTGAAGGGAATGTCTTTGCTTAGATAATTTATAATCATTTTATACTTTCTTTTCTATTGAATGGTTTAAAAGCGATAAAACAAAATTAAAGTTGAAAAGGAATCTAAGCACTTGTTATAACTGAGCATCAGAGGCACAAGCCTAGGTAGGGGACAGCTGCATAACAGTGAATGTTCTTTTCAGTTAACACCTGGGTTTTTCTATTTATAGGAAGATATCACAAGTTTAAACACAAAGGAAAATGACTCACAAATCCAATAAATTTTGGAATGCATAACTGCCAGCAGTATCAGGGGATTTCAACCAATATTTGCCAACAAATCAATAACATGATTAAATCCTTCTGTATTGTGGGCAATCAAATGCTTACTAACAGGTCCTACTGCCTAAATTAATATAATCCCAGAAGTGCTCTGTCTGTGTCAAACCTAATACTACTGAGGCTTAAAATTCACATGTGATAAGCTGGAAGATATTTCTTAATAATGCTTTAAATAAAATGAAATTATGTGAAGATTCTGAATTAAATGCTTCCACACTGAGTGGGCTCAGCTTAAATTGCTCTTGTCTCTAGATGGCATGTTTCCTGCTGTCCATATTTCTTTACACTCCATACTCAAAGAAAGTAGGAAGTGTTTAAAAATATATATATTACTTTTTCACTAAAACTATGACTGAATCTCGCAACTGTTTGTTATAAAGATTGCATTGAAATGGCTCTCACCACTCACACTTCCAGACTCAGATCAAAAGTTACTACCTGTCTGAAGCCTACCCAGACTCACAAGGAAATTCAGTGACTTTCTCCTTTGTTTCTAACTACTGTCTTAAAGCATTATAGCATTTATCACACTATTTTGTAATGACTCCTTCTAGCCCTTGGGGGTAGCATAAAGATCTGGCACACATTGAGTAAATGTGAATGCCATATCAAGTAAGCAATGGAGCATATGAAAAAAATCTCCATATAATTTAATGGTAGTATATATGGGTATTTTCTTAAATATCTTTCATTTAAAGATAAAGTTTGACGTGAAAAATAGCCAATACCAACAAAGCCATGATATAATTGTTTATGTTGACATGATCAGATTTTACCAATATGCTAACAGTGCATTCTGCTTATTAGGAGGATTACTGATATAGTTACATAAAAGTTTTGAACAGCTATTACCTAACAGCCACAGTATTAAGTGCTAGCTAGGGTTAGAGGAATAAAGTAAAGTAGTTGACCTGAAGGAAATACCAATTGAGTGAAAGAGGCTTTCTAATTCTCAGAAATCTTTGAACTTATTAGAAATACATTCTATGTGTATTATTTCTTCTTTCTATTGAATAATGCTGATACTGAAAAAAATAAAGTTAATGTGACATTCAGAAACCCTGTTTTTCCTCCTCAGAGGAGGAACTACAATTCTTTGTCCAACTTTGCTCAAACTTAAGAACATGGACTAAAAATATATATTCATGAAATGCCAATGTACATGACATTTTAGTGTGCTGGCTAGTCATGTCTGAGAGAGAGAGAGAAGGGAGACAGGAGGAGGATGAAGAGGAAGAGGAGAAGGAAAAGGAAAAAAAAGAAAAGAAGGTAGAGCTAAGTTAGGAAAAGGAAAATAATAAGAACAGGATTAAAGGAGAGTTGGAAACAGAAAAGGAAAGACAAAGGGAGTGAGGAAACAAAGGTAGTAGAGAGAAGTCTGACAGACAAAGGAAACAAATGCAGATACAGAAGGCAAGAGGAAATCAAAAGCAATAGTTAAAATAGTTGATTCTAGGATTTCTGAGGATTAAGAAAAGGGGGGCATGTGTGATATATTCCGAGAATAGTTACATTTTGTAAAAAGCTTTTTAGAATTATTTAACTCTTTAAATTATGTGAATGTATAGCTTGGATTAAAATAAAGTAAAATCCTCACTTGACCCTTAACTTTTCCATTCACCGACCCTTCCTCTGCTCTCTTCCATGATAATATCCCTTAAAATAGGTTTTTGTAAGCACTCTTACCTCACCTCCCCGCCACCCCCCAAACACATTCTTTTCTCAAACCACTCTGATAAGTTTTTAGTACCTACCACTGTACTGAATTGGCTCTTGTCACAGTCAATAATGACCTGCATTTTGCCAGAGCCAGTGTTTCACTGCAATTATCTTATCTGACTTCTCAGTAGCATTTGACACAATTGACCACTGACTTTATTCTTAAAACACTTCTTCTAAGTCCACAGTGACATAACATTTAACTGTTGTTGTCATTGTTGTTAATTTTTTTCGGTCTCTCTGCTTCCCTAATGGCTCCTTTATGACTTTTCCTCCTTTTACAGATTTTTAGTGCTGAAGGACTCCCACTTTGGGACATTGGCCCCAGTCTTTTCTTTTTCTAGTTTTTCTTCCAAGATGATCTTTCCAGTCCTAGGACTTAAATGTCAGTATATTCATTCTAAGGACACTAATGTTTATATTTCTAGACCAGGCCTCTCCTAAGTTCAAGGCTTTTAAGTTCCACTGATCATTCAACATTTCTACTCTCGGTTTAGTGGACGCATATTAGCTAACAAGGTCAAAACAGAACAAAAAAATTCTCATCTTTTCTCAATCTGTTCTTGCTCAAATTCACTCTTTCCAAACTTTCCCTATCCCAAGTATTGGCATAGTTATCTACTCTATTGGTCAGACCAAAATATGAGTCATATTTCCTCATATTTCACACTGATTCCTACTGGATAGCCTGTTACCTCTCTTCTGCCAAAATATATTCCAAATCCAAACATTTCTCATTATTTCCACTTCTCACTGCATTTCCATAATGCTCTTGTCTGGGATTCTGAAATAGCCTCTTAACTAGAATCCTTTACTTCATTCTTGCTTAAAAACCATTTTCCCTCTACATAGAAACCAGAAGTATCTTTCTAAAATGTAAATAAGATCATACCATTTCATGCATAGAAGCTTCCAATGGATTTCCATTGACATCAAACTTACCTTCACTTACCTAGTTTATGTATTTCTCTATAATTTGGCCCCTACCTGACTCTCCAAACTCATTCTTACTTTTTATTTAGTATTCTCATTTCATGTTGACTGTCTTAGTTTGTTTGGGATGCTATTATTACAGAATACCATAGACTGGATGGCTGCTCTACCCAGTCTCAGAAATTTATTTCTCACACTTCTGGAGGTTGAGAAGTCCAAGATCAAGGTGCTGGCAGATTTGGTGTCTAATAAGGACCCACTTTCTTGTTCATAGATGGCTGTCTTCTCACTGTGTCCTTACAGGGCAGAAGAGGCAAGGGAGCTCCCTGATATCTCTTTAGTAAGAGCACTAACCCCTTCTTGAAGGCTCTGTCCTCATGACTAATCACCTCTCAAAGGCTCCACCTTCAAAGACTATCACATTGGGGATCAGAGTTAAACACATGAATGGGAGGGGCAGGGGGACACAATCATTCAGTCTATGGCATTGCTTTTTTTCTACCTTTCAAATATTCAAGCTGATTCCCATTACTATGCCAAGGCTGTTGATTCTGCTTTGAAACTTTTTCCAGCAGATGTTTACATGGCTTTCTGTCTCTTTATTCAAGTCTCAAATGACGCTTCCTCAGAGAAGAGTTCCATGACCACTCAAGCCAGAACAAATCTCTTTTTCTCCTCCCTGCCCACAGTATGTTCTCTATATTATTTTCCTCCTAGAAACAAAGAATTTGATTTCTTATATATGTTTTTCAATATAGTTTTCATATGTGCCTTGTATTTTTAAGAACATTTTCTCCTCCCATCAAGATATAAAGTTGCTCCTTCCATATATTAGTGTCTAAAACAGTATCTGGCACCACTAGATGCTTCTTTTAAAAAAATGTTATTTAGTGAATAAGTGAATTTGTTGTTTTAATTCTACTACATGAAGGGAGAATTCAAAAGTCCTTAAGATGGCTTGAAAAAGTGTATAACTCTCCCGATGCATCTGCTTTTAGTCCCTCTTAAATATCCTGAACTCACAATTCCAAACAACTTGTACGCTATCGAGGTAGCATACTGACTCATTCATAGCTCTTTACATCTTACATGGTTTTATTCCCTTTACCTAGGATTCTTGCCCCTTCACTCCATGAAGAATTCCAGTCTGCATCCACAAAAGGTATTTCCTCCTTCCTTACCCTACCACTAGATTTAGTCTTCCTCTGTTGGCACTTTTAGCATGCTTTGCATATTCCTAGTATCCAACATTTGTTACATTATTTTGTCACTTTTTGCTTCATTTGCTTCATGAAATCTTGAAGGACTGTGAAATCTTGGAGGATGGGGATTTTTATCTTGTTTATATTTGTATACCTAGTACTTGTAACTGAGAGAGAATCAATCTTCTTGCACAGAATCTATACCAACATGGAAACATAATTCAATATGTTTTTTGAGTTTCTAAATGGAAATTATGATTTCTATAATGCTAGTGAACAACTCAGATTTTACTGAAGATTAAGTGGGAAAGTAGAGGTTACATAATATTAGTATGTATCAATTTTTCTCCAAAAATCTTCACTAGCCATCTCTTCCCAGAGTACCTTCTTAGTTAACCTTTCTTAACCTTTTCCCTAATCTCTCTCCAAACCTTCCTGTCTCCAACCTTCTATGCTATTGATATGTCTCTTTTTTTTTTATAATAGTGAACAATTTAGCTCTAACTTTTCTTCTTTACTACTATATCCTAATATTCACTATGCCACCTCAGCATCTTTTAAATCTATGTGTTTTAAATAAAGAGCAAATTACCCTTACTACAAGGATTTTCTTTTTTAAAAATATTTTCCCTCCACTTCTAATAGATAATAAAAGTACTTGTTTAAAGTATGAATGATTGGGGCACCTGGGTGGCTCAATGGGTCAAGCAGCTCACTCTTTATTTTGGCTCAGATCATGATCTCAGGGTCTTGAGATGAAGCCCCGCATCAGGCTCTGTGCTGGGTGTGGATCCTGCATATGATTCTCTCTCTCTCCTTCTCCTTCTACCCCTCCCTGCCTGTTCATGTGCATGCATGTACTCTCTATCTCAAAAAATAATATAATAAAATAAATAAAGCATGAGTGATTATATATTCATTTTTCATGTTGTCCTTATTGGATTCTTCAGCTCTCAAGCTTCCTTGATCTTCTAGTGTTAATGGCTGCTGCCAACTAGAAGCATCCTTGGTAAATATTTGTGTTTGTTGGGATATAGTATACATTGAATGAAAAAATATAACAGTGGCCTAAATGAGACAGCAACATCTTTCCCTCTCAGGTAATTAAATGCAAATAGAGACTAAAGGCTGCTTTGACAGGTATGCTTCATGAAGTTTTCTAGGGATTTAGCATTTACTATAATGTTGCTTTGCAATAGAAAATAGCCTTTATCTTATATGATCCCAAATGTATCATCATCACACTCACATTCCAGGCAATGGAATGGAAAGAATAGAATAAGAAATGCATATCCTTCCCTTATATAGTAAAGTACAGTTTCTCACATTACTTTTGCAAACATCTCATTGGTCAGGATGTAATCATTACTCTACACTTAGCTGGAAGAGAGGCTGGGAGATATAGACTTTATTCTAGTCAGCCATTGGTCTAGTTACTGTATACTTAAAAATGATTATGATAATACATGTTATCTGTATTTTGCCAAAGTAGAAAAATTGAATTAGGAAAAGTCTTTGCCTAAGGCCATGTCACAGAGATTTTACCTGTGTTTTCTTCTAGCAATTGTACAGTTTTAGGTTTTATTTTTAAGTCTATGATACATTTTGAGTTAATTTTTTTCATATGATGACATATATAGAGCAATTTTTTGGTTTATGGCTATCTAATTGTTCTAGCATCATTTGCTGAAATGCTTATATTGTTTTTATGTATAGATTTTGCTTTAGCTTTTTGGTTCAATTAAACATATCAATCTCTAAAAAATCATTCTCAGGGCCCCTGAGTGGCTTAGTTGGTTGAGCGTCCAACTCTTAATCTTGGCTCAGG
Organism: Panthera uncia; assembly: GCF_023721935.1. Classification (NCBI taxonomy): domain Eukaryota; kingdom Metazoa; phylum Chordata; class Mammalia; order Carnivora; family Felidae; genus Panthera; species Panthera uncia. Next base: position 17,779,856 of record NW_026057585.1, on the reverse strand, counting down.
TTTGTGAGATTGAGCCCCACATCTGGCTCTGCACTAACAGTGTGGAGCCTGCTTGGGATTCTCTCTCTCTCTCAAAATAAATAAATAAACTTAAAAAATTATCACTCTCTATTAAAATATATGTATGAAAATACTTTTCTATATGGTCATATTTAAAAAAATCTGTACAAGTATGGTCACTTTTATGGTATTTCACGTTAAAAAGTGTAGAGTATTATATGCCTGCCTGCTGATAGTTGTTACCTCTAGATTGTGAGGTTGTAAGATGATTTTTATTTTCTTCTTTTTGCTTATATTAACATATTTGCTTTCTAAGAAAAAGGCAGAGTTAAATTGAGAAATAACAAATTTTAGTAAAATATTAAAAGTATGTTTTGACTATCTGTGTCAATTCATAGTCATCTGTGACTATTCATAGAATAAAATTAAAAAATGAGAAAAAATAAATAAATATTGGGGATTCATGTACTATAATAGAGAAGGGAAGATTGGACACTTGTTGGGGACAACTGGTATTTTTTTTGCCACACTCTCCTGCTTCTTCAAAATATATCCATTCTGATAGAGAAATGGTAAAAAACTATGAACAGTTTATAGAAGGTATAAAAATAGCCCTCAGACATATAAAGAGATGTTCAACTTTATTCATAATAGGAGACATTAAAATTTAAACAAATGAGATGACATGAGTGAAGATAGTGAAGTAGGTATCTCAAAAGTCATATGCTTCCACAGAAACACACAAAGGAAATATGAGTGAAATGGTAAGAATCAATATTAATAGAACTCTAGAAAAATAGGCAAAGGTCTACAGCAACTAAGAAAATACCAAATCAAGAAAGAAGCAAACCAAAAAATAGTAGGACAGCTTTAGTCATGCACACTTCTCCATGCACCACTTAGTCCCTCTTTAGCTCCACTGTGGTTTTAAAGATGACAGCTCATGTTTCCAACATGGAACCCTGATTACTGATTCCAGAAAGACCATACCAGACCCTGTTCTCAAAGAAATTGTGTCTCTCTGTCTGACCTGAGAGTTGCCTGAAGAACTGCTGCAAGATGATTGTCTTTGTTTTTCCTCAGCAGAACTTCTTCATGACAGAAAAGTGGCTACATGGGTGACATTTCTCAAAAACACTGAAAAGAAAATTAACCTGCTTCCATCTGGAGCAAAAAAGGAAAGCTGTAAAGATACATGTATATGTATATATATTTTGAGAATTACGGAATTGAAAGTTTCTGTGTAAATGGAGGGATTTAGAAAGCCATGCACATGCCCACAGCAGAAATCATGCTCAAAAAAATCCTTGAGAAGACCTTAAGCTTTCATCTCTGCCTGGTCTTTGATAAGGAATATAATCTTTACAAAAGTAGTATAGAGAAGTCACTAAACAAAGAGCTATAACCCATTAAATGAACAGAAACAAATCATGAGGAGGAGATATGATTTCTAGAGTTATTACATTATAATATTTCAAAATGTTCAGTTTTCATCAAAAAAATTATGAAGCATGCAAAGAAATAAGAAAGTATGATTCAATTACAGGAGAATTTAACAGAAACTGTCCATGAGGGAGCAGAGACACTGAAATTACTAGATAAAGTCAAAGAGCTAAAGGAACCATGCCCAAAGAATTAAAGGGAACCCTGAGAAAGATGCCTTAACAAATAGAGAATAATCAATAAGGAGACAGAAATTATAAAACAGAAAGAAACAGAAATTCTAGAGCTAAAAAGTCCAATAACTGAAACCAGAAAGTCACTTGAGGATGTTTTTTAATGGCATGTTTGAGCAGACAGAATAAAGTCAGCAAACTTAAAGGCTGAAATTATACATTCAAAGAAGCAGAAAGAAAAAAGGATGAAGAAAAATTAGCAGAGCTTAAGAGGTCTGTGAAACACTGCCAAATGTACCAACATGTACATAATGCAAGTCCCAGGAAGAGAGAAAAGAGAGAAAAAGAGGAAAAAGAATATTTGAAAAAATAATGGCCTAAAACTAACCATTTTTGATAGAGGACATGAATCTAAAGATCTTTCCAAAAAGGATAAACACAAGGAGATCCACACCAAGATAATCAAACTGTTGAAAGACTAAAGCAAAGAGAGAATCTTGGAAGCAGCTAGAGAAAAACAAATTATTAGATACAAGGAATCCTCAATACGATCGATAAACAATAAACAGAAACCATAGAAATCAGAAAGCAATGGAATAAAATATTTAAAGTAGTGAAAGAAAAAAAGTGTCAACCAAAAATTACATATCTGGCAAACTATTCTTATTCTTCCAAAATAAAGAAGAAATCAAGACATTCCCAGAAAAACAAAAGCTGGTAGACTTGCATACAGGACATACTAACGGAAGTACTTCAGGTTGAAATAAAAGCACACTGGAGAATCACATAAAGTCTATGAAGAATAAAGAACACTGTATAGGTAACTACATAGGTAAATACAAAGTCAGTATTACTGTGTTTTTGGTCTGTAACTCTTACCTCTTTCCCTTTATGATTTAAAAGACAAACTCTTAAAACATTAATTAAAAATCTATGTTAATGGGCAACATTGTATACAGATGTAATTTGTGACAACAATATAAAGAGGGAGGGACAGAGCTGTATAGGAGCAAAGATTTTGTATACTATTGAAGTTGAGGTGGTATTAGTACCTTTTTGTACCAATAAATCGTTACAAGTTTAAGAGGTTAATTGTGATCCCCAGGGAAACCACTAAGAAAATAATTTAAAGAAATACAGAAAATGAAATGAGAACAGAATAAAAATTGGACACTGTAAAGAACCAAATAATTGCAAATAAGGCAGTAATGAAGGACACAAGGAACAACAAAGACATACACAAAGCAAGGAGCAAAATGACAGAAATTCTTCCTTATCACCAATTACGTTTAAATGGATTAAATTTTCCAATTCAAAGGCAGAAATTGGCAAAATAGATTCTTTAAAAAAATTATCCACTTCTATGCTGTCTACTAGAGATTCACTTGAAAGAAGTTAAATGGCATCTGTTTTACAACAAAGAGGGGGCACCTGGATGTCTCAGTCGGTTAAGCATCTGACTTTGGCTCAGGCCATAATCTGTGGTTCATGAGTTTGAGCCTTTCATTGGGCTCTGTGCTGACAGCTCAGAGCCCAGAACCTGCTTCAGATCTGTGTCTCCCTCTCTCTCAGCCCCTCCCCTACTTGCACTCTGTCTCTGTCTCTGTCTCTGTCAAAAATAAAAATAAAAAAAAAAACATTTAAAAATGTACAATAAAGAGATTTAAGAGACACCATGAAACAAAAATCAATGTAAGATATTTGTTTAGATTTCAATTCCAAGAAGCAACTGTATAAATATATTTTAAAATAACTGAAAGAAATTTGATTATGATATTATAGGATACTATGGAATATCATCTCTTTTATTGGTCATGATAACTATAGCTTTGGGAATTCATAATGAAGCTATTGGGGGGAAATTACAAGATATTTATGGATTGATTTAAAATACTTTGTAAGAAAGAACATAATGAAGATGGAGAAGGTAAATATGACAAAATCCTGATAATTCTCCTTTATGAGTAATGGGTATATAGGGTCATTTTACTATGATTTTTACTTTGTAATATGTTTTAAATTTTTCATAATAAAAATTAATTTGAAACACCCAGAGTTTGATTATTTCTGACCATTTCTACTGGTTTTTCTCAGATATAAATCATCATTGTCTCTTACTAGGATTATTGCCACAGCCTATAATATTGTGCTCCTGTATCTACTAGTGTATACTTAAGTACACAATGGGCAAAGTAATCCTTTGCAACAGAAGTAAAAATGGGTACAATCTTTGTATAATTGTGCCCTGACCCCCCTTGTCCCTTAGAGTAAAAGTCAAAATTCTTGCAGTATCCCAAAAGCCCTTCTGTGACCTTGCTCCCCACCAAGTCTCTGACCCCACTTACACTGCACTTCCCTCACTTGGCTCCAGTCACACTAGTCTTCCTCCAAAGATGCTCCCACCTTAGGACCTCTGCTTTAGCTGCTTCTTCTTCCTGGCATCCACATAGCTAACTTCCTCACCTCCTTCAAGGTTTTGTTCAAATGGCACTTTCTTAATGAGGTTCTCTGTAACCTTCCTTATCCTGTCACAACTAAAACTATAACCTACCTCAAACACTCTCAGCTTATTCATTCTTCTCTATTTTTCTTCATAGCATTTATTACTTTTTAATATACATTTTTTCTAATTTATTTCAGTTTATAATTATCTGTCTCTGCTGAAAGGTAAGCTCTATCAGGGCAGGGAGATTTGTCTATTTGTTTGCTAGTTTGTTTAGTGCCCAATCTCAAGTACCTAAAATAGTACTTGAAGCATCACAGGCAATCAGTAAATGTTTCTTGATAGTAAAGGAATGAATTTTCAAATTAGTGGTAAAACTGGGACACCTGGGTGGCTCAGTTGGTTAAGTGTTTGACTCTTAGTTTTGGCTCAGGTCACGATCTCATGGTTTATAAGATTGGGCCTCACCTCTGGCTCTGAGCTGATAGCTCTGAGCCTGCTTGGGATTCTCTCTCCCTCCTTCTCTGCCTCTCCCCCATTAGTGCTCTCTCTCTCAAAATAAATAAACTTTAAAATAATAATAATAATGTTAGTAAACTAGCAGTAAAATTACACTTGAAAGCATTAACTATGAGAGTGTCTAAATAATCTACACTACAATAAAAATTAAGTGAACATTGATTTCAATAAAATACAGAATTATGAGTTCGTTGTTAGTTTACAAAGTCTTGATTGGTTTGTCTACCATCTAGACCAATTTGGTACCCTCCAGCTAAAAGAGCACATGCATTCTAATTACTGCTGTGTTTTGGTTTAGTTTTGAGTGAAACAATGAAAAGCAGAACTTTTGCATTTATTGAAACATGTCACTTTTTCTTTTGTATATGTTCAAGGGATGGTAATTAACAAAGAAAGTAAATTTTTGAGAGTTAATTATTGTGATATGTGCTCCAGGATATATCAGAAATTATAAATTGTTATTAGAATTGATAAAAATCACCTTTTATACCTCATCTCTTCCAAAAGAAAAAACAACTAGATGGATAAAAGTTTATTTGAAAGCTGTGTTCAATCCTCATATCTTCTCAGTGTGATACCACACCTCTTGCTTGTTAAGAAGAATCCACCTGCAGTCAGTAATAAATGAAAGAAAAAAGAAGAGTGATCTTTGAAATTGGAAACAAAATTCAAAGAGTGGAAAAGGAGAAATATGTACTGTGCATACCCATTTGCATAACAAATTAAAAAACATTACTTAAGTAAAAAGCTGGCAGGCAATTTCCCTTCATTTCTTTGACAAGTTGTGATATTGTTGAGGAGAGTGAGAAAGAAGAGGACCAAAATGATGTTTATTTGTTTTGATTACCAAATAATTCAGTAAATTATAAAATAATAAAATGGAAAATTCAGGAAAATATAGATACTTGATTTTAGCAAGTGCTTTGACTCTCTGCTGCAGTATCTTTATGAAGAAAATAGAGAAACGTGGGTGAAATACAAGTACACAATTGAGTACATACATTTTAACTGGTTAGATAAATATACCTAAACATTGTTGATTAATGTATTGATGAAAGCTTTAATTACACAAAAGACTCTGGTTTTTGATGTATTAACTCAGAAGAATAATAATGCCTGACAGTGTATAGCATTTGATAGTTCACAGAGCTTTCAGGTAAAATATCTCATTTTATCCTAATCATAGCCTTATGCTGAAGGCTGGGACAATGTAATTATCTTTATTTAACTAGATATGGAAAATTATTTTTAAAAGGGTAAGAACATATGGGAATGCTTACACTTATTAATATTTCAAATGATAACAAACCTAAAAGGAATAACTAACATGTTGATTAGAATAATACAGGTTCAAAAACATCCCCAGAGTATAGATGCATAGGACAAATCTAACAAAAGAAAATTAAATTAAAATAACTAAAAATGTATGTAATAAACTGAAGTTTTCTCTTTTGAACATTATCTCAGTTTATAATTATATATTTATTGTTGTGATTATTTGGCTGTCTGATTCTTTTTTAAGACTCTATGGCCATTGTGATCAAACTGTGCTCAGCAATCCATCTCCAGCACCTGGGGTAGTACTTGGCACTAGTAGTTATGTGTCAAAAAACTAAACAAATTCAGCACAAAGGTTATAAAAAACATCAAATATAAATTTCACAACTCAAGAGACCTATCTTGAGAACTTTATATTAGAAAATAAAATAGAGTGTTAGTTGACAGAACAACGAAAACATTAAAGAAAAAATCTATTGTAGCCTTAGCCTATGCTACTGTGAATAATTTTAAGTTCATTCATATAATCATGGTAATGGCCAAGTAGATTGTGTGCAGAAAAGAATATTGGAAATTACTGAAAAAAAAAACTCTAGACATACCTGAACATGTCTCACGGTAAAAAAATTTTTGTTAAATATTTGCAGGAAGGTAATGTGTAAGAAACAGATTTATAATGGATAGTTCCAAGGTGAAACTAAGGTCAATGAATGGATGTCCTATAGAAGCAGGTTTATTTTCTATGAAAGTAAAAATTTTATAAGACATAAAAATAGAACTCAACACTATAGGGAACAGTCTTGTGAAATAAGGGAATCTGTATTACTGGAAGTATATAAGCAGATTGGAATAAACTTGCCAAAGTCATGACAGAGAACATTTACTTCCTTGATGAAAATTTATTAGATTCCATTTCATTATAACATATCCTTAGTTAATTTGATTATACTGTTCTTGAGTATAAAATTAGTACCTTGGGGCACCTGGTTAAGTGGTTAAGCATCTGACTTTGGTTTAGGTCATGATCTCACAGTCTGTGAGTTTGAGCCCCATGTCAGGCTCTATGCTGATAGCTGGGAGCCTGAAGCCTGCTTTGGATTCTGTGTGTTTCTCTCTCTGCCCCTCCCCCACTCACAATCTGTCTCCTTCTCTCTCAAAAATAAATAAACATTAAAAAAAATTTTAATTAGTACCTTGCACTGAAGAAAACATGCACTATACATATTTTTGACATTTTACCTGATTTTTAGCACAATGCATTATATTTAAACTCTAGCCTTTATAACAAATAAGATATGATTTAGTTTTTGTTATTATTGTAAACTTTAAAAAAATTCAAGTTGTACACAAAAAAAGGAATTATATCAGCTATTTATTAAGTTAATTAAAAAATTGTTTAGAATGTGTATGCATGATATTGTGTAAGGCTAATACTGGATAAAATAGGTTTCAGATGAAAGCAAAGAAAACTTTCTCATTCTTCCAGAGGATCCTCTTCCCTACTTTTACAAATTTGTAAAAGGAATTTTGTGATTTTAAGAGCTAAGGTTTTGTCTGTTAGATTTGAGCATTTGGATGCCTGAAGTGGGACAGTGACTCAATACCAATAATGCTAGCTTTTGCTTTGCTCTTCAGAGTCACACTTTGCAAGTCCATCCATTGAGAAATTCTTTCTAAAGTATATCTAAAAGGCTAAATGTTTACTGCTATGCTGAGTGCACTAATTTCCACTACCTTCTAGTGGCTTCCTGTTGGTAATCACCTGTGCACAACCACCGGTAGAAGAGCAGCACTGTGTTTATATATAGATAAAACAGGCTATATATACATGCTTTTCCATTTTTCTCTACAAAAAAAAGTGGGTTTTTTTTTGTTTTTTTTTTACTCCTGATGTTCAATGCATTTGGAACATGTGCTGTTCTATAAATTTAAAGCAAGGTTAAAAAGAAAATTAAACAAGATTCATCTGGCAGCACTACAAGTTAGTATCATATACCTGGCACAGTTTCCAAAGCAAAGTGACTCTATAAGAAAGAACTGCTTGATAAGCAGGAGAACTAAAAAAAGATGAGCAGGTGACAGTGTATTGAAAATTAGATGAAAGCCTTCAATGTGATATTGCAGGAAGAAATGGAGAAGTAATGAGATGAGACAGAATAAAGGGAAAAAAGACAGAATAAAGGGGGTGGTGGGGGGGAATCCTGTGTGAGGTCGATAACAGTGCCAAATAGCTTCCCAAGAAGTTTCCACTACTAATCAAATCTCAAAGTAGCGTAGGAAATCAGACTGAGAATATAAAGTGGTGGCAAAAATTTATTTTAGTGACCAAAGAACAAGATGATAAAATAAAGAAACACAAACTCAGAGCTAGGTGACTTTGAACATGATAGTTTTGTTACGTTTTTCTCCTTAACAAATAATAATAATTGTAATATTTTTAATTTATGAAAAATTTTTTATAAATTCTTGAAAACCAGAGCCAATAAAAAAATATGATTTAATCTTTGTAGGTATATTGGAAAACTAAGACTTATAGTTGAACCTCTGATGAGACTGCAGCCCCTACTAATACTTAGATTGCAGCTTGTTAGGGGGCCTGAGCAGAGGGCCCATTTGAGCTATGCCAAGACTCCTGCCTGTGGTAACTGTAAAATAATAAATGTGTGATTTCTTAAAGCTTTTAAGTCTGCGGTAATTTGTTACACAGCTGTGGAAATCTAGTACAGGCATTCATGCTTAAATTAGAAAATGCTACTTAAAATTAGAGAGATATTTATCTAATACAGTATTGAATTGAAATGAATGATGTCAGAAAACTGTCTGCTTGCTCTCATATCTGCTCACCTGTAATTAACTTTAAAATCTAAGCTCTTTCCCAGGGTACATCTTTCATTTCCATCTCTACTTAAGTTGGGGCTGAAGCCTCTCCTCTCTGCATATTAAAACCTTGCTTTAACTTTGGGAAAAAATCAGTAAAATGACTGAGTCCATTTTTACGTTAAAAATGTATAGAAGTTGTTTATAAGAGTAATAATCAGAAAGTAATTTAGTAGAATCTCAAGTTTTTTCTTTGTTCTAAGTATTACCTAATCTGCTTTAAAAATGTTCTGTCAATAAAGTCCATATATGAAAAACCCACAGCTAATTTTACACTCAATTGTGAAAAACTGAAAGATTTTCCTCTAAGATCAGGAACAAGGTAAGGATAACCACGTTTGACACTTCCTTTCAATGTAGTTCTAGAAGTCCTAGCCGGATCAATTAGGCAAGAGAAAGATATAGGGGGCATCAAAGTTGGAAAGGAAGAAATAAAATTGTCCCTGTCTGCAGATGACACAATCTTATGCATAGAAAACCTAAAGACTGTATAACAAATTGTAAGAACTAGTAACCTAATTCAGTAAAGTTGCAGGATACAAAATTAACACACAAAAATCAGCTGTATTTCTACATATAATCTGATTTCAAATCAATGATCTGAAAATGAAAGTAGGAAAACTATATCATTTATAAAGCACCAAAAATAATAAAATACTCTAGAATAAACTAACAAGGTGAAAGAGTTATACAGTGAAAACTAAAACACTGATGAAAGAAATTGAAGACAAATGCAAATAGAAAGAGATCCTGTATTCGTGGATTATAAGACTTATTATTGTTAAACATGTCCATAATAATGCAATCCCTACCAAAACCTCAATGGAATTTTTTGTTTTTACTGAAATAGAAAAAACAATTCCAGGGGAGCCTGGGTGGCTCAGTCAGCTGAGCGTCCAGCTTCAGCTCTGGTCATGATCTCATAGTCTGTGAGTTGGAGCCCTGCATCAGGTTCTGTGCTGACAGCTCAGAGCCTGGAGCCTGCTTCAGTTTCTGTGTCTCCCTCTCTTTCTGCCTCTCCCGCACTTGCTCTCTCTCTCTCTCAAAAGGAATAAACATTAAAAAAAATTTTTAAAGAAAAAACAATTCTAAAATTCATATGGAAGCACAGGGGTGTCTGGGTGGCTTAATCCAATAAGCTTCCTACTCTCAACCTCAGCTCAAGTCATGGTCTCATGTTTCATGAGATTGAGCTCCACATCGGGATTTGAGTTGTCAGCACAGAGCCTGCTTGGGATTCTCTCTGTCCCTCTCTCTCTCTGCCCCTCCCCTGCTCATGTTCTCTCTCTCTCTCTGTCTCAAAATTAAAAAATAAAATAAAGTAAAATAAAATTCATATGGAAGCACAAAAGACTTTTAATAGCAAAAATATTTTGAAGAAGAACAAAGCTTGAGGCATCACACTTCTTAGTTTCAAACTATATCAAAAAGCTACACTAACAAGTAGTATGGTGCTTGCATAGAGAGAGACATATAAACCAGTGGAATAGAAATCAATCCATGAGTGTAAGATCAACTGATCTTGACAAGAGTGCCAAAATACATAGGTAAAGGGTAGTATTTTCAGCAAAAATAGTACTGGGAAAATTGAATATTCACATGCAAAAGTATGATATTTGACCCTTATCTTACACTCTACAGAAAAATTAACTCAAAATTGATTAAAGATTTAAATGTAAAATTTGAAGCTGTCAAATTCCTAGAAGAAAACACAGGCAAAAATTTCATGACATAGGTCTTTACAGTGACTTCATAAATATGACACCATAAGCACAAACAACAAATCAAAAATAGAAAAGTGGGACTACGTCAAACTAAAACGCTTCTGCACAGTCCTCACTGATCTGATAGTAAGCTGAATGAGAGGTGCTTCATTGATTCTAGGTTTCTTAATTGCTTTAGACAAGGTCAGAGAAATATTATACAGCGCCTTGATAAAGAGAGCTGCTGTCAGTCCCATACAAGGACTATGTAGACTCCTATGCTGAATTAGAATTAGATCAATCTGTCATTCTTTCCCCAACTTGATCCTAAGGAATATTTTTTTGGCAGGGAGGGAATATACAGAAATCTCAGTACCTTTCTCATTAAAAACATAGAAACAAACTACCACCACCACCAACAAAAACAACAAGAAACAAAAACAAAAACAAATGAACAAAAAACACTCCTGCACAGCAAAGGAAACAATCAACAAAGTGGAAAGGCAACCTACAGCCCTAATTTTTGCTTACTGCTCCTGCTGCTGCTGCTGCAGACAATACTGTATCCAATCCTCAGGACAATTTATCACAATGCAGGATCAAAAAGTTCCCAGAAATTAGTCACCCAAAATTTTGAGAAACTCAAATCCTAATTTAAAAAGCCATATTTGTTATCCTCTTTGAGTTCACCTTTCTACTAGAAGCTACCTGAGTTGAATTTTTAGTCTGTTCAAACTGGAGAGAAACAGCATGGACTGTTCTGGGCAAGGCTACCCTGATAGTCATCTTTTGTTATCCCTCTTCCTACAGCATCAATACCAGAGAAATAGGAAATAGCGGTTTCTGAGGAAATGCATTCTACATTGGGCCTAATAGAGTACAAAGAAAAATTTCAAACTGAGCCTAATATACTTTTAATATCCCAAAGTGTTGTATAGTCTTAGGAAGTATATGAAATAATGCAGTTTCCATTCACATAGAAAAATCTTTTCACTTGGACCGCAATTGTGTTTACTTATCTGCAAAAGTAAGTTTTTTGTTTGTTTTCCTCCCTGTGTGGGATTTCAACAGGAAGTTGTCCCAGCAGTGGTTAACTGTGGAGGGGGTAGGGCTAAGAGCTGGCCTACCACATGCAAGGCTGGGCTCCATATCCTGGATCTGGCAAGACCCTGATAGGCCCACAGTTTCATTTCTCCAGTTTGGTGAGGACCCAGGGACAGGCCTGGCTGGTCAGCTTTAGTGTCCCATGACCACACAAACCAAGGTCTGCAAGCCACTCTTCAGAAGCAAAAGAAATACAAAATCCAATTGAACTGAGTGGGAGCTGTAGACCTCTATGAGTAGATGTAGATAAATCCAGGGACATGGATAAAACATAGCTAATTTGTAAACATGGTAGATTTGGAAGGTTAACCCTCCAAATTTGAGGAATAATATAATACTTCCTTAGTGGGAGAGGAAGACAAATAATTTTTCAATCCCAGAAAGATTTAAAATTGAATATAGAACTACTTAAGAGATTAAAATTCATAGCATTAATATTCTTTAAAAGAATGGGTGCATATTTACTATTGGTGCCATTAATGTTGAAGATATTTGGACAACTTGTATAACAGGAGTCAACTATGTGACTCCATTTTTAAATTCCTGTAATTCCAAATTAAGACACTTAATTATGCAACCATTTTAGGCTTATACTTTTTGTTGTTGACATCTAACTAGTTATTAAATAACATTTAATGTAATTCCAGTTTTCTTTTATAAATCTGACTTAATAGCTTTATGAGAAGTATTTAGCAGTTGGGAAATTGTAGTCATAAATTGAAAAATATAAGAAAATAAACTTTAACAATGTAAAATTGTGGTTTAAAATGTTTAAATTTTTATAGTCACCTGGGTGGCTGGTTCAGTTGAGCATCTGGCTCCTGGTTTCAGCTCAGGTCATGATCTTACTTCATGAGTTTGAGCCCCACATCGGGCTCCATGCTGACAGTGCTGAGTCTGCTTGGGATTCTCTGTCTCCCTCTCTCTGCCCCTCCCCCACTCATGCTATCTGTGTCTCTCTCAAAACAAATAAACTTTTAAAAAGAAAAAATAATGTTTAAATATTTATAACTATGCTTATAAATGGGACTATAAATTACTGAAAGCTCCTTAATTTGAGAATCTGTGAGACCTATAATAGAATAAGATAAGTAAACTGAGCTTAAAGTGAACTTTAAGCTTAAAAGCTTAAGAATGAGCCAAGTTTTAATAATTGTAAATTTAACTAGTTGATTTTTTAAACATTAAAGTAAGCCTCTGAATACCCATTTCTATAAATAAAAACCACCTTGAGGGTAAAAAGCAATAACGAAACAAAAATCCCACAACCCCCCTTTTAATATTAAGAATAAAGTACATAGCCATCTGGAATAGAGTGAGGATGTGGATATCACTTTTCAACACTTAAGAGTTTTGAGCATGTGGTCAGAGTCCTCATATTTCTCCTTGTCCAGACCAATATTAGGAATCAAAATGTGACAAGAAATATTACTGGAATAGGTAAAGATGTTCCATGGAGATCAGATATCATAGAGTTTGATTTTGAATTTGAATGTGTACATCAAAGCCTTTAATCATTTGAGTTACCTGGTTAATATTAGCTTTTTACTTCTGTTCAAATCAATTCTCCAAAACAACTATCTGTTTACATGTGCTTTTGCATATTAAACAAAATTAATTTGAAATAACTTTGAAAAAAAATGATTAATTTACTTGAACAATTAGTCAACCTAAATTTTGTTACCTTTCAACAATTGAAAATTTCTCTGACATTTTATAATATTTTTAGTGGATTTAGTCTCCCTTGGGGTTTGGTGGTACATTTTTAGTAGAATCCGGGTGGTGATCTCTTATGTAGTACAGTTCTAACTGATTTTCATTCATTTTTAAAATATTTTTATGTATTTTTAATTTTTCTTACAATGAGCATAATAGGAGGAAAAGATTATTAGAGCAGAATGTGAATTTTAAAATATGCTTCCCTCCCTGGGGCACCTGGGTGGCTCAGTCGGTTGAGTGTCAGACTTCAGCTCAGGTCATGATTTTGTGGTTCATGGGTTTGAGCCCTATGTTGGCTCTGTGCTGACAGTTCAGAGCCTGGAGCCTGCTTCAAATTCCATGTCTCGCTCCCCGCCCCTCCCCTCCACCCCGCTTATGCTCTGTCTCTCTCTGTCTCAAAAATAAATATAAACATTATAAAAAAATTAAATATGCTCTCCCACCTAGACTTCTTAACTATATAAAGTAAAGCCATGAATTGGTATAACATCATGTGGTGTAACATTTTCTAGGACTTTAATGTTTTAATGATTGTAAAGTATATCATTTTTAAAGAAAGTAAGGAACTTTGCTCCAAGCTCAGTCTCTCCTGTGATGTATCTCAACTTCGAAGGCCATAGACTAATTAGACACACAGCTTATGCCTCCCTATGGTTTCACTTCCCTATATTACTTTTCATTCTTCAGTCAGAACTTGGTAGACATGTTCTTTTTCTGTTAAACTTTTCCTTTTGAAGAAACTGCTTTTAATTACAACATTTAAAAAAGGAAACAAAAAAAAACCCTTATCTAGCACTGATAAAGAAAAAATCCTGCAGCAGGTGGTCATAGCCACATGATAGTCAACCTCATGCAATGTGACTTTTGCCAAGGACTCTGATTGCAATCCTGCTGAACTCAACTGCAATTCTTGTGTCAGCCCTGTCCTGTAGTGCAAATCAATCACCAGGTACACTTTGAGCTCTCATGGACATTTAAAATTCCAAAGCTTGAGTCCCACATACATTTACAGAAGAAGCAGAGAGAAGCCACTCTCCAGTCCTGTACTCAATCCCAGCATGATATGCAATAATGACCTGTCAGGAAAGGAGGCTGTGTATCCTCACACTGAGAAATATCCTGAGGGACTCTTTTTATGAATTTGAAAAAAGATTCAGCAGGGCTCTAGCCAAGAACTCATGCACACAATTTCAAAAGTGCATCACAATCATTTTAAAATTTTTCAGGGGGTATCATTACCTTGGTGTATTTTCATGTGTCCTTTTAAAAATTTTTTAAAAATGAAAAGGATAGCCTGAAATAGTCTCTTGGCTATAAAGAATAGTCATCCTTTTTTTTTTTAAGGATTATCATTTCTCTTTTTACTTTAGCAGGGTATTCTTTGCTTTTTAAACATTCATTTATTTGGTTTCATTTTTGCCTGTTCATAATGGGATAGATATTGAATGGTTAATATGTACGCATTAGTCATTGTGCAGAATTTGTTACAATTAATTCAAAGGCTAAAATTATCCACATTTCATCTTTTCTTGGTAATGGGATGATCTTCAACATACTAGGACAATGAAACTTGTAGTTTTTGATACAAAGGCCACCTAGGAAAAACCTCTACCAGGAAAGTTTATGTATACTTATAAGATAAACACATGCTAGTAAATTTAGAGGATTCACAAGTTCTTTGAAGCCCCGTGTTCCAGGTCGGATTAGGGTGGAAGAACCCAACTCTAAGACACCTTAGCAGGCAGGATATTTGTTAGGTAGCAATACCTATGGAAAGGAAAATGAGGATGCAAGATTGGGCAGAGTGAGAAGCTGAGCTGATACAGAACCAAAACAGCTTTAGGCAATCACAATCATAGGGGAGCAATCATACCCAGGAGCTTGTCACCAGTTGGGCCTTCCTGTATTGATCTGTCATTAAATGTGAGTTGCCCAAGAAGCAGTGGATGAGACCATGAAGCAGCTGAGGAAATCTCTGAAAAGACTGATGACTGATGACTAAAGCCTGTTGACGACAGCACTCCCAGAAGCTGGGGCAACAACATTACAGTGCCATCACACCAGGTTATGAGAAACCAAGCCCTGAAATCTTCAGGTTTCTCCCTTTAATTTTAGCCACTGAAGTACTTTTCTGATATCATTTCTAAAGTCCAAGCCAAAGACCAATTAAGAACAGCAATTTGATCAATATAGTTTCTGCCTTACTTATACAATAAGATATTTTAGGTGTGGTGTACTAAGTGGGTTACACAATTTATATTTTGAACTTATTTTGAACTTTCTGGTCTTTTAACAATAATTTCATTTCAACAATTACACTTAATCCAATGAATGGTTTCAGGCAGATATTAAAATAACAAGAAAGTTGTTAGAATGAAGGAAAAGCTCACCCTACCACTATAAAACTTGGTGAATCTGAAAGGGAATCTCTTTTGCCATATTTCATTAGTACAGTTAAATGACTGGCATGGTGCAGAAACAGAAATAGAATTAAAACAGATGTCATCATCACCCTCCTCATTGTAAAAAAAAAAATAACTGAAATAAATTGAAAGGTAATAATAACATATATTACACTCACAAAACTCATTGAAGTAATGAAAGTAATACCTTCATTGTTTTTACCTTTTATCACTTTACCTTTTATCACTTTAGGTTGTTACTGAAATATTTTAATGCCTGAATCTAATTATGCAAGGGGGGGAGTAGTATTTTCAGTACGCCATATTTAATTCTCTAAAATGTCTTTGTTCAATAAGGCCCTGAAGGGATGAATGACAGTCTGGCAGGTTTTCAATAAATAATGACGATTTATCAGTAACGAGGTTTATTTTCAAGAGATGAATAGCTAGATACAGCTATAACATTAATTTCTAAAAATTCCAAGACAAAATAACATTAGCAGAAATCATAAAATTTGGAGGACAAACTGGTTTGGGTGGGAGGCAGAGGGTATGTATGGAAGGAGAGCAAAGATACATTTTATTTTAGATATGTTGCTTTTGAAGTAGTGTGGCACATTCAGGGAGAGATATATTAAGCAGCTTGCTAGAAATACAGGTTGGAACTCAGCGAGAAAATATCAGGCTCACTTGAGCAGAGGTGTCTGCTTCCCTACGTTAGGCTCTCCTAGGTTAGGAGATGTGTCCAGCATGTTTAAGAAAGAGGGGGTCAAAGAGGCTGAATCCCCACTCCAGTGAGTAGTAGGCAGTGTGGTCTATGAAAAAAATATGTCCAGAGTTACAGTTCTATCACTAGCTGTTTGACCTTGAATAAATCTCTGAATCTCAACTTTTCCTATTACTAAAAATGGAAAAAACCCAAACCTATTGATATTCTTTTAAAGAATGATTTGGATCAAACATGGTAAAAATGTGAAAGCATTTCAAAAATTTAAAGGTGCTATTCAAATACATATTATCATTATAATAAAGACTGTGTATGGATAGTATATATTGAAATATTTAGACTTGAAAGAGAAGAAGTAAAAATATTCACTCACTCAATAAACATCTGTTGTGTAAGGCACTAACTTAGTTCTGGAGAGAGGAAAAATAGTAAGGTTTCTTTCCTATCATGGCTCACAGATCTTATTAAGACAAATAATACATAGGCACACGGCAAATACAAGCAGATAGAGGAGTAAGCATTCATTTAAGTGAATGAATGAATGTGTAGAAGAGAAGCCTCTAATCCAAATTCAAAGTTCCAAAAAAAAGCCTTCTTGGAAGGATGTGTCTTAAAGCATAATAAGTTGTTCTTCAGATAAGGAAGGAGTGATGGAAACTAAGAAATCCCAAACCCAGGCAATGTCAAGAGAAAATTTTGAACATAAAATGCTTGAGAGGAATTGGCAAGAAATGGGGCCAGAGATAGAGAGGAGGGGGAAGATGGTGATCAGATGACCTATGCCATGCTAAGTTGTTTGAATTATTATGATGAGATAATGGTTTTAAGAGAGGGGATAGGGTGATCAGATTTGCCTTTCAGGTGGAGCCCTCTTGAAGTGCTGTGGAAGTTTGATTTGAAGAAAAGGAAATTAGAATCAGGGATACAAGTCTGGAATTCATAGCAATAGACCAGCAATAGATGATGGGGGCTTGAATTAACTAAAAAATTAATTTGAATTTCAAATATTAGTCACTCATTGAAAGGTGGAAAGTGAAAGAGGGGGAGGAAAGAAAAATGTCTCCCTAGTATGTGAATGGATGGTTGTAGTAACTGCTGAGATGGAAAATGATGAGGAAGAACAAGCTTAAGAGAAAAGAGAATTTTTGTTTGGCTATTTTGAGTAAGCAGTGTCTGCATGATGCTTTGGCAGAGATGATGGCAAGAAGTTGGATATATGAATCTCAAGCCCAGTAGACAGAACCTCTTATGAGAGAGTTTTGGGCTTGAAATCTAGATTTGAGAAGCACCAACAGATAAAAAGATAAGACAGATAATAATAGAAAGATGATAGGTAGGTAGATGATAGATAGATAGATAGATAGATAGATAGATAGATAGATTTATTTATCTTTTTAAAAGTGTTTATTTTGAGAGAGAGAGAGTGAGCATGACCAGGGGAAGGGCAGAGATAGAGAGAGGGAGAAAGAGATAATCCTAAGCAGGCTCCACACTGTCAGCATAGAGCCTCATCACATGGGGCTCCAACTCACAAACCATGAGATCATAACCTGAGCTGAAATCGAGTTGGATGCTTAACCAACTAAGCCACCCAGGCACCCTGATAGATGATAGATTTAAATGAATGTTTTGTTAACTATTTTCATAGTGCCTAGAATTGTGCCTGGTACTTGGTAGTACCCAATGAACATTTGTTGACTAAATTTAAGAGAATGTAATGTTGTGAGAATAGTTGTGCATACTCCGAGAAAGACACCAAAAATGAGCATGACAGAGTGGGTTGAAGTGGAAGAACATCAATATTTCAGGAAGGTATCAGCAAAGGACACTCAGAAGATAAAGAATAGGTATATAGAGGTATGAAGAGAATTGACTAAAGGGTAATATAAAAATAAATGAAGAATAAAATTAAGGGAGAACATAAATAGTTCAATCCTCTGTTGCTCCAATTCATATGGCATTGATGGAAGTATCAACTGTCTGCTGCAGCAGATGTTGAACTGGAAACGGTTAATTGGTTCTTCTCTGAAATTTGACTTATTAATATGGAATCTGAAGTATGTAGGTTTATGACTGTCACGGATCACCTTCCCCATCATGTAGACAACCTTCAAGATAATGAAGTATGCTCCACACTTGTTCCCTTGTAGTATTTTCCACGTAGGAGCTTATCTTTTTAAAAAACTCATATTGTTCCTTTCATTCTTGAAAGTCTTCAATGGCTCCCATTGAACTTATCCTAGCCTATTATCTTCTTATAATTTGGCCCCTGCCAGTTTCTGCATCCTCATCTTTTTCGTTATTCCCCTTTGCTTTTTATACTAAAAATCCTTTCCTGACTTAGGTTCTCTTTCACATTCTTTTTCCTTTCTACTTGGAATGTTCTTTCATTCACATAGTGGTTCTTTCTCATCTTTTAAGTCTCAGCTTAAAAGTCACTTCCTAAAATAATTTTCAAAAAACAGCATAATCCAAAATAGGCTCCCCCTATTTAATCTCTCAGCACCTCACTCTCCTTTCACTGAATTTATTACAGTTTGTAATTATGTTGTTGATTGGTTATTATTTTTTTCTTGTTCATTTTTCTTGTTATAAGTATGTAACAGTTTATTTCTTTCTTTCTTTTTTTTTTTTGCTTTTCTTTTTCTTTTTCTTTGGTTATTTATCATACACATTCTCCACAGAATTATAGTATATAGAAGGAAGGGATCATATCTCTGTGTTTACTTCTTCATACCCAATGCCTACCTCAATATGTGTAGAAGGAAAAAAAATAATAACAGTTGCTTAACTGCATTGGTAAGTAATTCATTTATTTCTATAGACAGAGCTTGAGGGTACACAACAAAGAAACAATTTTTTAAATATGTCATTTAACCACATGATAAAACTATATGATACTCTCTTTTGGATATTTGAGGAATTAGGTTGGGAACATTTAAAAAAATAGTTGATTTGAAAGCAGCATTAACTATAGTGGAATTTGAGATACAAAACAAAAACAAAAGTAACAAAAGCAAAACAAACCTAAATTAAGTTTGTTCGTGTAAAGCACAGAATTGTGTGCTTCCAATGTACCATGTCTTGCTAACTCATCTGAATGTCTTATTTAGCAACTTTCTAGGCTCCTAATAGAATGTGCAACCAGAAACTCTGACACCCTTTGAAGACATACATTTATGTGATAATGGAACTTCATAAACTTGACAGGTCTTCACTGTTTTACTTTGGCTCTTTCCTCTCACTAAAGTAACCCTCCCCCACTGTAATATGTCCCTCTTAATAATTCCACCAATTCCATTTCAGCAAATCTTTAATAGGCATCTATTATGGGTTGGAATATTGCAGGGTCGAAAACAGAATATACGTTGGAAGTAGTATTTGTGTTCAATGTTTCAGCCTCTGTTTCAGAGGGATTATAAGAAAAAGGTGAACCTTTTAAGTGATAGCTTATATGTTATATTTTATAAATTAAAAGAATAGAAGTGGGCTCCAATAGCCAAGGAGGCAGCATCTTCAAAAAGATGGCTAGGATTGGATAAATCAGAGAACATGGGAGATGAATGACACTCTGTGATGGAAGAATATTCAGAAGGCACCAAAGGAACGTAACGTGCAGAGTGGGGGTGCTGATCGTAATAAAGCAGAGATGTGTCCACCACTGTAAAGCAAAATTAAAGTAGAGTCTTTGCCTCAGATGGGAAAACACACTTGTGAATGAATAAATAATGGTAGCCATAGATTTTCTCTTTGAGTAAATGATAGATGAATTACTCAATAAACAGCCTGTCTATAGAAAAGTCTGGTTTCTTACCACATATCCTCCTTACAGAGACGCCAGCATTTGCATAGAAATGAATTGATTTGAGAAATTGGGGGTGGGGGGGGGGGAGAAACAAAGAGAGATGTTAGAGCTGGCAAGAGATTGCAGAGGAAAATATCCCATGGATTTGTTTAATAACACTCTATTCCACTTATTGTACATAGTTAGTGCCTTTGGTAATTTAACTCATGTAGCCACCTCACTTCAATGTCATTTTAAGTAAGGCAGAGAAAATATGATTTTAGAAGGGGGAGAAATGACTACTTTATATCTATAAATCATTCACCCCATGATACTTTAATAGAAAAGTTATATATGTTGCTATTTGAAAATAGGTAGCTGTACTTTTTAAAAGAAACTTAAAGCTGACCCTACAAATGGAAATTTCTCTTATATAGAATCTGAGTGGGGGGTTTTGGTGTATGTGTTTCATTTCTTATTATTTTTCCTGTTTTTATATTTTCAACAAAAAAATATTTTAAAGGACATCTTTTTTTTTTCTGTTCAGTGTATCTAATTAGAAGTAAAACTATGTGGTTTTAGAGAACTACATTTTAAGTGGGAAATTACTTGGGGCCTTTCTTCCTCTTCCTTTTTATCCTTAAATAAATGTATACATTCACTATTGTTTTGTGAGAAAATATTACCTAAGAGTTTTAATAAATGTTTTTAATGAACACTCAGGTAAAATTGGAAGCGCTGTGATAAACAAAATTAAATGTATTTTTAGTGTAGGATCCTTTGATTAAAAAAAAATGTTAGTGTGCACTGTGAATCTTTAAGAAGTGGTATATTATCAAAATATTTTTCAAACTTCTAGTTTTCAGATTTTTTTGAGAAGATTCTTAAAAATCCAGTGCTCTACAGAATATAAAACTGAATCTATTACATTAGGAAAAAAGTAGTTAGAAGCTAACATCTAAATGGTTATGGAAGTAATCTCTGCTTTATGAAACCTTCAAATAGAGAAATCCCAAGTGGAAATATTTTTTATTTTACTTCTATTTTTTTATTAACAATTTTTAATGTTTATTTATTTGGAGAGAGAGAGGGAGAGAGAGAGAGAGAGAGAGAGAGAGAGAGAGAGAGAGAACCCTAAGCAGGCTCCATGTTGCCAGCACAGAGCCTCACACAGGGTTCCAACTCATGAACCATGAGATGATGACCTGAGCCAAAATCAAGAGCCCAACCAACTGAACCACCCAGGTGCCTGAGAAATAACTTTTTAAGGGGTTTAATCAGAGCTCTTCTTTTTATGAGCCCTCAAGTATTTTTAAAAGCTTTAAGATGGATAGTATATAACAATGATTAAGAACCAGGCTTTGGAGTCAGATGCATCTGAATTCCAGGTTTATCACTAACTAAGAATAAATTATCCAAGAATTTATTACTATGTCTCTAAAATGGGGCTAACAACAACTCCCTTTAGGACATGTGCAGAGAAAATGAGATATGCATATATTAATACTATATACTGTAACTAGTGAAAATGTGCTGTTATTCTTATATTGAAATTTATTATTATATTTAAGAAGTCAAGATGTGGCATATATAAACTTAATAAGTGTTAGCCACTGCCAATTAAAAGCCAGTCTGAAAGAACTGCATAGTCTGAAATTACTCAAAACTTTCTCTGTTATATTGTTTACTATATTGCAAAATTTAGGAAGCCTCTGCTCCAAGCCACTGGCTGGGTAAGTTACTGGAGTACCAACAATAATCTTGAGATGAAAATGACTCATCCATTGGTCAATCCTAAAGCACAATCCTTATGGTTAAAGGCATTATAATAAAGCTCAATATCTAAAGTCCACCAATAGAAATCTATCATGTTGTTTATATGAAAGCATTTCTAATATCTTCATGTCCTATCAGGAGCACTCTGCTATGATTAGTTACAAAAGAATCACATACACGTAGTTTGCCAAGAGTACAGGAACTATTTTATTACAGTATAAATCAGTTGTAAGGTAAATATTATGTATATTTGACAGAATAAGCATCTAAGTCCAGAGCAGAAACACATAGCTTAGGAGGGCATCAAATAAAATACATTATAATAAAATAAACTGAGTAAAACATTTTATGCATATTTATTAATCTTAATCGCTAGTTAGGGTCTTTCAAGTTATAAGGACCAGAAGCACACTCATATTATCTCAGCAAATGGTGAATTATTTCAGAATACAAAGGGAAGTAAGATACCCTTTTATCTCTGTAGCTGCACAGCAAGAAGAGCAGAACTCTACTTACCATGCATTAGTACTTCTAATAACCTGACATCAACTCATGCTTTTGTCCTTCTGTGAAGACAATGGCATCCATGTTTCATATTCTAATATCCTGATTTTTTTTTCATTCTTTAAACCACACAACTGAGTCTCTGTGACTCACAAATATCCCCCGAAAAGATATGATAGGTTTGGCCATTGACAGTCACTATAGCATGCCCATTAAGCAGAATTCTCAAATGGTCAGTCAATTCCTTTTTGCATAGTTATTAAGCTAATTTGTGTCAATCACTTTTTCAGAAGGAGATTTCTTAGTGGGGACAAATAGACGGGATTACCACCTGATGGAATATTCTAGTTCCAACAGGCAGCTAAACAGGGTGACATTATTATGAGGCATAATGCATGGTGCAAGATGAATCATGGAGAAATATGGGAATTACTAGACAGTAAGTCTGCTCTTTATCTTCAGTGTGGCAGTGTGGAATATTTTGATTATTAGTAATAATCATAATACCAGCATTAGACAAATATGCTTATTGCCCTAGATAATAAAATGTAAAATAGCAACATGTATCTGTAACATTAAATTTAAATTTAAATTTTATAAATTCAAGGTTTGGGGCAACTCTGTGAAGCAAATCTGTCACTGCCATTTTTCTAATAGCATTTGCTCACTTCATGTCTCTATGTCACATTTGGGTAATTCTGGTAATATTGCAAACTTCTTCATTATTATCATATTTGTTATGATGATCTGTGATCAGTGACTATAACTCACTGAAAGTTCAGATGATGGTTAGCATTTTTTAGCAATATAGTATTTTCTAATAAAGGTATGTATATTCTTTTAGATATAATGCTATTTTCGTACCTTATAAACTACAGTGTAATGTAAGTATAACTTTGTATGCACTGGGAAACCAAAGAATTCATTTGACTCACTTCATTGCAATATTTGCTTTATTGTGATTGTCTGGAACTGAACCCACAACAATTTTGAGGTATCCCTGTAGCTTGCATTGACTATTTAGTTGAATCTTGTCAAAAGAAGCTTGGCTTTTCCCTCATTTCTTCAATGACACTTCTTACTACTTTCCCTCTGGACATTACATACCATATATGACTGTACATGAATCATGTTAATTTTCTATTTGTTTTAGAGCAGAGTAAAATCTTATAAAAATTTCAAGAAGGAAACATAACTAAAGCAGGCCCATCCTAGAAAGAGATCTGTCACAGCCTCAGATTTCCCAATCCCTGTCTCTTCCTTACCTTCCACACATTTTAATTTTTACAAGAAATTTTCCATTTTGTTATTCAATGCCACTGAGAATTTTTTCACTTTCCCTCAATTTTATCATTATCATTTGCCTTTCCTTCTTTCCACCCATCCTTTTTCTTTTTAATTGACATGTGCCAAATTACCTACTCTACCATTGTTTGGTGTCCAACTAATTTCCTTTGGCATGATGCTTTACAACATGATAAAATCTTAGTACTGATAGTACTTATGCATGAATTAAATAAATATTCCGTTGAACAGATATTCACTAAGAGCTTAAATGTGTCAGATGCTAATTTAGGTGCCATAGCTATAGCAATGAAACAAATAAAATAAAATAAAAACAGACAAATGTTGTTCTCTTGGTGTTTACATTCTAGCAAGCAAAATTCAGTCTGTATATATCAATATGCAACTTAAGTAACCAATATAATCTTGCATTAAAAACATTACATGAATATATTGATTAACATAAATCAACATAATTTAGTTTCAATTTAGTAGAAAGTGATATACAAAAAAACTTTTAGAGCAACTACTCACAAGATCATAGCTTGTCATTTTTGTAGATGAGAACACAATTATTTATGATTCTTTCTTCATAGGGTTTTTTGATTATCACCCACTATGATATATATGTGAGTAAGAATCTATCATAATTTGTCAGTTGGTATTAAAAAAGTGAACTCAGCAGAGTTGTCTTTGCCTATTCATCAGAAAAAGGTACTTAACTTGCCTTTTCCTAAATCTCAAAATCTCCCCTTTTCTTCTGAGTGTTTTCACACATCAAAGTACTAGTGTGTGCTTACATTTACTAATTCCTATCACCTGGTCCTGTTTGTGAAACATTTCAGTTTTTGAAAATCTTCTTTGTACATTTAATTTTCTAGTTTAATTTCCAGGCTTTAAGCAAAAGTGGCTAGCATATCGCTTACAGTGAAAAATTAGCGAACAAGAAAATATTTGGCATTTAAAGACATTTGTTGTCTATTCTTTTCTCAAGCCCAGTGAGTATTCTTATGATTGTTGCTTTGAATTTTCCATTAGGCATGTTACTTATACCTATTTCACTTAGCTCTCTGGACATGGCCTTATCTTGTTCTTCAATTTGGGATAAATTCCTCTATCTTGGCATTTTTGTCTAAGTCTCTACCTTCTTCTTTGTGTTAGAAAAGCCAGTTATGTCTCCTGCTCCTAAAAGTAATGGTCTTATGAAGAAGTTATGTAGTGCCCATAGCCTGGTGCTTCAGGAAATGTCTCCAGTATGTACTGTATATGCTCTGCTGTTGTGTTTTGGCAGCTCTATCCTTCTGGCCAGTTGTCCAAAGACGCTCTCCTTGCCTGCTCTGTGAAGTGCTTCATCCCTGGCCTGAATATGGTGAGTTTTAACTAGGTGTTCTCCGGTCTGCTTGTGAAATGAGACCTGACACCACCTCCACTAGGGGCCCTGTAGAACTTAGGCCCTGTACAACTCTCTGTTTGGTAGATGTGGTATGGGCAGGGGCTTGTGCTGGCTTTCTGGGAAAGGACCACCATGCTGGGACTAAGGCAAGTGTGACTGAGAAGGGCAGTTTCTCTGGAGAACAGGGGGATGGTGATTGATGTAAGCAAGTTAGGCAGCCAGTGTCAGCACTGGGCGACTTCTTGCAGGTGTCTCTGTGTTTATAGCTAGGGGCAGGGGAAGGAAATGGTGCTAGCCAGCTCCTTTGTTGCTGGAGAGGTGTCTCCATAAATGCTGCCTCTCAGGGAAGCCCTCCTAGAATACCGAATTATCTTCCCCTGTGTGCACCAGGCATTTTTCATATCGCTGTTACCACACTTTCTATCCCCAGATTGTTTGCCTGCTTTCTCTCTAAGAGCAGGGCAGTGCCCTCCAGGTTCTATACCAGCAAAGCCTGATGACCTTAACAACTCCAGGCTTTGAGCCCAACTGGTTGCAAGAATTCACAAAATTTGTTTTCCAAGCCTCTTTCATTTTCCAAGCCAATGGTTTTGGAGAAACATTCTTCTTGTGAATTTTCCTGTGTGCTCCTCCCTCACGCACCCTACTCCATGCCCATGGCTCCCTCCCCTCCACTGCACCCGTGATCCATTTATCCCCTAAACCATGTTTCTACACTTCCTACCTTCTTCAATGTCACCTCTTCTCTCCCTTTAGTTGTGGAGTTTGTTCTGTCAGTCTTCAGGTCAATTTTGGGGCTATTTAGGATGATTTTATGGTTATCTAGTTGTGTTCATCGTATGAGATGGGCCAAAGGTTTTTCTACTCCACTGCCATCTCAGTGAGACCCTTACCACAGAGATAAAAGAGTTAAAAAAAGAATCAATCAGAGATGAAGAATACAATAAACAAGATTGGAAATAGGTTTGTTACAATGAATAACAGGCTGGAAGAAGCAAAGGAATGAATTAGTGATCTAGAAAACAAAATAATGGAAAAGAATGAAGCTGAGTAAAAGAGAAAGAGAGTATTATGCAACATAAGAATATACTAAGGTGCCTCAGTTGCCTCTATCAAATGTAATAACATTCATATTATAGGAGTCCCAGAAGAAGAAAGAAAGACTGAGGCAGAAATGTATTTCAAGAAATAATAGCAGAAAACTTTCCTAATCTGGGGAAGGATACAGACATCCAGATCCAGGAGGCATAGAGAACTCGCATCAAAATCAACAAAAGCAAGCCAATAACAAGACATATTGTAATTAAATTTGCATAATGTAGTGGTAAAGAAAAAATCATAAAAGCATCAAAAGAAGTCTTTAACTAACAAAGGAAAAGCTGTAAGGCTAGCTGGGGATTTCTCAACAGAAACTTAGCAAGGGAGTGGCATGGCATATTCAAATCAAGTAGTTTTACTGGATAGAGTATTCTTGGCTACAGATTGAATGGGAAAAAACTGCAGCCAAGAATACTCTTTCCAGTAGAGCTATCATTCAGAATAGTAGGAGAGTTTCCCAGACAAAAACTAAAGGAGTTCATTACCACTAAACCAGCCCTGACAGAAATATTGACAGGGACTCTTTAAGTGCAAAGGAGAGATCAAAAGTAACAAAGAAGAATCAGAGAAAATCTCTAGAAACAATGAAAAACAAGTAATAAAATGGTAATAAGGACATATCTATCAATAATTACTTTGAAAGTAAATGGGCTGAATGTTCCAATTAAAAGAAAGGGTGTCAGAATGGATTAAAAAAATTAGTTCCATCTATAAGCTGCCTACAGGAGTCTCATTTTAGACCTGAAGACACATGGAGATTGAAAGTGAGGGGAGGGAGAAACATTTATCATGCAAGTTGGCATCAAAAGAAAGTTGGAGTAACAATACTTATATTGGACAGACTAGACATTTTTGCTCTTGTATTGTTTTTATCCTGCTTTGGTATTAGGTAATACTGGCCTCATAGAATGATTTTTTTTAATTTAATTTTTTTATTTTTTAATTTTATATTATTTATTTATTTATTTATTTATTTATTTATTTATTAATATGAAATTTATTGTCAAAATGCTTTCCATACAACACCCAGTGCTCATCCCAATAGGTGCCCTCCTCAATGCCCATCATCCACCCTCCCCTCCCTCCCACCCCCATCAACCCTCACTTTGTTCTCATTTTTTAAGAGTCTCTTATGTTTTGGCTCCCTCCCTCTCTAACCTTTTTTCCCTTCCCCTCCCCTATGGTCTTCTGTTAAGTTTCTCAGAATCCACATAGGAGTGAAAACCTATGGTATCTGTCTTTCTCTGTATGACTTATTCCACTTAGTATAACACTCTCCAGTTCCATCCACGTTGCTACAAAAGGCCATATTTCATGCTTTCTCGTTGTCACGTAGTATTCCATTGTGTATATAAACCACAATTTCTTTATCCATTCATCACTTGATGGACATTTTGGCTCTTTCTATAATTTGGCTATTATTGAAAGTGCTGCTATAAACATTGGGGTACAAGTGCCCCTATGCATCAGCACTCCTGTATTCCTTGGGTAAATTCCTAGCAGTGCTATTGCTGGGTCATAGGGTAGATCTATTTTTAATTTTTTGAGGAAACTCCATAGTGTTTTCCAGAGTGGCTCACCAGCTTGCATTCCCACCAACAATGCAAAAGAGATCCTCTTTCTCCGCATCCTCACCAACATCTGTTGTTGCCATTCTGACAGGTGTGAGGTGATATCTCATTGTGGTTTTGATTTGTATTTCCCTGATGATGAGTGATGTTGAGAATTTTTTCATGTGTCAGTTGGCCATCTGGATGTCTTCTTTGGAGAAGTGTCTATTGATGTCTTTTCCTCATTTCTTCACTGGATTCTTTGTTTTTTGGGTGTTGAGATTGATAAGTTCTTTATAGATTTTGGATACTAACCCTTTATCTGATATGTCATTTGCAAATATCTTCTCCCATTCTGTTGGTTGCCTTTTAGTTTTGCTGATTGTTTACTTCGCTGTGCAGAGTTTTTTATTTTGATGAGGTCCCAGTAGTTCATTTTTGCTTTTGTTTCCCTTGCCCCCAGAGACGTGTTGAGTAAGAAGTTGCTGTGGGCAAGATCAAAGAGGTTTTTGCCTGCTTTCTCCTCGAGGATTTTGATGGCTTCCTGTCTTACATTGAGGTCTTTTATCCATTTTGAGTTTATTTTTGTGTATGGTGTAAGAAAGTGGTCCGGCTTCATTCTTCTGCATGTCACTGTCCAGTTTTCCCAGCACCACTTGCTGAAGAGACTGTCTTTATACCATTGGATATTCTTTCCTGCTTTGTCAACGATTAGTTGGCCATACGTTTGTGGGTCCATTTCTGGGTTCCCTATTCTGTTCCATTGATCTGAGAGTCTATTCTTGTGCCAGTACCATACTGTCTTGATGGTTACAACCTTGTAGTATAGCTTGAAGTCTGGGATTGTGATGCCTCCTACTTTGGTTTTCTTTTTCAAGATTGCTTTGGCTATTCGGGGTCTTTTCTGGTTCCATACAAAATTTAGGATTATTTGTTCTAGCTCTGTGAAGAATGCTGGTGTTATTTTGATAAGGATTGCATTGAATATGTAGATTGCTTTGGGTAGTATTGACATTTTAACAATATTTGTTCTTCCTATCCAGGAGCATGGAATATTTCTCCATTTTTGTGTCTTCTTCAATTTCTTTCCTAAGCTTTCTATAATTTTCAGTGTATAGATTTTTCACCTCTTTGGTTAGATTTATTCCTAGGTGTTTTATGGTTTTTGGTGGAGCTGTAAATGGGATCAATTCCTCGATTTCTCTTTCTGTCACTTCATTGTTGGTGTATAGAAATGCAACTGATTTCTGTGTGTTGATTTTATATCCTGCAACTTTGCTGAATTCATGAATCAGTTCTAGTAGTTTTTTGGTGGAATCTTTTGGGTTTTCCATATAGAGTATCATGTCATCTGCGAAGGGTGAAAGTTTGATCTCCTCCTGGCCGATTTGGACGCCTTTTATTTCTCTGTGTTGTCTCATTGCAGAGACTAAGACATCCAATACTATGTTGAATAACAGTGGCGAGAGGGGATATCCCTGTCTTGTTCCTGACCTTAGGGGGGAAGTTCTCAGTTTTTCCCCATTGAGGATGATATTAGCATTGGGTCGTTCATATATGGCTTTTATGATCTCGAGGTATGATCCTTCTATCCCTACTTTCTTGAGAGTTTTTATCAAGAAAGGATGTTGTATTTTGTCAAATGCTTTCTCTGAATCTATTGAGAGGATCATATGGTTCTTGTCCTATCTTGTATTGATGTGATGAATCACGTTAATTGTTTTGCGGATATTGAACCAGCCTTGCATCCCAGGTATAAATCCCACTTGGTTGTGGTGAATAATTTTTTAATCTATTGTTGGATCCGGTTGGCTACTTTCTTGTTGAGGATTTTTGCATCCATGTTCATCAGGGAAATTGGCCTATAGTTCTCCTTTTTTGTGGGGTCTCTGTCTGGTTTTCGAATCAAGGTAATGTTGGCTTCATAGAAAGAGTTTGGAAGTTTTCCTTTCGTTTTTATTTTTTGGAACAGTTTCAAGAGAATAGCTGTTAACTCTTCCTTAAATATTTGGTAGAATTACCCTGGAAAGCCATCTGACCCTGGACTCTTGTTTTTAGGCATATTTTTGATTACTAATTTGATTTCCTTGCTGGTTATGGGTCTGTTCAAATCTTCTATTTCTTCCTGTTTCAGTTGTGGTAGTGTATATGTTTCTGGGGATTTGTCCATTTCTTCCAGATTGCCCATTTTATTGGCATATAATTGCTCATAATATTCTCTTATTATTGTTTTTATTTCTGTTGTGTTGGTTGTGATCTCTCCTCTTTCATTCTTGATTTTATTTGTTTGGGTCCTTTCCTTTTTCTTTTTGATCAAACTGGTTAGTGGTTTATCAATTTTGTTAATTCTTTCAAAGAACCAGCTTCTGGTTTCATTGATCTGTTCTACTGTTTTTTTTTGTTGTTGTTGTTTTGTTGTTGTTGTTGTTGTTGTTTTGATAGCATTAATATCTGCTCTAATCTTTGTTATTTCCTGTCTTCTACTGGTTTTGGTTTTTATTTGCAGTTCTTTTCCAGCTCCTTAAGGCGTAATTAGGTTGTGTATCTGAGGTCTTTCTTACTTCTTTAGGAAGGCCTGGATTGCTATATACTTTCCTCTTATGACCACCTTTGCTGCGTCCCAGAGGTTGTGGGTTATGGTGTTATCATTTTCATTCTTCCATATACTTTTTAATTTCCTCTTTAACTTTCTTGTTCGCCCATTCATTCTTTAGTAGGATGTTCTTCAGTCTCCAAGTATTTGCTACCTTTCCAAATTTTTTCTTGTGGTTGATTTCGAGTTTCATAGCATTGTCGTCTAAAAATATGCATGGTATGATCTCGATCTTTTTGTACTTGGGGATGATTTGTGTCCTAGTATATGATCTATTCTGGAGAACGTTCCATGTGCACTGGAGAAGAATGTATGTTCTGCTGCTTTAGGATGAAATGTTCTGAATGTATCTGTTAAGTCCATCTGGTTCCGTGTGTCATTCAAAGCCATTGTTTCTTTGTTGATTTTTTGATTAGATGATCTGTCCATTGCTGTGAGTGGGGTGTTGAAGTCTCCTACTATTATGGTATTACTAGCAATGATTTTCTTTATGTTTGTGATTAGTTGATTTACATATTTGGATGCTGCCACATTTGGCACATAAATGTTTACAATTGTTAGGTCTTCTTGGTGGATAGACCCCTTGATTATGATATAATGCCCATCTGGATCTCTTGAAACAGTCTTTCTTTTAAAGTCTAGATTGTCTGACATAAGTATGTCTACTCCAGCTTTCTTTAGTTGACCATTAGCATGATAGATGGTTCTCCATCCCCTCATTTTCAATCTGAAGGTGTTTTAGGTCTAAAGTGGGTCTCTTGTAAACAGCATATAGATGGATCTTGTTTTCTTATCCATTCTGTTACCCTATGTCTTTCATTGGAGCATTGGGTCCATTGATGTTTAGAGTGAGTAGTGAAAGTTATGAATTTATTGCCATTATGATGTTTGTAGTGTTGGAGTTTCTGGTGGTGTTCTCTGGTCCTTTCTAATCTTTGTTGCTTTTGGTATATATATATTCATTCATCTTTTCTCCCCTCAGTGAGTCCCCCTTAAAATTTCTTGCAGGGCTGGTTTAGTGGTCACAAACTCCTTTAATTTTTGTTTGTCTGGGAAACTTTTTATCTCTCCTTCTATTTTGAATGACAGCCTTCCTGGATAAAGAATTCTTGGCTGCATATTTTTTCTGATTCAGCACACTGAATATATCCTGCCACTCCTTTCTGGCCTGCCAAGTTTCTGTGGATAGGTCTGCTGCAAACTTGATCTGTCTTCCCTTGTAGGGTAGGGACTTTTTTTCCCTTGTTGCTTTCATGATTCTCTCCTTGCCTGAGTGTTTTGTGAATTTGACTATGATGTGCCTTGCTGATGGTCGGTTTTTGTTGAATCTAATGGGGGTTCTCTGTGCTTCCTGGATTTTGATGTCTGTATCTTTCCCCAGGTTAGGAAAGTTTTTGACTATGATTTGCTCACATAACCCTTCTACCCCTATTTCTCTCTCTTCCTCTCCTGGGACCCCTATGATTCTGATGTCTTTCCTTTTTAATGAGTCACTGATTTCTCTAATTCTTAAATCATGCTCTTTTGCCTCAATCTGTCTCTTTTTTGCTTCATTATTCTCTATAAGTTTGTCCTCTATATCGCTGATTCTTTGATCTGCCTCATCCATCTTTGCTGCCGCTGCATCCATCCGTGATTGCAGCTCAGTTATAGCAGTTTTAATTTCATTGTGGGTATATTTTACTTCTTTTATCTCTGCAGAAAGGGACTCTAATCTATTTTCAATTCCAGCTAGTACTCTTATTATTGTGATTCTATGATTCTGGTTCAGACATCTTGCTTGTATCTGTGTTGGTTCAATCTCTGGCTGTCGTTTCTTCGTGATCTTTCTTTTGGGGTGAATTCCTTCGTTTTGTCATTTTGAAGGGAGAAAAGGAATTAATGAGGTAGAAAAATTAAAATTAAAAAACTATTAAAATTAAAAAATTAAACACACAGACACACACACACACACACACACACACACAAATTGGATCAATGATGCTAGATCCTAGGTGTGTTTTGGTCTTGGTGTTGAAAGTGGTTTGACTGAATAGAGGGGAAAAAAAGGGGTGAGGGGAGAAGAAAAAGGGAAATCATTTGAGAATTTAAAAAAATGAATACATTGAAGTAGACTAAAATGAGATGATGGGAGTAAAATAGAATTTGAAAAAATATACACAAAAGTAAAGAATAAAGTAGAAAAAAATTAAAGAAAATTAATAAAAATTAAAAATAATAATGATTCTTTTCTTTTTCTGTATTCAAGAAAAAAAGAAAAAATAATTAAAAAAGAGAAAAAAAGGAAATCATTAGAAAATTTGAAAAAGTGAATACACTGTAGTAGGCTAAAATAAAATAATGGAAGTAAATAGAAGTTGAAAAAATTTACATAAAAGCAAAAAGTATAGTAAAAAAATTAAAGAAAAATATTTTTAATAGAAACTGAAATTAAAAATAAAGTTTTTATCTTTCTGCATTCAAGAAAAAGAAAAGAAATGAAAAAGAGAAAAAAAGAAAAAGAAAGAAAAAAAGGAACTCGTTTGAAAATTTGAAAAGGTGAATACACTCAAGTAGATTCAAATAAAATGATGGAAGTAAAATAGAATTTGAAAACAAATTACACAAAAGTAAAAAATATAGTAGTAAAAATTAAAGAAAAATATTTTAATATAAATTGAAAATAACAATGAGTTTTTTCTCTTTTTGTATTCAAGAAAAAGAAGTGTAAAAGAGAAAAAAAAAGAAAGAAAGGAAATTGAATAGATGGACCTGCTAACAGATTGAAGTAGGACTGAAATTACTTTGTTTTCCCCTGGAAGTCAGTCTATGTAGCACTTTATAGTCCATAAACTAAGCTATCGGTGAGACTTGTGGTTTTGAGAGCGAAGTTGGCCTAGTTTGGCAGGGCTCAGTGTAATGGCTCCGTTCTCCACCAGATGGCTCTACTAGCCTACTGGGGTGGATCGTTGCAGAGCCGGTAGATGCGTCTGTGCCTGTGCTGGAGTGGTGCTTCAGCTTTCGTCCACTCTCCGCTTTTTCACTCTCCGTGACCAGGCCCCAGGCTGTACCTTTTTCCCGAGTTTTGTCTCAGATGCAGCTGTTTTCCCCAGCCCTTTACTTCTGAAGGACTGTGGCTTTGACCTGTTTCGCACCTCTGCGGAAGGGTCTTAACAAGCAATGGCCGAATGTCGGCTGCACCCAGGAACGCTTGCTGGACCTTGCTGCTGCCGGAGCCCTGAGACTATAGCCAGGTGCCAGCCCGCCCCAGAAAAAGCTCACGAGATAGTGTAGCAGCAGCACTGCAGGGACTATGGAAAATCACAACACATATCTGGCACCAGGCTTCACCCTTAAGTACCTTGTTCCAGCACCAGCGAATGTGGCCGTTTTCTGGGGTCTGCTGGGACCAGGTGGCTTCAACAGTCTCTACCAAAGGTTCTTCCAGCAGTGGAACCGCTTTTCCCTGTGTGGCCTGAGAACCTTCTGGACCCCACTGAGTTCCTGGGGATTCGCCCTTCCCACCAGAGCACCGTCAGGTATCAAGCTGCAGAGTTGCAGATTGTGCTCCCTTGTTTACAATCTTAATGGAATTTAAACCCTCTCCTTTCTCCTTTCTCCCTTTTTAGTTTAGTTCCTGTAGCTGTTTCCAGTTTTCCACTTCCTCTCCAGCTGCTTTTGGGGAGGGGTGCTTTTCCTGTATTCTCCCCCTCCTCTCAGTCTCAGTCCTCTCTCTGGTCACAAACGCACCTCCCTTCCTGCACCTTCTCGCTCCCCAAGTTCACTTCTCTGCGTCGCGTACCTGCTGAATTCTATGGTTCAGGTTGTGCATACTGTTGTGTTAATCCTCCAGTCAGTTTTCTAGGTATGCAGGATGGTTTAGTGTTGGTCTGGATATATTTCATGGATGCGAGACACACAAATAACTTCCATGCTGTTCCTCCATCTTGGCTCCTCTCATAGAATGATTTTGAGTGTGTTCCTTCTATTGTGTTATTTTTGAGATTTTGGTAAAGATTTTCATTAAATATTGTTTTTAAATGTTTGATAGTATTAACCAATGAAACCATGTATTCTTAGGCTTTTCGGTGCTGGAAGATTTTTGATTCCTAATTCAACTTTAATTCTTTTTAAAGAATTCTTGGTGTAAGGTTTCCCATTACTTAGATTCAAGATTCATGATTCAATCTTGGTAACTTGTATGTTTGTAGGAATTACCTGTTTTTTTTTTTTTATATAAGTTATCTGATTTGTTAGTATATAATTGTTAATATTAATCTGTTATCACCCTGTGTATTTCTGTGGTTATCTGTTGTATTGTTTTCTCTTCCATTTCTCATTTTGGTTTTTGAGTCTTTTCTCTTTTTTTTTCTTAGTTAATGTAATTAAAGCATTGTCAATTTTGTTTATTTTTTGAGGGGAAAACTGGCCATTACTTTCAATGTTATGTTATTATTTGTTATGGTATCTATTTTGTGTATTTTAAAATTTTTCTCTGTTACTTCTTTTACTGAATTTCGGGTAAGTTTCTTCTTTTTCTAGTTTCTTTTGGTGTAATTTTAAGGTTTTTATTTGAAGTTTTTCCTAATACAAGCATTTATAGCATAAATTTCATTCTAATATCTGCTTTTGCTGCATCTCATGGGTTTTGAATATTGTGTTTTATTTTTCTTTTGCTTTGAGACATATTTTGATTTACCATTTGATTTCTTACTTGGTCCATTGTTTGTACAGTACTGTGTTATTTAACATTTACATATTAAATATTTATAGTGTAGATTTTCCAGCTTTGTTTTATTGTTGATCTTTAGTTTTGTACTATTGTGATTGGAAAATATACTTGATATATCAGTCTTCTTAAATTTGTAATATTTGTTATGTCTCTTTTTATGTGATTTAACCAGGGGATTTTTCTGTGTACTTGAGGAAAATGTGTATTCTATTTTTCTTGGATGGAATGTTTTATATATATATACATATATATATATCTTTTAGAGCCTCGTATTCTGAAGTATGCTTCAAGTATAACAATGTTTTTGTCTAAAAAAATAAAATAAAGTAAATTAGGTATTATAAAAAAAATAAAGACATTTGTTGAATGTCAATCTAAAACAGACATTATTGACCATGTTCAAGCCTCATAGTCAAAGGTAGCTTTTAAGCTTTCAACTTATCTTTTTTTTTTTTAATGTTTATTTATTTTTGAGACAGGGAGAGACAGAGCATGAACGGGGGAGGGTCAGAGAGAGGGAGACATAGAATCTGAAACAGGCTCTGAGCTGTCAGCACAGAGCCCTACGCAGGGCTCGAACTCACTGACCGTAAGATCATGACCTGAGCTGAAGTCGGCCGCTCAACTGACTGAGCCACCCAGGCGCCCCTCAACTTATCTTTTAATTGAAGTTTGCTATGGACTGAATTGTGTCATGTCCCACCCCCCAATTTATATGTTGAAGCCTTAACATTTAATATGACTCTTATCTGTAAATAGGGCCTTTAAAGATGTGATTAAGATTGAGTCAGGTCATAAAGGTGAATCTCTAATCCAACAGGACTGTTGTTCTTATAACAAGAGACATCTGGAATATGTGTGCACAGAGGAAAGTTATTGTGAAGACACAGTGCAAAGGTAGCTTTCTGCAAACCAGGAGGTAAGGTCCACCAGACCTGCTATCACCTTTATATTGCTTCGAGCCTCCAGAACTGAGAAAATTTTTATTGTATAAACCACTCAGTCTGTGCTATTTTGTTATGGCAGCCCAAGAAGACTGGTATGAATTTCTTATTTTATATTTACTTAAGAACCGCATTATATGGTTCTTCAAGTGCCAGAAATTTTCTCTACACTGATCTGATGTAACCAGGGAGGAGGGGGCATGAAAATACTAAAATGTTATTATTATCTCCAGTTTACCAATGAGGACACCAAGGCTCAGAGACATTATATGAACCCCGGTCTTCTGATGCTATGTTAGGAGGTTTTACTACTATAGACATGCTGCTTCCTCATCTTTCTCTCCTGATTTAAATGTTTTCATCATTCACGTGTTTTGTAATTTTGATGTGTCTGTATAATTATCTCTGCTCATGTTAATATTATTTTTCTGGTTTAGAATTTTACATTAAAAAACATTTTGCCCAGGGGGCACCTAGGTGGCTCATTGGTTAAGCATCAGACTTCAGCTCAAGTCATGATCTCACAGTTCATGAGTTTGAGCCCTGCATCATGTTATCTGCTGTCAGCACAGAACCCACTTTGGATGCTCTGTGCCCCCTCTCTCTGCCCCTCTCCCACTCACACTGTCTCTCAAAAATGAATAAACATTAAAAAAAAATTTTGCTCAGAAAACAAAGGTCCACTTTCTTAACAATTGAGTGAAGGTATATACTGGAGGGGTGACATGGGGTGATTTATATATGAAGGTCAGAAAGACTCTTTCAGGAGATGACATTTGACTAGAGGACATCAGATATTTGGCCTTCCTTGAATGAAAAGAAGAGGAGAGCCAGGTGAAGATGTGGGCAAATTGATTCTAAACTGAGACAAGGGAACATTCTGTAGAGTGGTGTTTTTCAAACTTGTTAAGCCCATTACAATCCCCTGGAGAATAAAGAAAAGAAAGAAAGACAAAGAAAGAAGGAGGGAGGGAGAGAGGAAGGACAGAAGGAAGGAAGGGGAAAAAAGAAAGATCCTGATACCTATGCTGCATGTCTGACTGATTACATCCAAAGCCCTAAGTAGAACCCAGGCATCAGTATTTTAATAGCCGTGTAGTTGCTTCCAGTGCCCAGCAAGGTTGAGAAACACTGCATCAGATGATGATGAACTTGTATTCCAGAAGTTGAAAGAAAGTCAATGAGGCTAGAGTGGATAAAAGATGACAGGGAAAGAAAGAAAAATAAACGGTAGATTACAGGTCATGATGCATTCTTTGGATTTTATTTTGAATGTTATCAAGGTTTTGAGCAGGGGTCATTACATCGTCTTTTTTGGAAAAGATAACTTCATCTGCAGAGTCAAGAACTGATTAAAGGGGGGGTTGAGAAGTGTGGAAAGTGGGAATCAAATCTGGATGCTATTACAATAATTATCCTTAAGTGATCATAATAAAGGTAGAAGTGAAGTTCAAATGAAATCTGATATTAAGTTGACAGTTATTCTTTTGTTATATGATCTGTGTTTCCCTACAAGAAATTTTTAGAATAATTTTTTTCCCATCTTTGGTTTGTTAATTTGCTAGGACTGCCACAAGAATATACCACAGACTGACTGGTTTAAACAACAGAATTTTTTTTTCTCATGGTTTTGGAGGAAAGAGGTCCAAGATCAAGGTCTCAGCAAATCTGGTTTCTTCTGAGGCCTGTCTCCTTGTCTTGCAGATGGTTACCTTCTTGCTGTGTGTTCACATGGTCTTTCCTCTCTGCACATGCAGTCCTGATGTCTCTTTCCTACAAGAACACCAGCCCTATGGATCAGGGCCCATCCCCAACAACTTCATTGTAACTTAATGCTTTAAAAGCCCTATATCCAAATATAGTTATATTTTGAGGTATTGGGGAATAAGCTTTTGAGATATAAATTTTTTTGGTGAGGAGACACGTTCAGGTAATAACATTTAGTGTTCTGAGATTTCATGATTGTTTCACTTTTTTTTTTTCACGTTTTTGTTTAGATTCCAGTTAGTTAACATACAGTGTAATATTAGTTTCATGTGGAGGATTTAGTGATTGATCAATTACATATAACACTCAGAGATCATCAGAAGTGCCCTCCTTAATACCTATCATGCTTCATTAATTTTACTTCAACCTTTAGAAACTCAGATGTGCTCACCTTTGCAACAGTGTGCTTTTGCATCTATTTTAGAGTAAATTTTTCTCTTATGTTCTTCCCTTTGGATCTGATGTTATTTACTTTCTATCTTTTAGGTATTCCTCACAAAACTGGACTATCATGGCACTTTTAATTTTGTTCTTGTCCACTTTGGGTTTATTCTCCATTATGCATATGCATATGTGTATATATATATATATATATATATATATGTTTAGAAAATTACATGTATATGATCTCATATAAAATATTTTCCTCTTCTTTCATGAAATCTTGGATGAGTGAGGATGTTGTAGCATTTTCTAAGCCTATCACCTTGATTCAATCTCTATTATTTTGGAATATGTTTATATTTTTCTTGCTTTTTGTACTTATTTATTTGTGTTTTATGATGAGCTATTTAATTATAGAAACGATCTTATTTTCTGACTAAATACTTCTAATTTTTATTCTGAAATCGTATTTGTTTTTCTAAGTTTATTTTCAATATATGTATCTTTTAAAGAAAGGATATCGATATTTTGTTTCATCAAGATAAATTTTCTATACACAAGTGTTTTGTCACGATTAGTAAGATAATCACTACTCCTTTCCCTAATGAAATTTAGTGTCTTAGTAGAAAATTATGCAAGGAATTTTGGGTATGTTGAGTAAAATGTAAGGTAAATATTCTTAAGATAAGAATAAATTCATTAAGGGGCACCTGGGTGGCTCAGTCAGTTAAGCAGCTGACTCTTGATATTTTGGCTCAGGTCAGAATCACAATTTGTGAGGTTGAGCCCCACATTGGGTTCTGCACTGACAGCATAGAACCTGCTTGGGATTCTCTCTCTCCCCCTCTTTCTGTCCCTCCCCTGTTCATGCTCTCTATCTCTCAAAATAAATACATAAACTTTAAAAAAAGAATGAATTCATTCAAATTACTTTGAATATTTATAGAATAAATAGCAATAAAATTTGAAATATAATTAAACAATAAATAGGTTATACAATAAATGTTGCATTGATATTTTTAAAATATAGATTTAGTAATTTTATTAAATTAATTTTGCAGAATATACAGATTATCTTAAGTAGAAACTATAAGAATGAAATAGAGATTTAAATATTGCACAGGAAGAACATAGGAGATGTGGCTTACCTTCAGATATATGAATAAAACCTTTCATAGATTAAATATGAGTTCACTAGAAAAGTGAAAGGAAATAAGAATACTTAAAATTTCGAGTCTCAATTCAAAGTAAATAAAAGAGTTAGGAAGATCTTTCAGTGACTTGCAAATGAAATTTTGGAAAGAGGCCATCCACAGTGGAAGGCTATGACAAAGAACCTATAAACTAGAGTTCTAGTCCTGGCTATGCTCTTTGCTAACTTGAAGAATGGAAGGTGAATCCTTAAACATCTTTGGAGTTTTCTCTCTTATTTCTCTTTATAATTCCCGTCTATCTTTCAGGATTGCAGGAGATTGAAATGAGATAATAATGTATGCTAAATTGCTTGGTAAATTTTAGAGAATAATAAGGATCAATGAGTTTTTTATTCATTTACTTAATAATTTTAATTGTTTTATGATTCTGTACTAAATGCTTAAGCCTCAGATAAATAAGCACAGTCTTTTTACTCTCTGTCTCTGTCTCTGTCTCTGTCTCTCTCTCTCTAGGAGGTTATAGTCTTTAAGAGAGTTA
The DNA here is from genome assembly GCF_023721935.1 of Panthera uncia. Classification (NCBI taxonomy): domain Eukaryota; kingdom Metazoa; phylum Chordata; class Mammalia; order Carnivora; family Felidae; genus Panthera; species Panthera uncia. The sequence goes on along the minus strand of NW_026057585.1, from coordinate 17,739,988 downwards.
TAGATGTAAACCAATGTCCCTGGGTGTTAGGAGTCTTCCTTTCCATAACTTGTCATCTACCTATAAATACTCTTTGTGAATAGAGAGGAAAAGAGTTGGAAGACCCATTTAACTGAATGTTTCTCCAGCTTGATTAGTAGGTTAGATGCACTGCACCTTTTTTGTCCAGTCAGCTAAGTACAGACACTGCTGAAACCCTGTACTCTACAGTGATGGTGGTACTGCTGCTACTCATGGATTTTACAAGGGTCGAGGGCTTCTACTCCTTCTAACATACTTCAGTGTTTAAAATTTATTTATTTGTGTGTTTATTTATTTATAATAGACATGTATTTCTCATAGTCTTAGAGGCTGAAAGTTCAATATCAATACACCAGTCTGTTTAGTTCCCTGGTGATGGCTCTTTTCCTGGCTTATAGACAGCTGCATCCTCACATTGTGAAGAGAAAAAGAGCTCTGGTCTCTTCCACTACTCTCCTTTATTCCTCCAGCTTTATTGAGGCTTAATTCACAATTAAAAATAAAATTCCATATAAGTAAGTATACAACTGGATAATTTGATATATGTATACATCGTGAAATAATCACAATCAAGGTAATTAATATATCATCTTACATAATTACCTTTTTCATTTGTGTATGTGTGTGCATGTGCATACTTAAGATTTACCCTCTCAGCAAATTGTATTGCTAATTATAGTCATACTATTGTACATTAGGTCTCCATAACTTATTCATCTTGCATAACTGAAACTTTGCACCCCTTGACCAACTTCGCCATTTCCCCTTTCCCCCAACTCCTGGAAATCACCATTCTACTCTATGTTTCTATGAGTTTGACTATTTTAGATTCCATATGTAAATTAGATTATATATTTTTTATTCGTAAATATAAGGTATCTAAAGTACTCAGACTGAGAGAAAGAGAAAGTAGAATGGTAATTTCCAGGGGCTGGAGGGAGGGGGAAATGGAAATTGTTGTTCAATGGATATAGGGTTTCAGTTTTGCAAGATGAAAAGTTCTGGAGATCTGTTGCATAACCATGGGAATATACTTAACACTCTTGATTTAACATTGTTTTAAGCTCATTTTTTCTGAAATTAATATGCTCCTGATATTTTTGAAGGCTTAAGTAGTTATTAATTAAAGGAATTTAGGATTTTGGATGATTTTTTAAAAACTATGGATATATGAGATATATGACATATAGAATGGATATATGAGAGGTGGTAGGGAATTGAGTGATGACATATAGAATGGATATATGAGAGGTGGTAGGGAATTGAGTGTCATATACCCAAGACTCTCTATTTTCTCTTAATGCAGAAGGCACAAAGCATCACCGCTTATCCCTGGTGACAACAGAAGGCTTGATATAGAGACCACTCAGGAAACTGAATCTTTCCTTCTCTATCACTACCCTCTTAGCATACATGCCCCTCTGTCATATACTGAGAGATTTTTTTCCCCTTTTTTCCTTAGGTAGGCTCCATGACCAATGTAGGGCTTGAACTCATGACCCTGAGATCAAGGGTCACATGCTTTATCAGCTGAGCCAGTGAGGCACCCCCTGGAATCTCTTGAAGGAAGAAATACCTCAATGTTTTTCCACATTCTTCCAGAGAGGGATTACTTCAGTCTACTGGCTTATCCAGTAACGTGTGTGTGTATGTGTGTGTGTGTGTGTGTGTGTACATGTACATGTGTATGGACATGCTTTAAGCTATGGTGTCATGGGTGGAGAGATTTGTAGAGGGGACAAGAAAGACTAGATGAGTTATTTGATTTTATATCAAAGTTTCTTCCACTCTGGTCCATCAAAAATCAGACATATCTAATTAAGGATGAATGGAATTCCTTCCCATATATCTCATTTTGTTTCCCTAAAAAATTTATATTTCTCTGATTAATGTGACTTTGGCTTTATATGAACCATTATTTTGGCCTTATATTGTTAAAGCAGCATTTATCCTCTCTATTAGAAAACATTTTTATGATTAAGAATAATTTCAAGTCTTTTCTCCTGACTCAGGGTGAGGACATGGAAGGCATAAGGAAAATCTTAGTTCACCATGTCAGTCAAATAATGATAAGATATATTAAGTTTAGCAATGTAACTTTATAGTAGGCACAGAAGTAGCAAAAATTCTACTTGCAAGAGTCAGGGAATGCTTACCAAGTGAGGGGAGTTGAACTAAATTTTGAAATATGTATAGACCTTTTTCAGGAGGTAAAGGCACAGTCAAGGAAGGTGGTAATTAAGGATTCTCTCTGCTAACGGTGACAAAAATCTAACTCAGACCAGCTTAAGATAAAAAGAATGCTCTGACTCACATAACTGAAAAGTCCAGGATTGAAATAATGCCACCAGAGCTTTCTCCCTTGGATGTGCCTTCTTGTATTGATTAGATTCTTGGAATACTGAATTCCATCGCCACTTTAATTCTCTTCATGTGGTGGCCTAGGATTACTCTGTCAGCAGGGCTGCATTCCTTTCTGGAAGCTCTAGGGAAGAATCTATCCCCTTGACTTTTCCAGCTTCCAGAGGCTACCTGCATTTCTTGGCTCATGGCCCCTTTATTCATCTTCAAAGCTTGTAATGGCTAGTTGAGTATTACTCATATTGCATCACTGACACTTCTGTCTCCTTCCATATTTAAGGACCCTTGTGATTACATTGGCCTCACCTGGATAATCCAGGATAATCTCTCTATATCTGCTACCTTAATTCCCCTTTGCTACATTATATAATATATCCACAGGTTCCAGGAATTAGGAAATGGGCATTTTTTGGAGGCCATCATACTACACGCCACACATGGCCATCTCTTATGCAAAGAAGGATGAAGTACCTTGTCGGGCCAAGTCTCAGACCAGTGTCTATACCTGCTATAGAAGGGTAGTAGCAGGATTACAGAAATTGAGAAGAGATTAAAAATAACTTTATATTCATTTTCATAGAGAAAGAGAATATATAATATAGATGTTAAGTAAAATAAATCAGGAAATCAAGAATGTTGAGGGTGGAATTGGGATGAGAGAGTTGCCCCTCTACCTACATAGATATCATGTTGTTTAGAATCCAGAGAGTGAAATACAAATGAAGAGTTCTGGAAATCTTGTCATGCTTGACTTGAAATGGATAAATTACAAAATGAAATGGTGGCCTCAAATAAGCGGGGGGGGGGGGGGGTGGGCAGGGAGTGAAGCTGTGAGTTTTGGCTGGGAGGGAGTGAATCTTGCAAGGATCATAGAGTTCCATGGTCTCTTGTTCACTCTTGCCAGTGGGTATGTGGAATTTGTAGGAAAGAAGGTTTTATTTAGAGTACATGGAGTTCTTGGATTCCTCTTAATTTCTCCCTATGGATATGCAGAAGCTAGGGAAAGGTGGTCTTGTCTGAGGCATCTTGACACTAGATGGTCTTTGCTGACACTCAGAGAATGTACTTTAATATAATCTTTTTCTCCTCAATATCACTCTGGTGACATTAGATTGAAACAAAGGGTTAGGCTAAGGAGCAAGAAATTGTATTCATAGGCTATTTTGAAAACCCATCTGAAAAACTAAAATAAGACAGAAGTCACCATAATGTGAAAAAAAAGATAGTTATAAAAAAAGTTGAGAAAATAGAATCATTAATACTAGATTTTTATGTTATTTCCATAAAGTGGAAAAATAATGTATGTATTACTCAGGTTCTTTCAGTTTCTAGTGACAGAAACTCTCCTCAAACTACATTCATTCATTTGTTCATTCATTCATTCATTCATTCATTTATTCATCCACTCAACAACTATTTATTGAAAGCCAGTCATGGTTCCAGGCTCTGGGGCTATTATAGTGAACAACACAAAGATTCTGCCGTAATGGATCTTATATTATTATGAGAGAAAAAGACTGTAAACCATAAATGAGAGAATACAGATTGTTATTTTTATTATGAAAGTGGGCAGTGAAAGACTAACTGGTGGGTTGTTAAAGAAGATGGTACTTTAGTTACTGTGAGAAAGTAAGTCCTCTCTGCAAAACTGATATTTGAGCTGAACTTGAGAAGAATGGCTTATATTAGGACATGTCACTTAAATACTTATGTATGACGTTGCTTTCAGATATACATAAAGCTGTCTTTATGTCTTTAGCTCTTGTGGTTCAGTTCATCTCTATCTGGCACCATCCTATAGACAAGCACTCCATGCGAGAAAGCTGAGACTGCATGTACTTCATATCTATATTCTCTTTGCAGAAAGAGATTTTCCCCCTAAGAATTTCCTACCTCTGAAGGGATAATATGGTCAACCCTGAAGCAATCATTGGGGTCAGAGGGATAGTACTTTTGGCCAACCTGGGTTGGAGGACTCTTCCTAGAGCTGGGTTGGAGGACTCTTCCTAGAGCTGGGTTGGAGGACTCTTCCTAGAGCATCATAATGGAGAGATGCTTCAGGAATAGAAATAGAGGGATTCCACAGAGCAACTAGATAAAGGAGGGTAAGGAAATCATAACAGGCAGAGAAAACCCTGTGGTCCCACAATGCATAATATTGATTATCTATAAATATCAAAAGAATGTTATATGTTCTATGCACCTGGATGGGGGAAAATGTCTACCTTTTTAAAAACAAAAATTTAATGTGTGAGACCTATGGCAATAATGTTGTAGAAATTACTAACTAGACAATGCTGACTATAGTCTTGTAATTAAATATAATCAGAAAATAGTATTATTAAATCTTAAAAAATATTGCCAAGCTTTGCCTTGCAAACTTTGCTTAAATGCATGGAATATCTATTGTAAATTATGTCCAAAAGTCATTTTTTGAACTATAAGCAATAGAATTAACATATTTCCTTTAAATGGAATTCCAAACCAAAATAATCTGATGAACAAATACTATTGGGCACCACTGGCTATCAGATGCAAATAAATATGATAGAATGGAACTTGAGAAATCATAAATAGGTAGGTAATATGAAAAGAAAAAAAATATTTGTTTTTGGCAGGCAAGTTCAGTTAAAAAACTAATCCATCCTTTGTCAGGAATAATTACATTTAGACAGTTGGAAGGATTGATAACTGCTAAACATAAGTAAGAGGAGACTGTAAGCTAAAGTGTTTATGTACCAAGTAAATCAGTTTACCTATAATTGTAAATCTATATGCTCTTCTGTTTTTTTTTTTTTCTTTTACACCTTGATGATAGGTAACTTTAAACAGGGCATTCATTTAGAGTTGGTCTGACAACCAAGTTAATTGAAATGTTAAAAGTCCAATGTTTTCAATGGGAAAAAAAAAATCTTTTAAAAGGTGCTGTGTCCTTCTTAAAAGAGAGATCACAAAGCAAGTGAGACATATGATGGTGACCATTAGAGAGAAAGATGAATGCCAGTTTGTGAAGTGCTGCTTCAGCTGTCTCAGGAGAGTAACTGCCAAGCACACTCAAGAAGGAAATACAAAATCAGACATCTGTATGTGTGCAGCATCCACCATGTTTGCTCTGAGGAGAGAGAACCATATAAAGCAAGACAGCAAAGGTGAAATCTAGCAAGATAGCCTACTTTATTGCCATGGCAACCTAACCCTGATGAAAAGTAGAAAAACAATAAAATACCTCTGGAAAAAAAAATTTGTGCTATGAATACCTACTGGGTTGAAGAAAGATGCACTCACGGAAAAAGTACTTGACGTTTTTACCATTTGGTGGTTCCTTGTAACAAAGCTATGGGTACTGCTTTGGGGAAATGCTGACTTAAAAAGAATCACATTTGCTAAATTATTTAATTTGTCCTGTTGCTAAATTCAGATTTAGAAGTGAAAGCTGTAGTTTCAAATTAAAATCTTTAGTGCCATTGCAGAGGTCAAAACGTTAACATTGTCACTTTTTTGATGCCTTTTGACAATCTTTTGCCATCATATTTCACATAAACCATGTGTTCAGGAATAAATAGGAATTCTGCTATTTTGATTGAAATTAAAGTTATATTTTATTTGCCTAGATTGAATTATCAAATTCTACCCATTATTTTTTTAAAAATGCTCTTTCTTCATCTTGCTCTTTCTTGGTATGCATGCAGTTCAGTATGGAAAGAAGACATTTTCTTTTTTCTGCTCTGAAATTGTTTAACTCACAGCTTTCTAAAAATTTCCAGACTGTAGGAAGTTTTTAGTTGTTCCTATGATTATTTTTATTCAAATAAGACTTTCTGGGCACCAGGGTGTCTCAGTCGATTAAGTGTCAGACTCTTGATTTCAACTCAGGTCATGATCTCACAGTTACTGAGACTGAGCCCCATGTCTGGCTCTGTACTGGTGGCACAGAGGCTGCTTGGGATTCTCTGTCCCTCTTTCTCTGCCCCTCTCCCCCACCCATTCTCTCTCTCTAAATAAATAAACAATAAATAAATTAAATAAGACTACCTGTTTTGTAGAAACGTCTGGGAAAGCTTGTTTTGATTTTATTTTTTTTTTAAGTAAGCTTCACTGAGTTAGTTTACATACAATACAATCTACCTTGTTGAAGTGTACAGTTAGTTGAGTTTTAGCAAATGTATGCAGTCATCTAACTACCACCACAATCAATTTCTTTACAATATTATTTTAGTGTATATCAATACCACTTCAAGCTTGTACTGACTTGCTCTTTGTAAAATATAGAAATTTTGTATTCTATCCTACTCCGTTATGCTATTTTTGTCATACGCATTAAATCCATATGTTACAAACTCAACAATAGGGTGTTATAATTTTTGACAATAGGGTGTTATAACAATAGGGTGTTATAACTTTAGCAATAAATGCCATTAAAAAATTAAGAGTAAAAACACACAAATCTTTCATTTATCTTATATTTACCTTATATTTCTAGTGCCTTCATCACCCCTTCCTTTGGATTTTAATTACAATTTGATAAGATTTTCTTTCAATCTAATGGACTTCTTTTAATATTTCTTATAGTGCACTTGTTTTATTATTGATTTTTTCAATTTTTGTTAATTGGAAATACCTTTATTTTATATCCATTTTTAAAACATAATTTCAGTATATATTGAATCTTATTTGGTAGTTTTTTCCCCTAAACATTTTAAATATGTTTTTTCAAAGTCTTTCTGCTTCCATTTGTTCCTGATGACAAGTCAGTCATTAACTATATCATTTTATTTATTTTTTATTTTTTTGATAAATCGCATTTTTTTATTATTGTTTTAATTTAATTTTAATTTTTTTACATTTACATCCAAATTAGTTAGCATATAGTGCATCAATGATTTCAAGAGTAGATTCCCTAGTGCCCCTTACCCATTTAGCCCATTCCCCCTCCCACAACCCCTCCCGTAACCCTCAGTTTGTTCTCCACATTTATGAGTCTCTTCTGTTTTGTCCCCCTCCCTCTTTTTATATTATTTTTGTTTCCCTTCCCTTATGTTCATCTGTTTTATCTCTTAAAGTCTTCATATGAGTGAAGTCATATGATATTTGTCTTTCTCTGACTAATTTCACTTAGCATAATACCCTCCAGTTCCATCCACATAGTTGCAAATGGCAAGATTTCATTCTTTTTGATTGCTGAGTAATACTCCATTGTATTTTTGTACCACATCTTCTTTATCCATTCATCCATTGAGGGACATTTGGGCTCTTTCCATACTTTGGCTATTGTTGATAGTGCTGCTATAAACATGGGGTGCACGTTTCCCTTTGAAACAGCACACCTGTATCCCTTGGATAAATGCCTAGTAGTACCATTGCTGGGTCGTAGGGTAGTTCTATTTTAAGTTTTTTGAGGAACCTCCATACTGTTTTCCAGAGTGGCTGCACCAGCTTGCATTCCCACCAACAATGTAAAAGAGATCCTATTTCTCCGCATCCTTGCCAACATTTGTTGTTGCCTGAGTTGTTAATGTTAGCCATTCTGACAAGTGTAAGGTGGTATCTCATTGTGGTTTTGATTTGTATTTCCCTGATGATGAGTGATGTTGAGCATTTTTCATGTGCCTGTTGGCCATCTGGATGTCTTCTTTGGAGAAGTGTCTATTCATGTCTTTTGCCCATTTCTTCACTGGATTCTTTGTTTTTTGGGTGTTGAGTTTGATCAGTTCTTTATAGATTTTGGATACTAACCCTTTATCTGATATGTCATTTGCAAATATCTTGTCCCATTCTATCGGTTGCCTTTTAGTTTTGCTGATTGTTTCCTTCGCTGTGCAGAAGCTTTTTATTTTGATGAGGTCCCAGTAGTTCATTTTGACAAGTCAGGCAAAATGGAGTCTCCTTGCCTCCGGAGATGTGTTGAGTAAGAAGTTGCTGCAGCCATGATCAAAGAGGTTTTTGCTTTCTCCTCAGGATTTTGATGACTTCCTGTCTTACATTGAGGTCTTTCATCCACTTTGAGTTTATTTTTGTGTAAGAAAGTGGTCCAGGTTCATGCTTCTGCATGTTGCTGTCCAGTTTTCCCAGCACCACTTGCTGAAGAGACTGTATTCCATTGGATATTCTTTCCTGCTTTGTCAAAGATTAGTTGCCCATACATTTGTGGGTTCATTTCTGGGTTTTATATTCTGTTCCATTGATCTGAGTGTCTGTTCTTGTACCAGAACCATACTGTCTTGATGATTACAGCTTTGTAGTATAGCTTGAAGTCTGGGATTGTGATGCCTCCTGCTTTGGTTTTCTTTTTCAAGATTGCTTTGGCTATTTGGGGTCTTTTCTGGTTCCATACAAATTTTGGGATTATTTGTTCTAGCTATCTGAAGAATGCTGGTGTTATTTTGATAGGAATTGCATTGATTGTAGATTAGGGATTGTAGATTGCTTTGGGTAGTATTGACATTTTAACAATATTTGTTCTTCCTATCCAGGAGCATGGAATCTTTTTCCATTTTTTTTGTGTCTTCTCCAATGTCTTTCATAAGCTTTCTATAGTTTCAGTGTATAGATATTTCACCTCTTTGGTTAGATTTATTCCTAGGTATTTTATGATTTTTGGTGGAGCTGTAAATGGGATCAATTCCTTGATTTCTCTTTCTGTCGCTTCATTGTTGGTGTATAGGAAGGCAACCAATTTCTGTGCGTTGACTTTATATCCTGCAACTTTGCTGAATTCATGAATCAATTCTCGCAGTTTTTTGGTGGAATCTTTTGGGTTTTCCATATAGAGTATCATGTCATCTGCGAAGAGTGAAAGTTTGAACTCCTCCTGGCTGATTTGGATACCTTTTATTTCTTTGTGTTGTCTGATTACAGAGGCTAAGACTTCCAATACTATGTTGAAAAACAGTGGAGAGAGTAGACATCCCTGTCTTGTTCCTGACCTTAGGGGGAAAGCTCTCAGTTTTTCCCCATTGAGGGTGATATTAACGTTGGGTCATTCATATATGGCTTTTATGATCTTGAGGTATGCTCCTTCTATCCCTACTTTCTTGAGGGTTTTTATCAAGAAAGTTTGCTGTATTTTGTCAAATATTTCTCTGAATCTATTGAGAGGATCATATGGTTCTTGTCCTATCTTTTATTGATGTGATGAATCACGTTAATTGTTTTGCGGATATTGAACCAGCCCTGCATCACAGGTATAAATCCCACTTGGTCCTGGTGAATAATTTTTTTAATGTATTGTTGGAGCCAGTTGGCTACTATCTTGTTGAGGATTTTTGCATCCATGTTCATCAGGGAAACTGGTCTATAGTTCTCCTTTTTTGTGGGGTCTCTGTTTGGTTTTGGAATCAAGGTAATGTTGGCTTCATAGAAAGAGTTTGGAAGTTTTCCTTTTGTTTCTATTTTTTGGAACAGTTTCAAGAGAATAGGTGTTAATTCTTCCTTAAACGTTGGGTAGAATTCCCCTGGAAAGTCATCTCGCCCTGGACTCTTGTTTTTAGGCAGATTTTTTATTACTAATTCGATTTCCTTGCTGGTTATGGGTCTGTTCAAATTTTCTATTTCTTCCTGTTTCAGTTTTGGTAGTGTATATGTTTCCAGGAATTTGTCCATTTCTTCCAGATTGCCCATTTTATTGGCATATAATTGCTCATAATAGTCTCTTATTATTGTTTGTATTTCTGCTGTGTTGGTTGTGATCTCTCCTCTTTCATTCTGGATTTTATTTATTTCGGTCCTTTCCTTTTTCTTTTTGATCAAACTGACTAGTGGTTTATCAATTTTGTTAATACTTTCAAAGAGCCAGCTCTGGTTTCATTGATCTGTTCTACTGTTTTTTTTTGTTGTTGTTGTTTTGATAGCATTAATTTCTGCTCTAGTCTTTATTTCCTGTCTTCTGCTGGTTTTGGGTTTTATTTGCAGTTCTTTTTCCAGCTCCCTGAGGCATAAGGTTAGGTTGTGTATCAGATTTTTCTTCCTTTTTAGGAAGGCCTGGATTGCTATATACTTTCCTCTTATGACCGCCTTTGCTGCATCCCAGAGGTTTTGGGTTATGGTGTTATCATTTTCATTGACTTCCATATACTTTTTAATTTCCTCTTTAACTTCCTTGTTTGCCCATTCATTCTTTAGTAGGATGTTCTTCAGTCTCCAAGTATTTGTTACCTTTCCAAATTTTTTCTTGTGGTTGATTTCGAGTTTCATAGCATTGTGGTCTGAAAATATGCATGGTATGATCTCAATCTTTTTCTACTTACTTAGGGCTGATTTGTGTCCCAGTATATGGTCTATTCTGGAGAACGTTCCATGTGCACTGGAGAAGAATGTATGTTCTGCTGCTTTAGGATGAAATGTTCTGAATGTATCTGTTAAGTCCATCTGGTGCAGTATGTCATTCAAAGCCATTGTTTCCTTGTTGATTTTTTGATTAGATGATCTGTCCATTGCTGTGAGTGGGGTGTTGAAGTCTCCTACTATTATGGTATTACTAGCGATGATTTTCTTTATGTTTGTGATTAGTTGATTTACATATTTGGATGCTGCCACATTTGGCACATAAATGTTTACAATTGTTAGGTCTTCTTGGTGGATAGACCCCTTGATTATGATATAATGCCCATCTGGATCTCTTGATACAGTCTTTCTTTTAAAGTCTAGATTGTCTGACATAAGTACGTCTACTCCAGCTTTCTTTAGTTGACCATTAGCATGATAGATGGTTCTCCATCCCCTTATTTTCAATCTGAAGGTGTCTTTAGGTCTAAAGTGGGTCTCTTGTAAACAGCATATAGATGGATCTTGTTTTCTTATCCATTCTGTTACCCTATGTCTTTCTTTGGAGCATTGGGTCCATTGACGTTTAGAGTGAGTAGTGAAAGTTATGAATTTATTGCCATTATGATGTTTGTAGTGTTGGAGTTTCTGGTGGTGTTCTCTGGTCCTTTCTAATCTTTGTTGCTTTTGGTATATATATATTCATTCATCTTTTCTCCCCTTAGTGAGTCCCCCTTAAAGTTTCTTGCAGGGCTGGTTTAGTGGTCACAAACTCCTTTAATTTTTGTTTGTCTGGGAAACTTTTTATCTCTCCTTCTATTTTGAATGACAGCCTTGCTGGATAAAGAATTTTTGGCTGCATATTTTTCTGATTCAGCACACTGAATATATACTGCCACTCCTTTCTGGCCTGCCAAGTTTCTGTGGATAGGTCTGCTGCAAACGTGATCTGTTTTCCCTTGTAGGGTAGGGACTTTTTTTCCCTTGTTGCTTTCATGATTCTCTCCTTGCCTGAGTGTTTTGTGAATTTGACTATGATGTGCCTTGCTGATGGTCGGTTTTTGTTGAATCTAATGGGGGTTCTCTGTGCTTCCTGGATTTTGATGTCTGTGTCTTTCCCCAGGTTAGGAAAGTTTTCCACTATGATTTGCTCACATAACCCTTCTACCCCTATTTCTCTCTCTTCCTCTTCTGTGACCCATATGTTTGTGATGTTCCTTTTTAATGAGTCGCTGGTTTCTCTAATTCTTAAATTGTGCTCTTTTGCCTTAATCTCTCCTTTTTTTCTGCTTCGTTATTCTCCTCTATATCGCTGATACTCTGTTCTGCCTCATCCATCCTTGCTGCCACTGCATCCATCCATAATTGCAATTCAGTTATAGCATTTGTAATTTCATTGTGGCCATTTTTTACTTCTTTTATCTCTGCAGAAAGGGATTCTAATGTATTTTCGACTCCAGCTAGTATTCTTATTATCATGATTCTAAATTCTGGTTCAGACATCTTGCCTGTATCGTGTCAGATAAATCCCTGCTGTCGTTTCTTCGTGATCTTTCTCTTGGGGTGAATTCCTTCATTTTGTCATTTTGAAGGGAGAAAAGGAATTAATGAGGTAGAAAAATTAAAATTAAAATCAAAATTAAAAATAATTAAAAAATTAAACACACACACACACACACACACACACAAATCGAATAGATGATGCTAGATCTAGATCCTACATGTGTTTTGTCTGGGTGGTGAAAGTGGTTTGACAGATAAGAAAAAAAAACAAGCGGGGTTGCGGGTATAAGGAAATAATTTGAGAATTTGAACAAATGAATACACTGAAGTCGACTAAAATGACATCATGGGAGTAAAATAGAATAAAAAAATTACACAAAAGTAAAGAATATACTGGAAAAAAATTAAAGAAAAATATTTTTAATAAAAATAAAAATGATTTTTTCTGTATTCAAGAAAAGAAAAGAAACGAAAAAGAGAAAAAAGAAAAAAAGGAAATCGTTGAAAAATTGAAAAAGTGAATACATTGTAGTAGACTAAAATAAAATGATGGAAGTAAAATAGAATTTGAAAAATTTACACCAAAAAATACTGTAAAAAATTAAAGAAAGGTATATTTAATAAAAATTGAAAATAAAAATGAATTTTTTCTTTCTGTATTCAAGAAAAAGAGAAAAAAAAGAAAGCTTGCTATCAGATTGATTAGGACTGAAATTACTGATTTCCCCTAGTAGTCAGACTATGAAGCGCTTTATAGTCCACAAACTAAGCAGGTGGTGAAACTTGTGTTTTTGAAGAGCGAGGTTGGCCCAGTTGGGCTCAGTGTAATGGCTCTGTTCTCCACTAGATGGTGCTGCTAGCCTATTGGGGTGGATAGTTGTGGGGTTAGTAGGTCCGTATGCGCATGCGCAGGAGCCGTGAAAATGGCATCACCCAGCTACCCAGTCTCTGGTATCAGAACTCTGTTCTCCCTGATCAGCAATTGTGCACCTGTCCTCTTTCTTTAGCTTTCATCCACTCCCTGCTTTTTCACTGTCAGTGACCAAGCCCCAGGCAGTACCTCTCCCCTGAGTTTTGTCTCAGATGTGGCTGTTCTCCCGGCCCCTTACTTCTGAAGGACTGCGGCTTTGACCTTTTCTCCCCTTCTGTGGGAGGGTCTCACTGAACAATGGCCAATGTTGGCTGCACCCAGGAATGCTTGCTGGACCCTGGCCAGTGCCCCAAGACTATGGCCAGGTGCCAGCCCACCTCAGAAAAATATAGTCAATATAGTGTAGCAGCAGAGTTTCAGGGATTATGGGAAACCACAACACACATCTGGCACCAGGCTTCTCCCTTAAGGACCTTGTTCCAGCACCAGCGAATGTGGTTGTTCTCTGGGGTCTGCTGGGACCAGGGGGCCTCAAGAGTCTCCACCAAATGTCCTTCCAGCAGTGGAACCGCTTTTCCCCATGTGGCCCAAGAACCTCCTGGACCCCACTCTGTTCCCGGGAATTCGGCCTTCCCACCAGAGCACCACCAGGTATTGAGCTGAAGAGTTGCAGACTGTGCTCCCCTTGTTTACAGTCTTAATGGAATTTAAACCCTCTCCTTTCTCCTTTCTCCCTTTTAGGTTTAGTCCCTGTGGCTGTTTCCAATTTTCCACTTTCTCTCCAACTGTTTGGGGAGGGGTGCTTTTCCCGTATTCTCCCCCACCCCCCAGTCTCCATCCTCTCTCCACCTGCACAAGTGGCTCCCTGCCAGCCGCTGTTTCTCACTCCCCAAGTTCATCTCTCTGTGCCACGTACCTGCTGAATTCTTTTGTTCAGGGTGTGCAGATTGTTGTGTTAATCTTCCAATCTGTTTTCTAGGTGTGCAGGATGGTTTACTAGGTTTCTAGGTTGTGCAGGATGGTCTGGCTGTATTTCATGGGCACGAGACACACAAAAAACTTCTATGCTGTTCCGCCATCTTGGCTCCTCTGACCTTAACTATATCATTTTAATATACATGATACATACTTTCAAGACTTCTCTGTTTTTGGCTTTCAGCTGTTTGACTCTTGGGTATCTAAGTGTGGTTCTCTTTGTATTTATACTAACTGAAGATTCATAAGATTGTTGAATGTGGAAATTAATATTTCTTGACATATTTTGATAGTTTGGAGTGACTATTCCTTCAAATATATTTCTACGCCTTTATATTTTTATTTTTTTCCTGAAAGTCCAATTACACATGTGTTAGAATACTTGCTATTGTCCCACATACTTCCAAATAGCTGTTATTTTCAATCTTTTTTCCTCTTTATGGTTCAGATTTGAACAGTTCTATGGCTTTATCTCAAAGTTCACCAATTTTTTCTCTGACATCTCAAATTTGCCGTTGAACAGAGAAATTTTAATTTTACCTGTTATACTTTTCAGTCCTAGTATTTCTATTAAGTGTTTTCCCCTTTTTTTTACAATTTCCAGGCCTCTATTGAGATTCCTTATTTGTATGATTGTTTTGATTATACTTAGCATATTTTCTTTTATTTACTTGAAATAAATAATGTAATACTTATTTAATTGAATATGCATTCTTTTAGTTCTTTGATTCACACACACACACACATATGTGTGTGTGTGTGTATATATATATGTGTGTATATATATATATATATATATATATATATATATATA